>NC_043977.1:5011205-5348705 GCF_902148855.1 Sphaeramia orbicularis | reverse complement strand
GGTACACAGCTGTACCCAAACGGCACAGTATGATGAGAAAAAGAAAAAGGAATGAAAGATGTCGTTCGACGCAGAACTTTAAATCCACGCAAGTTTCACACGGACTTAATAAAGGAGCACACATTGACCCGAAATATGAAATAGCAGCTGATATAAGGTTAAAAAAAACAACAAATACGATGTGAACCTGGAAGGAAGAGACTGAAGACCCTCCAGCATCAGCCCAGTCCAGTTTGGATCAGTTCAGGTTCAGGTGAAAGACAACAACCAGGAAAGAGACGGAGATAAGACGGACGTTGTTTGGCCCCTAGGAACTACGGTAGTTCTAAAACACTGACACTAGCTCTGTCTGTCTGTCTGTCTGTCTGTCTGTCTGTCTGTCTGTCTGTCTGTCTGTCACACACACTGTATAACAGAGGAATAAATAGAACGTTGAAAGTATGTAAAGTTTCACTTTCTTTTCACGACACCGTTCATTACGTTAGTCATGGACCACACCCCCACGTATATAACTGCACCCCCCCTACCCCCCGGCTCTGACAAAAAAAAAAAAATCCCCCGTGCACACAGGCACACACAAATACACACAGTGTCCTACACAGTTTGTTCTCTGTCCTAAAATAAATAATTTGGTTCATTGTGTTGTCATTGTTTCTCTTCAGTTTGTTTCTACAGAATACCAGTTTACCCTCTTGTTAATGTTGCATTTCATGTGGAATTTTTTTTGTTATTTTTCTGCAGAATGTGAACTGACAGAACTGTGATTAGATTTTTCTTGTTTGTTTGAAACTACCTTTCAGGGAAAAGTGCAATACTAATGTTTAAAATACATTTAGTAATATTAATAATTGATTTTATTTTCTATTTGATTTGTAGCAGCAGAATTATATTATTCCTGTTTTTCTATATTCTATTGTCTCCAAAAATTGGGGGAAAAATGTTAAAAAATTCATAAATGCATTAATAGACATTTTGAGGGGTTTTCTTTCTTCCCGTACCGAACCAAAAAAAAAACGAACTGTGGCTTTGAAAACCGAAAACGTACCGAACCAAAAATTTTGTGTACCGTTACAGGCCTAATGGTTATATGATATATTACTTCCATCCAAATGTTTTATTATTCTTGTGTACACTAGCTTCTCCATTACTTTACAAAAAAAGGGTCAAACAGATATAGGGCGGTAATTTGTGAATGTACTGGAATCTCCCGATTTCAACAGTGGTATTACTTCTCTAAACCAAAGTGTTCATGTTTATATTTAGTGAGACCTCCTTTTGCACTTAACATGTCTTTAACCCTTTTGTTCAGACAATATGATATTTACTGCATTTATTTTGGAGTGTTTTATACCAGGTTTTATTCAACACATGTCAGATGTTTCTTATTATTTGAGTAACTTTTCCTCATGGGAACGGAGCTCACACTAATTCTAACTTCTGCCTGTAGGAGCCATTTCGTGCTGATTTTTATGTCTTTTTAATAGCGTACATATAATCCCCACATTTTCTTGTTGTATCTGAAAGAAAGAGGCTGAGAAATAAATATGTTGCTCATTATAACCGTGCAAAAACAACAAAGCTAACGATGCCTTAAGACGTTTGCACAGTACCGTTTGTTGGTCAACTGGTCTGATCCGTTTAACCCATGAAGACCCAAACAGCCACGACGACTAAAACCAGCCACTGATCTGAAATGTTAAATAACTTCTGATCCACTAATTCCCTTTAATTCCCTTTAATATCCCTTTGAGATAACCTTGTTGTGATATTGGGCTATACAAATAAAGTTGAATTGAATTGAATTGAATTAATTCTATCAATACATGTCAATAACTGGTGTAAAATACAGTTCTTCATCTTTTCATGATCATCAGATATGATGACCAAGATACGTTCAGAGGCTCCGTAGTTACCATGGAAACACCGTCATCTTCGTCCGTCATCTTTGCTTAAAAAGTCCTTTTTCCTTGAGTTTTCTCTATTTCTGATATAATATTCCTCAACTTGAATCTGCGCTTTGATGAAAATGTACATGATAAATTAAATACAGGAAAATACATGATTTTCACTGAAAAACCACAAAATGCAGAGGATAATATTAGGATAAATGGTGATCTATCAGAAAAATTAAATCATCTTTTCATGGTCATCAGATATGACCCATTTGGACGTTCAGAGGCTCCGTAGTTACCGTGGAAACACCGTCATCTTCTACAACATTGATTCCCCAGTCAAACCCATGGAGTTGGATCAGTGACAGTGGATGGACACACTGGGTTTATGTTCAGTTAATGATATATTTGCTTAAAAAGTCACTTTGTTTTTATTTAACTCATGAAATCCTAACAGCAGAATGGTGGTCTGGATCCTTTTTGTGCTGAACACATTTGCGTTGCTAAGGGAAACTTCATAAAGTATATGAGACTCCCCTTGATATTCTGCTGTCTTTATTTTGAGTTTCGTTGAACCACATTTTGATTCCGGATCTGACAGAAAGTCACTTTTTCTTAAGTTTTCTCTATTTTTGATATAATATTCCTCAACTTTAATCTGAGCTTTAATGAACACGTACATGATTAAAAAATTAAATACAGGAAAATACATGATGCTCACGAGAAAAAACATAAAATACAGAGATTATGTCAAAACAAAATGTGATAAATCACTTAAGAAAAGTTATATATAGAAGGAAAAATATATTATAGAAACTGGGTCTTTATGGGTTAATGGTGGTCTCTTTCACTCAGTGCTAGTTTGAGTCTTTACTTAAAATGACTTGTACTTGTTTTTCATAGTTTGACTTGTCCTGTAAATTCTCATGCGTTGTAACTGTGTGTTGTATTTCATGTTGCCTCTTGGCCAGGACTCCCTTAAAAAAAAAGAGGTTCTTAATCGCAATGGGATTTTTTTTTTCCTGGTTAAATAAAGGTTAAATAAATAAACTATACATCTGATCTAATACAACTTTATTTGTAAAGCACTTTAAAACAACTGCAGTGGACCAAAGTGCTGTACAGAAGAATAATTAAAACGAAATAGAAGAATAAAATATAGAAATAGAATGATGTATGAATTATGAGGACCTTAGTCAAGATTATTTTCCTCAGTGTTGTTATTACTCTTTAGGCATGAAATAAACAATGTGATTGTAATTTTTTTTAATGAACCTATTTTTAATGGAGGTACAAAAATGCCCACTCAGCTGGACACCATGTGTTTAATTTTTGAAGCAAAGAAACATGTATTTAAAATGCAATATCAGAAAGTGATATACTGTGTGAAAACTACAGAATAATTTTTTTAATGCAGCTAATCTGATGTTTTCTCACCTTTTAGCATATTCTGGTACTAGTTATTACTCCTTCATGGAGATAATATGCAAAAAAACAAACTTTTTGTTTAAGAAAACTGTTAACTATAGTCTAATAACAATTAGCAATTAATTTACACTCAAACATGTTAGTGCAGATCAGGTTTATGAAGAACAGCAAAGTTACAGTAATGGGATGAATTGCAGGGTATGAGATGATGCATGAGTGTCCAATGTGTTGGCTGATATGAAACTAAAACTGCAAAATCCATGAATATACAAGAGAACAGCTGTAAAATAACTGTCCACTGGAGTGACCACTAGGGATGGGAATCAAGAACCAGTTCTTTTTGAGAACTGGTTCCCAGTAGCTCAATTCCTTGAAATCGTTTGCCTGCCTGCTTAACGATTCTGCTCATCGATTCCACCTTCGTTGTGCATGCGCAATGACGTCACACGTACGCTGCATTGTTTTGGTCAGAACGTAGCCAACATGGCGCTGAGGCAGAAATGGTCCAAACAGACCACACCAGGTCCACTGGAACACTGTCAAAGCTTCCATGTCTTCAAAAGGGTGGAATCCCTCCAACATGTTCAAACATTTGTCCACAGCATGTGATCATGTGATTCATTTACAGGAATGTCACGTATTTGATTCTCTACTTAGTGGCGCTTGTGAATGGAGCAGCAGAGTGAACACGTTGCCGGTTCCGGTGTGGGCAACAAATGTCGTAACTCCTCAAATACAAGTTTCCGAAGGGAAGAAGGGAAAGGAAATGAGGGGCACAACAACAGGAGACAAGCCGAGTCGAACCGGTTCCATGTAGTAGAAATGCAGCAATAGAGGAATTAGTAAAATGTCTATAGTTTCACTTTCACTTTTACCCCCCACCCGAACCGCCCCGGCGTCATCTGTTATTATTATTAGTACATACTGTATATGTTATATTTTCTGTGCAGAGATGGAAATATAAAAGACAGTTAATGCAAACACACCCGTTTGTACTCTTTTATTCTCTCACCCAATGAGAATCGATAAGAGAATCAATAAGGAATCAGATCGATAAGTAATATCGATAATGGAATCGGAATCGTTAAATTCTTAACGATTCCCATCCCTAGTGACCACTATGCATGAAAGGGTTAAAGACATAGAAACTGTACAAAAAAGAAAAAAGTGCTATACAGACGAATAAATAAAACCCAAAATAAAAGAATAAAATACAAGAATACATTAAAAAGCCATACAATTAAAAACAAGATAGAACGATAGAACGATAGAACGATAGAACGATAGATAGATAGATAGATAGATAGATAGATAGATAGATAGATAGATAGATAGATAGATAGATAGATAGATAGATAGATAGATAGATAGAATAAACCACTACCAAATAAAAACAGCAGAATAAAGATAGTACCTTCAAACATCTCACATGGTTTCAAAAGCCAAGGAGAAAAGATGAGTTTTAAGAAGGGATTCATAAGCACACAGAGGAGGCCTGTCTGACATGGAGGGGCAGATCATTCCATCGTTTTAGGAGTTTAGGATCCATGTACAGGGGTTGGACAAAATAATGGAAACACCTTAAAAAATCAACAAAATATAATTTAATATGGTGTAGGTCCGCCTTTTGCGGCAATTACAGCCTCAATTCTCCGAGGTATTGATTCATACAACTTGTGAATTGTTTCCAAAGGAATTTTAAGCCATTCTTCAGTTAGAATACCCTCCAACTCTTTTAGAGACGATGGCGGTGGAAATCGACGTCTTACTTGAATCTCTAAAACTGACCATAAATGCTCAATAATGTTGAGGTCTGGGGACTGTGCCGGCCATACGAGATGCTCAACTTCATTAGAATGTTCCTCATGCCATTCTTTAACAGTTCTAGCTGTATGGATTGGGGCATTATCATCTTGAGGTGAAGGTGTTTCCATTATTTTGTCCAACCCTGTATATTTGATGCATCTGAACTGAACTGCCATCTGCCAAGTATGAGCGAGCCGTCTGCCGTATATACTGCAACACCTGCGCATAAAATCTGTTTTAGGGTGGAATTCCCCTTTAGGCGGGGGCCATCAGTCTTTTGCTGTTGAGGTATCCCCCCTGCTCCTCTGTTGTGGTTTCTCTGGGTGAGATGAAGGCTATTGCTGTGACACTGGGAGGCAGACACACTCCTAAATACTCCCTCTGTGTCTGATGTCTTTGTTCCCGACACACTGGCACGCGCATACATGAATGAAACACACCAACACCAATGAATGAAGGCCTCACACACACACACACACACACACACACACACACACACACGCACACACGTCGTTTGTTGATCCTTGTAAGAGTATACTCTTTATGTCATAACCTCAATAAAAGCGCAGCCTTCCAGATGTCTCGTGTGTGTATCATTGTATTGGGTAGATCACGTAAGATGAATGCCCACTTGCTACATCAGAGAGAATCCTCAAATCCCTCACACACACACACACACATTAAAAAAAAACCAAAAAAAAAAAAAAAACACGTCATGCAGCCAGAAGGTGTGATCATGTCAGCGGTGCAGCGGTGGCACACAGAACCTCATACACAAAGGAATGCTGCTCTGAAGACATCTGCTAAAGGTCAAAATCTAACGCTCAGCTCTGATGTCATCATGTTCAGGTGCAGGTGATGAAGACAAGGACTGGTTTTTAACGCACACAGCGACAAAAACAACCTATTTATACTCGTTCATGACCTGGTTTTGACTGTACAGGACTTTTCCAGACAAATACAGCACCTGTCGCAACGTGTCCCCGGATGCATTAGGGTCAAAACACAGTAATGTCCCATCAGAGAGCCAACTTTAATGGATTGCCATTCCAACATTTATTTCAGTATACCCATCCAGCATGTCCATGTCCATTTAATTGACTAATCACGATTCATGTCCATTAAAGCTCACATTAAAGTTGAGGGTTAAGATTTTCAAAGATTCCAAAAACTGCATTTGCCATTTGTGCGTACATATACACATAGGAACTTTTGTGTGGTCGTTCAGGGAGTCAGATAAAAGATACAAGAAAAAACACATAGTTCTGTAAAAAAAAAAAAAAGTCCATGTACATCTATAAATACATATAAAAGTGCATAAAAACCAATCAAAGTGCATACTATTATATCAAAAAAAAGAGAAAATGGAGGGACAAACTGACTTTTCTGGTAAAATCTGTCATGAACTGAACATAAACCCAGTGTGTCCATCCACTGTCACTGATCCAACTCCATGGGTTTTACTGGTGAATCAGTGTTGTAGAAGATGACAGTGTTTCCACGGCAACTACGGATGGGTCATATCTGATGTCCATGAGAGGAAGACAAACTGTATTTTACACCAATCATTGACATGTATTGATACACTGTAACAAATTACTGTAAAAAAAAAACCAAAAAAACAGTAAATTTCGTACAGTATCATGCTGTTATTTGTAAATACAGTCTAATGCTGTAAATAATGAGGTCTTTAAGGTGCAAATTTAAAACAGTAAGCTACTGCAAAGTTTGACAGTATTCTCCAGTATTTTCTTCAGTTCCTCCACTGCTGTCCGCACAGAACTGATCTGAACAAAATCATCTGGCATCAAATCCCACCAGCTCATTTAGAAAAGATTCAATCCAACGAATGTTAACTATAGACCGGCTGCATCAAAGGTAAGTGGTTCTTTTTCGAAGCAGAAGGATAAAATAAAAAGAGAAAATAACTGAGGATGACTGTTTTCACCTGGACTTAACCCCATACAGCACAGGAACAGAACCACCTGATACTTCTACCAACACTGACACAACTCCATCCTGCTCCAGTTGTTCATTTATCAAGGAAATTGTGATTTTATCAATGTAACTGTAGCATTTTGGGTTCATTAAACATTAAATTGCCTCCATAAACTGTGTTCACACCGGACGCAACTTGCGCGGTATAACATGCATGATAATACTGCATATTTCGGGGTGCTAACCGTATGTAGCAAACATGCAGCTAATTTAAGTTGAAGCATACTTGCTAGCTGTGAAGTGGACACCGTTAAACTAAACAGCGTGTTAATTTACAGTATTTTACTGTAAAAGGTACCTTATGTACAGCCCAGTGCCGTAATACTTTTTACAGTAAGAAACTGTAGTTGTACAGGGTGGGGAAGCAAAATGTACAATATTTTGAGGCAGGGATTGAAAGACAGTGTATGACCAGTTAGTTTATTGAAAGTCATGAGAATTTATTTGCCACAAGAAAATGTACATAATAGAAAATGTTTTTATTCTATGTGTCCTCCTTCTTTCTCAATAACTGCCTTCACACGCTTCCTGAAACTTGCGCAAGTGTTCCTCAAATATTGGGGTGACAACTTCTCCCATTCTTCTTTAATAGTATCTTCCAGACTTTCTGGTAATAGTTTTGCTCATAGTCATTCTCTTCTTTCCATTATAAACAGTCTTTATGGACACTCCAACTATTTTGGAAATCTCCTTTGGTGTGACGAGTGCATTCAGCAAATCACACACTCTTTGACGTTTGCTTTCATTTCAAAATTCTGGTGCTAACTTTCCGGGCCCTACATGGCCAGGCCCCTGCATACATTGCTTCCCTGATCCAGCCCTACAGCTCGACTCGTAGCTTGAGGTCTTCAGGACAGCACCTGCTGATGGTTCCACACACCTGTTTTAGCACACGCGGTGACAGGTCTGTTAAAGCTGTGGCACCACGTCTATGGAATGACCTGCTTCTACACCTACGGTCCATGGACTCTGTAGAGAGCTTTAAGAAACACCTCCAAACCCTCCTGTTCAAAAAGGCTTTTTAGTCTCCCACCTGACCCAGGACCACCACAGACTGATTACACTCTATGTATTCATCATAACGTACTCCATGTGTCATCCCCCCCCCCAGTCTCTCTATATCTCTATCGCTCTCTCTTTTCTCCTCCTTTACTCTCTCTCTCTCTCTTTAACCCCAACTGGTCAAGAGCAGACAGCCATCCTTCAGGAGTCTGGGTCTGCTCGAGGTTCCTGCTGTTAAAGGGAAGTTTTTCCTCGCCACTGTCACCAATCACAAGTGTTTGCTCCTGAAGGATTCTGTTGGGTCTCTGTAAACTTAATTTGATTCTGATTTGAATTGATAAAGCACTTTGTGACTCTGTCTGTGAAAAGTGCTCTATAAATAAAATTTACTTACTTACTTACTTACTTACTTTCCTGATTACTCATATGGGCAAAAGTTTCTGAAAAGGTATGGATAATAGTGTTAGGTATGATTATGACATCAGTATATGTTTGGTTTCAAAACAACTGACGTAGTGCCTGCTGAGAAAAAACAACTAAATGTTCATTGTAAATTTTGCTTCCCCACCCTGTAGATTACAGTAGAGATACTGAAGAATAACAGTAACATGCTGGCAACTCTAGCTGCCAGTATTTTACTGTTATTTAGCGGTAAAATTTGTTACAGTGTAGGATTAGTGGATCAGAAGTTCTTAAATATTTTCGGTCAGTAGATGGTTTTATTGGTGGTGGCTGTTTGGGTTTTTATGGGTTAACTGAGGCTTTGGGTCCAGGGTTCATAATGCGGACAGCAGCTGCTGGTTCCAGCCTCAAATAGACGTCCACATGATCATCAGTCACAGTGGAACCATACTTGGAAATTAATAATTTTCATGTGGTAAAAATGGCTGCTATCTGATTCACTGGGATTCTAGTTCTTTCACTTTTCCCTTTCTCAGATTTTCAGAGGGAAGTCAGCGTCAAAGTTTTTATAAATAGTGCCAAAGTGCCTCCACATTTTGGTCAGTGTATCTTTTGGTAAATGGATTTTATTTCCAGAAATAAAAGAAAAACTAGTGGTTAACTGATTTTCGTTTTAAAGGAGAAGAATTAATTTTAAGTAGAAGAATTTTCTCTTTCTAATAAAAAAGAAAGTTACTACCTGACAGAAATGGGAAAAACGGACCAAAAACAGATGTTTTTTTTTTTCATTTTCTGAGACCGAATGTTGTCATTTTCAAGGAGAGAGCACTAATGTCTAGGTCACAAAGACTCTTATGGACGATGGGTTTGTGCGAAATCTGGACATCGTAGACATGCTCCCCCCATGAATGTCTACGAACTCCAGATTTTGTACAACTTTAATATGTGTTTTTATTTTTATTTAATTTTCTTTTTTATTTATTTTTGGATTTTATGTGTTGTTTTCTTACTTGCTGTTTTTAATCACCTTTTACATGTTTCTTTTATAATGTTTTAAATGTGTTTCTTTTTCCCTGTCGTATTTCAATGTCCTATGTGAAGCACCTTGAATTGCCTTGTTGCTGAAATGTGCGATACAAATAAACTTGCCTTGCCTTGCCTACAAACTGGAAGATTCGCACAAACCCATCGTTCGTAAGAATCTTTGTGACCTCGGCATTAGCGCTCTTTCCTTGAAAATGACAACATTTGGTCTCAGAAAATGAAAAAAAAAACATCACTATTTGGTCCGTTTTTCCATTTCTGTCAGGTAGTAACTTTCTTTTTTGTTATTAGAAAGACAAAATTAAAATCAATCCATTTTTTAAAATGTGGTTGATCTGTTTTGACATTGAAAAATAAAAATGCCTCTAAATTTAATTTTAATTCCTCTATTTTAAAACGAAAATCAAATAACCACTCATTTTTCTTTTGTTTCTGAAAAGAAAATCCAATTACCAACAGATACACTGACCCATTTCCTTTCTTTGGAATATCTACGACAGACTGACAGATCAGATAAACACACTTCAAATGAAAAAAAGTCCTCCTCTTCTATAGGGCTGTGTATCGGCAAGAATCTGGCGATACCATACAAATCACAATACTAGGATCATGATACAATATATCACGATATATCATGATACTGTTAAAAAGGCAATTTTTTCTTTGTTTCTTTTTTTTTTAAAAGATTATTTCCTGGAATAACTGAATTACATCAGAAATATGCACAAATACTTAACACATTTATGTTTGATCAGGACAGGATCTAATGTTATATCACAAAATTGCTCTAATTCTCTTAGTTTCCAAAGAAACTAACATATGCCTCTCAGACAATAAAAAGTACTTTAAGGATGCTTCAAATAACCGCTCTTAAATAAAACCGTGTTAAATAATAATAAATAAGATATAAACAATAAAGAAAACCAAAAAACAAAAATTAACCTCCACAATATCTGCATTTGAATAAATACCTAAAAATATCGATACAGTACTTTTTAATATCGATACAATATTGTGAAATGAAATATAATATATTGCAGAACCGATATTTTCCAACACTCCTACTCTTCTACATGTAAGTGGTAAGCTAGCGTTGTATTTTTTTAATTTGGACCTGCTCTCCCATTCATTTTTATTGTCCTTTAGCGGATATACATTAGAGGGTTAAGTAGTTCACTGAGTTTACAGGAGTTTTGCAGTAGCTCATGTTGTTGACCCCTGACCCCTGAGTCAGACTGGACGTCCTCTACGTCAGTCAAGTGTCAAACGCAGTTAAGATCAATGATTGAGTAACATCTTAAATATTGTTTCTCAAATTCATGTGATCTACCATCTACTAGGGGGCTGTCGAACTCATTTTAGTTCAGTTCCACATTCATCTAAATTTGATCTGCAGTGGGCCGAGCCAGTAAAATAAAAATATAATAATATATAAATAATGTCAACTCCAAACTTTTCTCTATGTTTTAGAGCAAAAAAAGTAAATTTACACTATGAAAAGGTTTACATCTGCAAACTATCCTTTAAAAAGATGTGAATAACATGAACAAACTGAAAAAATAAGTGTAATTTTAACAATATTATGCTTCAGTTTATCATTTACACATGTTTACATATTACACATGTTCATTATAACTATCATTATAATGTTCATTATAATGTACAGATCACAGTGGTTCTACAAACACACAAAACATTTAGTAACAGGCAGAATATTGGTAAAATTGTACTTAGTGCATTTCAGGTTGCTCATATTTGTTCAGGTTATTCACATTTTTTGCAGAATTATACTTTGTTTTAGTGTAAATACATGAAAATATTTACATTTACAAAGAGAACAATGTGGAGTTTATGATAGTATTTTACTGGTCCTGCCCATTTGAGATTGAATTGATCTGAATGTGGAACCTGAACTAAAAGGATTGTTCATATCTTAGTGTCATTTTTGCATTTCATACATTCATCCCAAGGGCCAGACTGGACCCTTTGGCGGGCTGGATTTGGCCCCCGGGCCGCATGTTTGACACCTGTGAGCTACTACATCGGGCGCCCCTGCTCTAAAATAACCTACATTACACTGTATTAAAAAAAAATTATCATTATACCAGCAGCAGGGGTGCCGAAAAAATACTGTTCGATTACGGAAAATAACCATGTCATAAAAATACGGTAATTTTCCATAATTAAAATACAGTTTTTTGCCCTAAATTTACATAAGATTTGGCTTTTTTTTTTTTTTACTTTTTAATGTTTAATAAAGAATTTTTACATGTATTAAAATGATCAAATTACCTATAAATATATATATAAATAATTTTCAATGAGACTCAGTTGTCCAATCCACTGATAAAAACTGTATTTGGACAGTTTATCAGTGCTTATACATGATATACATTTACAAAAATACATTTATTCAACATTTTTGTTGTGAAACCTCCTGTAATTACCCAAGATATTTGTCCATTAACAAACAAGTCTGGTTAAACTTACAGAACAAATACTTCATTTACAGTTAATCGTCAGTAATTACCTCCGCCAAGGAGGTTATGTTTTTGCCAGGGTTTGTTTGTTTGTTTGTTTGTTTGTCTGTTTGTCTGTTTGTTTGTTTGTTTGTTTGTTTGTTTGTTTGTCCGTTAGTGTGCAACATAACTCAAAAAGTTATGGACAGATTTTGATGAAATTTTCAGGGTTTGTTGGAAATGGGATAAGGAAGAAATGATTAAATTTTGGTGGTGATCGGGGGTGGGGGGGCCCACAGGGGGGCCCATTTCCAACAAACCCTGAAAATTTCATCAAAATCTGTCCATAACTTTTTGAGTTATGTTGCACACTAACGGACAGACAAACAAACAGACAAACAAACCCTGGCAAAAACATAACCTCCTTGGCGTGGGGGGGGGCCCACAGGGGGGGGCCACTGATCAGCCTTGGCGGAGGTCTGCGCTCTCTGAGTGCTTTTCTAGTTTTATCTGTTTTTGTTTGTTTTTTTACAGTATTAAACTCTAATAGTTTAATCTCATAAATAGAAAATAAATATTTGTGAAATTCTGATACATTTGCAAATGTATTTTAACTGTTTTTCTGTGAAAAAAGAAAAAAATTCTTTTAAAAAATGGAAATTTCATGGTTCTTCACAGTTACAGTTTTGTTGTGTTATTACCTCCGCCAAGGAGGTTATGTTTTTGCCAGGGTTTGTTTGTTTGTTTGTTTGTCTGTTTGTTTGTTTGTCTGTCCGTTAGTGTGCAACATAACTCAAAAAGTTATGGACAGATTTGGATGAAATTTTTAGGGTTTGTTGGAAATGGGATAAGGAAGAAATGATTAAATTTTGGAGGTGATCAGGGGTGGGGGGGCCCACGGGGGGGGGGGGGGGGGGGGCACTGATCAGCCTTGGCGGAGGTCTGCGCTCTCCGAGTGCTTCTAGTTGTAAATTTGACATGTAAAATCAGTCTAGTTTTGTCATTTCATTGATATTTTCCTGTATCTTAAAAATACAGGAAAAATCTGTCAAATAAACAGTGAAAATTCTGTTAAATTACAGATTTTTTTTTTTTTTTTTTACAGTGTACAGATTGTATCAACTAAAGAGTATGACAGACATGAGCAAGTTGTTGTGCTGTGTTTTAGCAGGTTCAGTCTGTTCTGAAATGATTAATTATTTGATGATTTGGAAACCTTGATGACTTTGCATTTGGACGCCTCTGACAGCTCGTGGAGTCGGTATTCTCTACTGGGAGGTCCACGGCTGCATAAATACACACTTGTAAAAATGTTGTACAATGCACGCACAGTATACACGCACCTACACACACACACAAACACACTTGCACATGCACACTCACATGTAAGCGTCCGTACACACCCGCCTTCAGCATGAGGCAGGTTGGAACACTGTGGGAGCAGCGAAGCCTCGGCACTCCCCTTCTGACATGTTCCAATCTGTCCTCATCAGTGATTCTCCACTTAATCTGCACCTGATCACCTCGGTCTGTCACATCAAAAAAAGCACAGGAAGGAGCGGCAGAAAGCGCCATAGTAAATAATGTGCTTTCTTCTATTATTTACCTACTCATTTTGCTAATATGTGACCCACAATGCACCTTTAAAGTTCACTGGAAGAAGAAGGAAAAGCATTTGCAGGTTTTTGCGGTAGCGGTGGTGGTGGTGGTGTGGGGGGGTATGTGACATGAAACAGAAGTTGTGGGCTGCAGTCACACCTGTGAGAAGCAGAAGGTGAAAGTTTGAGCCTACATTCCTTACGATCTTCCCTGTAGTTAAACACATGGAATGTACTGTATGATCTACGTATGCAATGAGTGAAAAACTGCACGCTTTAGGACAGGACTAAGAGCAGTGGTTCCAGCCTTTTTTGGCTCGTGACCCCATTTTAACATCACAAATTTCTGGCGACCCCAGACATCCAAAATGGAGGGGTTTTTTTTTTGTTTTTTGCTGAAATTAATTTGCTTTTCTTTGACCCTCTGGCAGACGTTTCCGGACACTAAAGGCCAGCACAAACTGTCTAAAAAAACTGTTTTTATCCCAGGGCCACAATTGCACTGAATACTGCTGGGTGTTAATTAATTGTGTGGAATGCTGAATGTTGCCCTGAGTATGAATGAATGAATGAATGATTTTATTATTGTGTCTTGCATACAGACATGCCCAGCCCTTCCATGGGTTTGTAAGACACCATAAATACAAACCAAAGATCAAATACCAGACAATAGGCACAGTATATGAACAAAATACTGACCTATTTAAACAAACACATCTGCTGCTTTTTCCAGGCTTTACAAACAAATAATGCTAATTTAAATACATTTGAACTAAACAACCATTTCATCTTGTCATCATCTGTGCTCCAGAACAGATCAGGATTTCAGATAAAAATGTCATCAAACAAAGAGTATATGATGATGTTTGATATGTCTTTTATACTTCTAGTAACACTCTTTTTTTATGCTGCTTCTTTTTTTTTTTTTTTTTTTAATATTTATACCGTCAGGGTTTTTGTTTAATATTTAACTTTTTATACTCTTATATAGATTATTTATAATTTTTATTGGCACCTAGGATGATTGCACTTTTTTAATTTCATTATACCTGTACAATGACAATAAAGACATTCTATTCTATTCTATTCTATTCTATTCCATTTCTGATCATGTAAAAGTTTGCTATACTATGTTGCAAAGAGGGATGTAACAATTACCGGTATAACGATAAACCACAGTAAAATTCCTGACGGTTAGTATTACCATTTAAATTCTAATTATGATAACCGTGTTTGATTATCGGACTTTCAACACAAATTTGATCTGGAAAATGGTCAAACAACGGCTGTAAGGTGCCATCTTTAATGCACATTTGTATGTTTGATGTTTACATGTTATTATTGGAATGTTTCTGCCAATAGAAAGTATATTGTGCCGATTATTTTATTTTATTTTTTTATTTTTTTATTCTTTTTCAAAATACAGCTTGGTTAAATTATTTGAGGTTGTGTATAAGACAAGAACTTTTTGAACATTTCGAGCATATTTCAACAATACTGTGATAATAATAACAACTTTGGTCACAATAACAGGGATATGAAATTTTTACATCGTTACATGCCTAGCTGTAAATAAACGTTAATTTTAGAGGACATTTAGTCTATATAATGTATATTATTGCGGACGGAGGCAGAAAATCCAGGTGTAGATTACTGCACAAATGTGATTTTCCTTGGTCAGGATATGTACAGTCAGTCCAGCTGTGATTTACAAGGAGGACAATTAATACTGAACAAACAAGAACTGAAACTATGAATTATGAAAGAGCTGCAGCATCTGAAACTGACCACAATGAACATTTGACAGATAAACAGAACCACAGTGCTGCAGTTTCACAACCACAGTTTGTCTGTTATGGATTGGGATTTTCTCTGTCAACTCAACATATTTTTTATTAGTTAGTTTTTTATTTTTATCAGTTACTAGAAATTTCAGGTGACCCCATTTGAATTCCAAGCGACCCCACGTGGGGTCCCGACCCCCAGGTTGAAAAACACTGACATATGCTGAGTTTCCGCTGTGTGGTACCAACTCAAATCGACTTGACTCCACGCCGCCTTTTTGCGTTTCCATTACGAAAAAGGACCTGGAATCTGGTACCCGGTACTAGTTTTTTGGTATCACCTCCGCTGAGGTTCCAGGACTGGGGACCAGACACTAGAACGTGACGTGTAGTCCACATTCCACATGATGACCGCCCGCAAAAAACTACACCATGGTTTGTCGAGGAGGTTCAGACGTAAAAATTCAGCATGAGCTTGACGAGACAACACGCAACGAGTGAGTTTATCAGCAGCTCTCTGAGCAGACAACACGAAAGTAACGCACCACATCACTATGACATCCAGGTACTGTAATGTTGGTAGTATCCTGTAATGGAAACGGTCTCCAGGAATAGGACCTGGTACCAGAGTCGAGCCGAGCCAAGCCGAGCTGAGCCAAGCCGGTTCCACGTCGGGGAAATGCGGCATTAGAGGGACACGGAGCACATTGTTGGACCTAAAAACATGAAAAAAATAAAGGAAGGTCTGCACAACCTGTGAGCTCCCAAACCCCACCACCTACCGTAAAGACCTTGATGTTAAAGTGGATTTTAATAAGTTTTTTCGTACACTAAGGCTCAAAGAATTTTACAGTAGTAAGCCCAACAACTCTGTCTCTCCGATTCAAGGAACTGAAACCACTGTCACTGCAGACCAGACCACTGAAAGAGGGAATCAACACACAAATCCACCATCTCAAGCTGAACCGCGGACACCGTTTAGAGGTTAAAGCACCTTCATCCCATCTTCCAAATGCAATGCCCCCACTGACACGTACTGCAGACTGGTCCAGCAGGATGTCCCTCATCTCCTAAAACATAAAAGACAATACACAAGGGCACATAACACTGGTCAACAACAAATTTATTGTTGAAGTTTTTTGAGCTGATTTAGGATAATTTTGGTGTGCTGAATCCAAAAATCACATTAATTTTGCTCAATCAGTTCAACTTTCTGAACTATGCTACATGTTGGCTTTTTAACATTTTTGCTTACATTTATGGGCATTTTCACATCATATGATACAAAATTCTTTCATATTTCTTGCAACTAGAAGCACTCGGAGAGCGCAGACCTCCGCCAAGGCTGATCAGTGGCCCCCCCCGTGGGCCCCCCCACCCCCGATCACCACCAAAATTTAATCATTTCTTCCTTATCCCATTTCCAACAAACCCTGAAAATTTCATCCAAATCTGTCCATAACTTTTTGAGTTATGTTGCACACTAACGGACAGACAAACAGACAAACAAACAAACAAACAAACCCTGGCAAAAACATAACCTCCTTGGCGGAGGTAATAAATGAGTTCTGAAGATTTTACTTTTGCCAATTTATGATTAATGTTTTTTTAATATTACAGGTGAATGAAATGGCTTCGACTAGAAGATCTTGCAAAAATAAGCCTGATGTATTCTGCTCCAGTTTATAACACTTAATAAATACATCCTGTTAGAAAATGACTTTTTTTCTCTTAAAACCTATTTTGGGTGAGAACTGTATAAAAAAATCAACTGATAAAATCACAAAAATGTAATCAATTTTGTGAGAAGATCAAATTTTTCAAAATCAAATTAGCAAAAAAACCTGACCTGATTGAGAAAAACAGATGTCATTTTTGGATTTAGCGGTGCATAATGGTCCTAATTCAGTTGAAAAAACCTAGACAACTTGCAAAAAACATTTTTGTGTAACCCAGTGTAATCTATCTAAAGAACAATAATTGGAACTAAAATCTTTGAAAAAGGACAACTCAGTTGTCATTGAAAGTGCCGACATGGGGGGCGCCATTGTCATCTTGAATCATTCGGCATATGTGAATAAAGTACAACGACAACTCAGTAATGCTACTTTCTATAAAAAACTGGATTATAATCCCAGTCTGGCCTTTAAAGAAAAAATAAAGACAAAACTGGATCAACTCCTTAAGAATAATGACATAACTAAAACTGAATACACCTTCATGACAGTGGAGTGTTATTCCAGTCCTGTATATTCTAAGAATCTGGGAGCTCACAGGTTGCGTGGGCCTTCCTTTATTTTTTTCATAATTTTTTGGGGGATCCTGCACACCTTTAATTTTTTTGGATGTCCATGTCGATCACCTCTCTTCATGATGGACCTAAAAACATGCAAACCCCCACATTCTGCGCTCAATCACTAGTCATTTTCAGCATTTCCCAGTCAGACTCTACAGCAGGTACATTCTATAGGTTGAGGTTGTGTTTGTGTGTGATCTGTTGAGCGTAAGCCCCTGATAAGTCAAATAAGACCTGGTGATCCTGCCCTTTCCCGACATCTGCCCACGTTGTACCACCATCTGCAGACAGCGATGCCCCACGGGAGCACGGGAGAGGAAAAGGAGGGATGGACGGGAGAGAACGAAGGAGGGAAGAATGTAAGGAATGAAGGGTGAGCTCAAGCCGGCAGGTCTGTGCAGAGACAGCACGCTCAGTGAACTCTAGGTGAGGTGCTACCAATGGCCTTGGGACACATCTTTGTCTCTGCCTCTGCACAAAGAACTTGCTACTAACTAACATACGTCTGATTAAATGTCACACCCAGGCATCGGCATTGTCTCCACCTGCAGCGGAGATTAAAACCAAGCCCTCTTACAAAAAATCGCACCGATGATTAACAATGTGTTGTGATATTTCTTGTGTTTGATAAACACATTATCATATGATAGATGGAATGACCCTGGGCTAAGAGCTGTAGACCTTTTATCAGTCTGGTTAGGTAATCAACGCGTCTGCTGACATATTGACAGCGGCGGATAGATAACATTAGTTCACAACACAATTGAGCAAGAGTGAGAGTTTGGCAAATCTAATAATATATGGGGTTTATGGTTTCGTCCAACTTTTGGGAAGCGAATGCAAAACACTTTCATAGCTGAGGTGTTAATATTTATTATCGTTGTACTTTTCCACACCACTGACACGATAATGTGCTGGCAATTCGTTTATGTTTTTGCAGCTTTCATACCTCCAACAGCTGCAGGCTTTGGTGGTGTGTAGGGATGTAACGATTACCGGTAGAACGAAAAACCGCGGTAAAAATGCCAACTGTTAATATTACCGTTTAAATTCTAATTATCATGTAACCGTGTTTGATTACCGCACTTTTCCAGAGAAAATGTCCATGTAAAGATCTGCTTTTATGTCAAATATTTGAGTATAGTTTTAACCCTTTCATGCACAAATTACGAGAACCTTAATCAAAAAATTTTCCCGAGTGTTTTTATTCCTCTTTAGGCATGAAAAAAATAATGTGATTGAAAATTTTCTTCTGAAAAATAAATAAAAGTAAATAAATAAAATAAAAATACTTTAAAAAATAAATAAATAAAAATAAAAAAAAATATGTTATGAACCTATTTTTCATGAAGTTGCAAAAATGTCCACTCAGCTGGACACCACACGTTTAATTTTTGATGCACAGAAACATGTATTTACTGATAAATTGTGTGAAAACTATGGGGAGGGCTTTTGATTCTGGGAATTTATGCTCAGGGGAGATCTACATAATGTTACCAATTCTTGTCAGAAAAGATATGTAGTGTCTTAAAACTTTAATACAGATATGTGTAAAAAACAAACAAACAAAAAAAACAAAATCCATGTATATACAAGAGAACAGCTGTAGAATAGCTGTCCACTGTAGTGACCAGTATACATGAAAGGGTTAATTTATTACAATTTTAATTGTATATACCTAATATTTGGAACCAATATTCACTTTTAAAGTCTTTGAAAAGGTTCGTTAAACATCTTTGTGTTATTTATACAATAAATTATATACATTTTTCAAATTGGATTTAATATATTTCTTTTTGTTTTCTGTCCTTTTATGTTGATATAGTAAGTTAAAGTGAAAAAAATAATAGGCAGATGATATAGATGAAGTTGTACTGAAAAAACAGATACCAAACATGGGTATAGTAAACTTACCCATAGTCAGCTTACTATCACCTCAAGAACATTACTAGGATTAACCCTTTCATGCATAAATTATGAAAACCTTAGTCAAGATTTTTTTTTTTTTTTTGGTCTGGAGTGTTTTTATACCTCTTTTGGCATAAAAAAAAAAAAATTGCGATCGAGTTTTTTTTTCATGGAGTTACAAAAATGTCCATGCATTTAATTTTTTAAGTAAAGAAATATGTATTTAAAACCCAATATCATGAAGTAAAATGAAAACAATGAAATAAAAACCATTTTTAAGGCTGCTAATTTGATGTTTTCTCACATTTGACCATACTCTAATGCTCGTTATTACCTCATATAATATGCAAAAAAAACAACTCTTTTTGTCTAACAAATAACAACTGATTTACATTAAAACATGTTACTGCAGATCAAGTTTATCAAGAACAGCAAAGTTACAGTAATGGTATGAACTGCAGTGTATTATGGGATGTTGCATAAGTGTCCACTGTGTTGGCTCATATGGAACTAAAACAACAAAACCTATGAATATACAAGAGAACAGCTGGAGAAGAACTGTCCACTGGAGTGACCACAATGCATGAAAGGGTTAAAGGACTGATGTCGCAGCAGGACCTTGAAAAAACTTGTCCATGCATTTATCTTTAGTGGAGTTGACTTCTGTAACAGTATCTTCTCTGGTCTGCCTAAAAAGTCTATCAGACGACTGCAGCTGATCCAGAATGCTGCTGCTCCAGTCCTCACTAAGACCAAGAGAGTGGACCACATCAGTCCAGTTCTGAGGTCTGTACACTGGACCACATCAGCCCAGTTCTCAGGTCTGTACACTGGACCACATCAGCCCAGTTCTCAGGTCTGTACACTGGACCACATCAGTCCAGTTCTGAGGTCTGTACACTGGACCACATCAGCCCAGTTCTCAGGTCTGTACACTGGACCACATCAGCCCAGTTCTCAGGTCTGTACACTGGACCACATCAGTCCAGTTCTCAGGTCTGTACACTGGACCACATCAGCCCAGTTCTCAGGTCTGTACACTGGACCACATCAGCCCAGTTCTCAGGTCTGTACACTGGACCACATCAGTCCAGTTCTCAGGTCTGTACACTGGACCACATCAGTCCAGTTCTGAGGTCTGTACACTGGACCACATCAGCCCAGTTCTCAGGTCTGTACACTGGACCACATCAGTCCAGTTCTCAGGTCTCTACACTGGCTCCCTGTCTCTCACAGAATAGACTTTAAAATTATCTTGCTTCATATAAAGCACTGAATGGTTTAGGCCCAAAATCCATCAGAGACCTTCTAGTCCAGCATGAACCATCCAGACCACTCAGGTGGTCTGGTGCAGGTCTGCTCTGGGTTCCAAAAGTCAGAACTAAACATGGATATCAGCGTTCAGTTTCTATGCTCCGTATATCTGGAACAAACTACCAGAAAATCTCAGGTCTGCTGAGAGTCTGAGTTCTGTTCAGTCCAGGTTCCAGACTCACCTGTTCACTGCTGCCGCTGACTAAAAGGATTTTGACTTTTTAAATTTTATATTCTCCTCCCAAACTCTGCACTGCAACTCTTACTTTAATGTGTGTTTTTATATTTTTGGGTTTTATGTGTTGTTTTCGTACTTGCTGTTTTTAATCACCTTTAACATGTTTCTTTTATAATGTTTTAAATGCGTTTCTCTTTCCCTGTTGTTGTATTTCAGTGTCCCGTGTGAAGCACCCTGAATTGCCTTGTTGCTGAAATGTGCAATACAAATAAACTTGCCTTGCCTAAACATTTGTTTATATAGTACAGTCTACTCTCGTTATACCGCCAACTTCCGTTCACGGCCAAATTGGCGGTATAGCGAAAATGGCGTTACAACGGGTTGCGTCCATAATGTGCATGTCTTTACTATATGATGTCTATGCTGCCTCCGTTAACCCGTTCTAATTGCGTTTCTAAATAAATCTGGATTCTGTTACGTTGTAAGGGATCATTTAAAGTGGGGAAACATTTTAAGCATTATTATACTGTGTCGGGAAATGACACCCCATCATCTTGAGGCTTTGGCTTAATCCCACGTCCTCTTCTCGACATCCTGACCTACTGAGCGTTCTGCGATAAATGAACGGTGGCCGTTCCGTAGACCTACTTGTAGCTTGTCGCGATCAGCGTCTGGCGCGTTTGTTTCAGTGCATTGTTAAAATGTATGTGTACTCGATGGCAATCACGCTGGCGGTATAACGGTCGGGAAATCAATGGTATAAGTGTTGTTTGTGCATGGAACTG
This sequence comes from Sphaeramia orbicularis, assembly GCF_902148855.1. Lineage (NCBI taxonomy): Eukaryota > Metazoa > Chordata > Actinopteri > Kurtiformes > Apogonidae > Sphaeramia > Sphaeramia orbicularis. Next base: position 5,326,811 of record NC_043977.1, on the reverse strand, counting down.
GGCTGGCGGATGGCGATAGGCGGAAATGGCGGTAGCTAATGGAATAATGCATTGGGGATTTTTGTGCAATGGTTTTGGTCGGCGGTGAGCGAAAATGGCGGTATAACGGCGGGCGGTTTAACGAGAGTAGACTGTATATAAAGGCAAAATCAAAAGGATTGAAAAACGGACAAAATAGGCTCAGACCACTAAAGGTTAATATGTGAATGTTTCTGCAACAGAAGGTACATTGTACTGATTATGTTATTTGTTTTTTTGTTGTTGTTTTTTTTCAAAATACAACTTGGTTAAAATATTTCAGTGTGTGTATAAGTACTTTTTGAACATTTTGAGAACAATTTCAACAATACCGCGATAATAACACTGGGTTACAAAAAAATGTTTTTTGCAAGTTGTCTAGGTTTTTTCAACTGAATTCGGACCATTTTGCACCGCCAAATCAAAAAATGACATCTGTTTTTCTCAATCAGGTCAGGTTCTTTTGCTAATTTGATTTTGAAAAATTTGATCTTCTCACAAAATATAATAATTAATACCAAAATAAGATTGGTAAGCACACTTTATGAAACTTGTGACTTGATTCCTGTTAGGTACAATGGTGTATTCACCGCAGATGTAGCAGAATACGTCAGGCTTACTTTTGCAAGATCTTCTAGTCGAAGCCATTTCATTCACCTGTAATATTAAAAAAAAACATTAATCATAAATTTGCAAAAGTAAAATCTTCAGAACTCATTTATTGCAAGAAATATGAAAGAATTTTGTATCATATGATGTGAAAATGCCCACAAATGTAAGCAAAAATGTTAAAAAGCCAATATGTAGCATAGTTCAGAAAGTTGAACTGATTGAGCAAAATTAATGTGATTTTTGGATTCAGCACACCAACATTATCCAAAATCAGCTCAAAAAACTGAAACAATAAATTTGTTGTTGACCAGTGTAATGATAACTGTGATAATTTTGGTCACAATAACCGTGATATGAAATTTTCATATGGTTACATCCCTAGCGTTCTCAGTTATTACGCACTCATTCATTCCTGGTTTTGTGAATGCAGCTTCGTAGCGTTTATCAGCTACAAGGGCGAAGAAGAAAACTCCCAGGTTTCTTTTAAGTTCTCATTATGGGTATGTGTACAGCTGAGAACAGTTTTCCTAATGACCGATGATTGAGGCCAAGGCCATTTAGTTGCTGATAAACATTCTGACCTTCAGTGCCGTGGATAACTGGAATTCCTTTGTTTTGGAATCCCCTGCAGAGGTCCACCGTGAAGTCCTGTTTAAAGGTTGGGTAGGAGATCTTAGAAAAACGGTTCTAGCTGCTACATTTTCAAAATCCTCAATTCAAAAGTCCACACCCCTTTCTTCAGACATCCCCCTGAAGCCACGCCTCCAGAGTACTGGCACGCGCAATGTTCCTGAGGGTTCATGAGCGCTACACAGCAACAGTTCGCCCAGCCCCGGTTCCGGTTCCGATCCATGCATACTTCATACAGTCTCCTCCAACACCCCCCACCCCTTACAAAACAGCCCCAGTTCATACCTATCTGGCTACAAAGTTAAATAACAAATTAATCACATGAATGAATGAATTAATTAATTAATGCACTGGTTCCCAACCTTTTTAGACTTGTGACCCCATTTTAACATCACAAATTTCTGGCGACCCAAAACATTCAAAACAGAGACATTTTATTGGCTAAAATTAATTTGTTTTTGATCGTGTAATAGTTTGCTGTAATATGTTGCAAATACACATTAATTTTAGGCAACATTTAGGCTATATAATGTAAATTTGTATTAGTAAGTTTACATTTTTTATCATTCATTCATTCATTTTCTGAACCCGCTTTATCCTCACTAGGGTCACGGGGGTCACTTGGAGCCTATCCCAGCTACATAGGGGCGAAGGCGGGGTACACCCTGGACAAGTCTCCAGTTCATCGCAGGGCTGAACATATAGAGACAAACAATCACTCACATTCACACCTATGGGCAATTTAGATTAACCAATTAACTTAACCTATAGGTAAATAGGTTACATTTTTTATCAATGACTAGAAATTTCAGGCGACCCCATTTGAATTCCAGGCGACCCCACGCAGGGTCCCGACCCCAAGGTTGGAAAAACACTGAACCTGCTTCTTTCCAGTCATTTAGACTGGAATGAATAAATAAACATGAAATGAAATGAAGGGTTTTGTTTCTATTTTTGTTCATGTCTGTTTTTTCTTTGGATTCTGTGACTCAGGGAAATGCACAAGAATTCCAGTGTATCTATACTGTAATGTATCTGTGCAAATGGCAAATAAAGTCTATTCTATTCTATTCTATTCTATTCTGACCAAGGTTATAATAGTTTTGGAATTTTCATTACAGTTTAGTTTTATTTAGTTTTGAATTTCTTTTCTCTAATTCAGTTAGTTTTAATTATTTTTTCGAGCAGGTTTACTAGTTTTTATTAGTTTTAATTTTTTTCTAAATGCTTACTTTTAGTATTAATTTGTTTTTTTTTATATCTTTTCTCTTCTTCTCTGTCGTCGTATTCAAATAAATCCCAGACAGGACTCTGCTGCTTTCTCCCAACTTTAGTCTCCATGTTTCCAGGTAGAGTGGGGACCAGAAGACGACTGGAAACCACAAGTGACGGACCATCAAGTGTCGTATGGTGCCGCTAGCTAAAATTGCTAGAGCGAAATAAATCGCTTTCGTATCAATCCGACATTGACAAAGATGAAAACGAAGGGAATTTTATCCATAATTTTTAAATGTTTTAATTAGTTTTGTAAGCACACAATACAGTTTCAGTTAGTTATCGTTTTTTTCTTTTAATTATAGTTTTTATTTATTTCAGTTAACGAAAATGTTTTTACAGTTCTAGTTTTCATCATTTCGTTAGTTAAAAAAAAAAACTTCAATTGAGTAAAAAAAAAAAATCTTCAATTAAGCCAAAAAAAATCTTCAATTAGGTAAAAAAAAAATCTTCAATTAAGCCAAAAAATATCTCAAATGTAGCAAAAAGTCTTGAATTCAGCCAAAAAAAAAACAATCTTCAATTAAGTAAAAAATAAAATAAAATAAAATCTTGAATTAAGCCAAACAAACAAAAACTTCAATTAAGTAAAAAAAATCTAGAATCTATTAACAACTGAATTTTTTTTTTCTTTGTTTTAGTGCAAAAAAATAACATTAAATTATGAAAATATTTACATTTACAAACTATCCTGTAACAACAAATATGAACAACCTGAAATGTCTAAAGAAAATTAAGCACAATTTTAACCATTTTTCTGCCTGTTCCTCGGTGTTTGGTGTCTTTGTAGATCTGATCCATCATGCACATGGACAAATGAGAAGTGGAGGAATAATATTGTTAAAATTGCACTAAATTTTCTTACGTTTTTTAATTTAAATTTCAGTTTTTTCAGGTTTTTTTTTTTTTTTTTTTGATAGTTTATAAAAGTAAGTATTTTCATAATTTATTGGGGTTTTTTTTACACTAAAACAAAGACAAAAATGTGGAGTTGTCATTATTTCTAGGTTATTCTGTTACTATTTTTCTGGTCCGGCCCACTGCGGATCAAATTTAGCTGAATATGGCCCCTGAACTAAAATTAATTTGACACCCTGCTCTATGTTTTAGTTTTTGTTAACGATAATAACTTTGACTCTGGTTCGATGAGTGCAAGCACCTCGCTACTAATTCAAACTAACCCAGTACAAAACGTTCAATGTACGCAGGGTCAGCCCTTCAAAACGCACAAATCCCAACAGTTCATTATGACCCTTTGATGTACAACAGGTCACATGAGAATATTTCGGGCATTACTGGACTACAAGCAAAAAAAAAAAAAAAAAAAAAAAAAAAAAGATCCCCAAATGAATCATTTGGCTCAACGCTAGTTTTCAGATGTGTCTCTAGAACCATACACACCCTCCCTTTGACTGAGCCGTGGAGTCTGGTCTGGTTGAAGACAGTGGTTTGCAGTCTATCATGGGTCAGTAGGAGTAAAGATGAAGGTAGGAGGTGGGAAGGAGAAGGAACATAAAACAAGCCTCAGAAAAGCCCCAGATTAAAGGGTACCACTACTCGTCCCTTGTTGCGTTATTAATGCCGAAATTACTTATTATACTGTCTCAGAAGTTTTAAGGCTTGGTTGATGATGCAGTAATTTAACTTGTTTAGGGCAGATAAGTGATCAAAGCAGCACGCCCGCCTGGGTCATACCGGGGTGGACTGAGGTTCATACGAAGAACCAGAGAACGAGGACAGAAAGAAGCCGACCAGATGAAGCAGGAGCTGTTTAAACTGAAACGTACAAGGTTACATTACACAGATTTATTTGGAAGGTTACATGGAATTACACTATATATAAATCTATGCTTTTATTTCTTGACATGTTTATATGTTGTATTGAATTTCTTCCCAGCAGAGGGAAAATGTGCACCAGAACACATTCACAGTTACTAAAACCAGCAACAAACCAACCCTATGTATCTACAGACTGAACCAGTCACTGAATAAAGAAAAAAGCTCATTCTCTATGTCAGGGGTGTCAAACATGTGGCCCGGGGGCCAAATGTGGCCCCCCAAAGGGTCCAGTTCGGCCCCTGAGAGGTTTTTGCCAAGTGCAAAAATTCCACAGTCTTGAATTGATTTAAGCAAAAAAAAAATTTAGCTTGAATTAAGTAAAAAAAATTTTGAATTAAGCCCAAAAAAAAATCTTCAATTAAGTAAAAAAAAAAATCTTCAATTAAGCCAAAAAAAATCTTCAATTAGGTAAAAAAAAATCTTCAACTAAGCCAAAAAAAAATCTTCAATTAGGTAAAAAAATATCTTCAATTAAGCCAAAAAAAAAAAACTAAAATGTAGCAAAAAATCTTGAATTCAGCCAAAAAAAACAATCCTCAATTAAGTTAAAAAAAAAATAAAATAAAAAATCTTGAATTAAGCCAAAAAAAAAAAAAAAAAATCTTCAATTAAGTAAAAAAAAAAAAAATCTTCAATTAAGCCAAAAAAAATCTTCACTTAAGTAAAAAAAAGATCTTGAATTAAGCCAAACAAAAAAAAAGTCAAATGTAGCAAAAAATTTTGAATTAAGCCAAAAAAAAAATCTTCAATTAAGTGAAAAAAATCTAGAATCTATTAACAACTTAAATTTTTTTTTGTTTGTTTTAGTGCAAAAAATAACATTAAATTATGAAAATATTTACATTTATGAACTATCCTGTGACAACAAATATGAACAACCTGAAATGTCTAAAGAAAATTAAGCACAATTTTAACAACTTTTCTGCCTGTTCCTCAGTGTTTAGTGTCTTTGTAGATCTGATCCATAATGCACAGGGACAAATGATAAGTGGAGGAATAATATTGTTAAAATTGCACTAAATTTTCTTACGTTTTTTAATTTAAATTTAAGTTTTTTCAGGGTTTGTTTTTTTTTTTTTGTTTTTTTTTTGGATCGTTTATAAAAGTAAGTATTTTCATAATTTTTTTTTTTACACTAAAACAAAGACAAACATTTGGAGTTGTCATTATTTATAGGTTATTCTGTTGTTATTTTTCTGGTCCGGCCCACTGCAGATCACATTCAGCTGAATATGGCCCCTGAACTAAAATGAATTTGACACCCTGCTCTGTGTGAGCGGTGGTATGGTCTGTGCGTTGTGTTTGTTACTGGTGTGATGTCGAATGGACCTGCAGGACACAATGTTGTGATTGGAGGAAAAAATAGTACTCGCACTCTGTTTATTCTGGCAATATGCAAATTAAAACACAATTAGTCCTGACTGTGGTCCAGCCCCAAACTATGACGAAACAGACAGCGGTTAGCATGCTCTCACACATGCACTTCGTTTACCCGTCAAACATGTGTACAATCAATTAGTGTCGATACTCAGTCTACTCGATTACTATGTAGACAACAATACAGATAAAATGAGATCCCAAAAAGAAACATAAAAACACTTAATAATACACGATGACAATGGATAAGCTACTTCTTCCCATTACGAGACATTCGAAAAGGGAAGAGGAAGGGGAGGAACCCGACTTTATATTGGGGTGCCGCTGGAGATACACGAAGAAGACCAGACATAAACCAACGAAGAAGAGGGTGGAGGACCAAACAAAACACAGGACTACGACTCACACAATGCCAGGTAACACACTAAGTTAAAAGAACAATCAAGCATAATTACAAAAATAACATTTTGTGGGTCACATTCAGCAGGTCGTCCAATAACTGAAGGGTTGGCGGTTCGAATCCTGCTCTGTCCTAGTCATTATACTTCTCTTTTTTCTTTTGTTCAGACCAGGTATAGCTTTTTTAGATGTGACCTGCTTGACAGTTTCCACTGTGACTCCAGTCTTCCTCAGAAGCGTCATCCGAGTGGCACCATCAGCCGGGACGAGGGTGCGTACACCCTCTGTCACACCTGGGATTCCCTCCTCCAGAGACCACCCAAGACGGAGGAGGCGCGGTCGGCTCGACGGGCTCTGATTGGTCGACCAGCTGATAAATGACACGTCAGCAGCATGTCGGATGACGCTTCTGAGGAAGACTGGAGTCACAGTCGAAACTGTCAAACAGGAAACATCTAAAAAAGCTATACCTGTCTGAACAAAAGAAAAAAGAGAAGTATAATTACATAAACAGAAGACAAAATGAACGTCTTTAGCCTCTGTTCTAGTCAGTCCGTTGTGTCCTTGGGCAAGACACTTCACCCTCCCTGCCTCCAGTGCCACTCACACTGGTGTATGACTGTTTGGTGGTGGTGGGAGGGGCCGTAGGCACAAAATGTCAGCCACGCTTCTGTCAGTCTGTCCCAGGACAGCTGTGGATACAGGTGTAGTTTACCACCACCAGAGGGAGAATGTGAGAGCGAATGAATAATGGGTCAATAATGTAAAGCGCTTTGGGTGTCTAGAAAAGCGCTATATAAATCCAATCCATTATTATTATTATTAACATTATTATTCGAATTAATGAACTTATAGTCTGTAAATATCTTGCACCACAAGGGGGCGCTACCTCCCAATTTATCAGGATTTAAAACTACTATCACAACTATGTTACGTCTACACACATCTGTATTATAGTATCATCAAGTTTTCTTTTTTAAATGTAAATACATTTATAATACATTAAATACATTTTTAAATGTATAATATAATATAATAAATACATAAATAAGAATCTAACATGCACTTTTCAGTTCAGTTCAGAACTCCACCAAAGGTCAGTGTGTGTAGGTCAGGATGTTTGGAAAAGGTTTTGAACAGTTCAGAGAATGCATGAGAGATGAGGAAAGTATGCAGAGATAAAAGAGCAGACATTAATGGCACATTAAGTACATTCCTTTGTTTGAGAACAATCATCAGGATATCAGCCATTCCATGTGGTTTAACTTTAGCTGAGGTCAGAAACACACTGGCATTAAGGAAAACAAATGATGAGACACTAAGCATACGTTATCATCAATAATCTTCAGCAATTTTAACTTCACCCACAGGTGAGTTTTAAAATGAGTAGGATAAAAAAACCAGTGGATATCTACAAAAATGAAGGGAACTTTATCAGGATACACTTTAAAACATGTTGACTTGATTAGATCCCCAAATAAACACCTGAATAGCTGTTGAATTGGCAAAAATGACTGAATTTTATAATATTCTGATCAACAAAAAACCCCACGTACACTAGCTCCCCTTTGGAGTTTAGTTTAAATTATTCCACTTTCCAAGAATTTGGATTAAAGAAACTAAACTAAAGAAACACCAGTGAAGGTACATAACTAAAATAATAATTGACAGACAATATAAGTAACAGTGACTTGAATACTTCTCAACATCCATTTTTGTAGATCTGATACATAATCAAACATCATTTAAAAAAATGTAATCAGATCTATTCTGGGTCATTGGCGATCTATAAACCCAATCTGGTATGAATTCAACCAATAGTTTTGCTGCTAAAGTGTAAACAAACAAACAAACAAACTGAACCACAAACACTAGTTTTCCCTAGTGGAGGAGGCCATGAATGAGTAAATATCCATTTTATACAGCGGTCTGACTCTCCAATTATCAATACAAGATCTTCGCCAAATTGCATAAACTTATCAACATTTATTTATTTAACCTTTATTTAACCAGGAAAAAAAAAAGACCCTATTGAGATTAAGAACCTCTTTTCCAAAGGAGTCCAGGCCAAGAGGCAGCATGAAATACAACAGACAAGAATTTACAGCACAAGTCCAACTATGAAAAACAAGTGCAAGTCAGAGAGTTAGTCTGTAACACTCTGAGTTTGGATTTAAAAGCATTCAAGGAGATCAGTTCAGTCAGTTTCCAGTCTTTTAGCAACATATTCAACAGAGTAGACGAATGCCCTTTGACCCAGTTCTGTACGGACGAACGGCACAAAAAGGAACAAACGATCATTTGATCACAGACAATAAGAATCAACACTTAATTGTTATTAATTGTTATTAAACTACAGATATAGGAAGGCAATGATGTCTCTGCAAGTGCATAATGAAAACTCAAAGTAGTCCAACAAATATGAGAATGTGAGTTTGTTTTTGTCCAGGCAGTGTATTTTCAGGCCAGTGCTTCTAATAAAAGTTCCAGTGAATTTGTCCGTCTATGTTCTTGTCTTGTGTCCTTGCAGACTGATGTTATTGCTAATGGCTCTAACGTCTGCATTTGCCTCAGTAGGATTTAACATCCCTGAATGTACCTGTGATCCATTTGCAGCTTTTTTTTTTTTTTTGAGTGTAATAATAAATCAATCAGAGCTGAATGTAGGCTAACAGTCGGACCGGAGCTGGGTTTATTCCTCCTCCAACCAAGGTTATTATCGTTCATGAAAACTAATGAAATGACAAAAACTAGAATTGTAAAAACATTTTTGTTAAATGAAATAAATAAAAACTATAATTAAAAGACAAAATAACTAACTGAAACTGTATTGTGTGCTTACAAAACAAACTAAAACGTATAAAAATTATGGTTAAAATTTCCTTGTTTTCGTTTTTGTCAATGTCGGATTGGTACGAAAGCAATTTAATTTGCTCTAGTAATTTTAGCTAGCGGCACCATACGGCACTTTTTGGTCCATCACTTGTGTTCACTTGTGGTTTCCAGTCATCTTCTGGTCCCCACTCTGCCTGGAAACATGGAGACTAAAGTTGGGAGAAAGCAGCAGAGTCCTGTCTGGGATTTATTTGAATACGACGGAGAAGAAGAAAAAAGATACAACAAAACTAAAATTAACACTAAAACTAAGCATTTACAAAAAAATGAAAACTAATAAAAACTGACAAAGCTGCTCTAAAAATGAATTAAAACTAACTGAATTAGAGGGGGAAAAAAGTCAAAACTAAATAAAACTAAACTATAATGAAAAATCGGACCAATGTCCCTGTATCTTACCGGCCGAATGAAAAGCTTTGGGAAATGTATCCAGATGCCATTTATTCTCCCCCAGTTCTGTGTATTTATTCTATTACAGAAATAGTCCATGTTTTGCTCATATTCAATCAGATCTGTAAAAAATTCCAATTCCAACTTGATATCATTGATACTGATTTATTGGATCAATCCACTTCCTATCTGTTATAATAAGAAAATTTTTCAAAGTGGCACCAAATCCAGAATCAGATCTGGATGGAAATAATTTCAGTACTTTGTGTTGACATCATCATACAGAAGCTGTATACCAAGTCTGAAGTCAATCAGAACGGTAATTTGGGAGAAAAAGACAACTGAAATGTTTTCCCCATGAGAGCCCATGTTAAATTTTCCGTCAGTTCCAGATCCAGAAGAAGATCCTGATCAACATGTGGACATTATGTTTTGGTCATCTCCCCATCAGGGCTGGACTGTAGAAATTTACACTGGATATCATTTATATTTACTGAGTTACTGCATCCATCCACTTCCTATCTCTTATCATGGGGACATTTTTTCAAAGTGGCACCAAATCCAGAATCAGATCCGGATCCAAATAATGTCACTAACGTTTGTTGACATCATCATAAAGAAGCTGTACAGCAAGTTTGAAGTCAATGGGAATTGTAGTTTTGGAGAAGAAGACAATTGAAATTTTTGTAACGGACAACCGACGACAACAGCTTACGGCAGGGGTCACCAGTCCTGGTCCTCGAGGGCCAGTATCCTGCATGTTTTAGATGTTTCCCTCTTCCAGCACACCTGACATTCATTATCAGGCTTCTGCAGAGCTTGATGATAGACTTATCATTTGAATCAGGAGTGTTGGAAGAGGGATACATCTGAAACATGCAGGATTCCGGCCCTCGAGGACCAGGATTGGTGACCCCTGGCTTAAGGCCTGTCTGCCGGTAAGCTAAAAAGGACTCTAATAGATGTCATATGTATGAATAGTACATATGACCTTGCTCCTTTTCCAATAAAAAAAAAAGAAAAAAGAAAAAAATAACTACTCATCATTGTTATTTTAATAAAAAATGAAAACAGGTCCCGCAGACCCACACACTGTACAGGGGTTAAGACTGGAGATCACTTCTCTGATCCAGTGTCCAACAGAAGGTGGTGCATGTGTTTTAGCACTTTTATCACAAGATCCAGAATCAGATCCAGATCCAAATAATTTCACTAACTTTTGTTGACGTCATCATAAAGAAGCTGTATACCAAGTTTGAAGTCAATGGGAATTGTAGTTTCGGAGACAAAGACGATTGAAATTTTTGTAACAGACGACAGACGACGATGACAGATGATGACAGATGACGACAGACGCCGACGGACGCCACATGACGACAACAGCTCACCGCCTGTCTGCCGGTAAGCTAAAAATCCAGAAGTATTAGAACCTTGCCTCCAGTGTACTGGCATTCTTTGAAGGGAATATTTGACCCTCACTGATCAATATTTTAAGAAATTGCCCCTTTCTGTCACGTCTCCCAAGCCGACGTGGTACAAATCATAGTGTGTGTGTGCGTATGTGTGAGGCTTGACTTAAGTGAATCCGTCAGCAGGCCCATAGCATTTCTCTCCACCATCTCGTCCCCCTGTCAGCCTTCAGGAAAGTGGAACTCCCATATCCAGAGAAGCAAATGTCAGCTTAGGTCGAGCGGAACATGTCGCAAATGGTGTTAAAAGCATGTACTCGTTGGCCTCCGCTCTCAATAATGAATGAGAGAAGGCCCAGAAAAAATGATCCCTGTTTCCTCTTCGATCCTTCCCTAGCGGAGGAGGCCATGAATTAGTAAAACAGATCAAACTGCAGTGTTAGCGCAGATCAAGTATTTGTAAAGAAGCTGAAAGGACTATATACAAGAGAGGCCCTATGAGATAATGTGGATGTGCCTGTAAATGTTCCTGTTCCTGTCACATTTCATTTCAATTTGGGACACAGCCGTCCTACAGGGGATACGAATGATGAATTAGTCATCAAAACACAAGCCCTATGTGAAGGCAGAACTACTTTGCATAAGACTTTGAAAGAGCTTTTAAGTTTAGACGGTATTGGATCTGGTGGAGGATACGCGTGTACTTCAAATACTTCAAATACATCCGCGTTGTTCGACTGTCGGGTACAGTGAGTCACTGGTTGCTAACTGTGTTGGGTTAGTCCACTTCAGTCTGCAGTAGACCACATAAACCCAGACCGGATCGAGACCGAGGAACGAGACCGAGACTTTGAAGGGCTCAGACCAAGACCAGACGTGGAAAATGCATTATGGGACGCAAATGTTTGAAATGTTACACAGATTATGATATGATGCAACCAAAGCAGTTCATGTTTTTACCATAAAACTGAGAGCAACATCTGTAAGGTCAGATAGATAGATAGATAGATAGATAGATAGATAGATAGATAGATAGATAGATAGATAGATAGATAGATAGATAGATAGATAGATAGATGAAGGAGGGAAATGTAGGTGGAAGGAAAGATGTAAGAAGAATAATGATAGAAGGAAGAAAGGAAGGAAGGAAATAAAGAGGGATGGATGATGGATAGAGGAAAGCAAGGAATATAGAAAGATGGAAAGAAGGAGGGAAACATGGATGAAAGGATAGATGAACGAAAGAAGGTTGGGCAGATGGAAAGAAGGAAGGATAGAACGATAGATAGAACGATAGATAGAACGATAGATAGAACGGTAGATAGATAGAACGATAGAACGATAGATAGAACGATAGAACGATAGATAGAACGATAGAACGATAGATAGAACGATAGATAGAACGATCGATAGAACGATCGATAGAACGATCGATAGAACGATAGATAGAACGATAGATAGAACGATAGAACGATAGATAGAACGATAGATAGAACGATAGATAGAACGATAGATAGAACGATAGAACGATAGATAGATAGATAGATAGATAGATAGATAGATAGATAGATAGATAGATAGATAGATAGATAGATAGATAGATAGATAGATAGATAGATAGATAGATAGATAGATAGATGAAGGAAACGTGGTAGGAAGGAAAGATGAAGGAAGGATGGATGATAGATAGATGGATGAATGAACTGATGGATGGAGGGAGGAAAGGATAGATAGATGGAAGGAAGGAAGTAAAGAAGGATGGATGGAGGAAAGTAAGGAATCATAGGTACATGGAAAGGAGGGAAACATGGATGGAAGGATAGATAGATGAATGAAAGAAGAATGGGTGGATGGAAGGAAGGAAGAAAGGAAAGGTGGATAGAAATAAAGATAGATAGATAGATAGATAGATAGATAGATAGATAGATAGATAGATAGATAGATAGATAGATAGATAGATAGATAGATAGATAGATAGATAGATAGATAGATAACAGTCTGTGGTTTATACAATAATATAAAACCTTAACCCACACATGGACCATTTCACACACATTGTACTTTCAGTGTGAGCAGCTTCATGAACTCATTCAGGTTGTAATACATGTGTGCACTTACACACAACACAAAAAACAAACAAACAAACAAACACTGTCAGTCAACAGACACACTATCTTCAAGCCCAGACCCATTGAACCTGAACCTTCTCATCCAACCTCAGCCGGTGCACCAAACCTGTGAACCATGCCTTACCTTCTGCTGTTGTCTGAACACAACCTGGTTTTCCAGGACTGAAGCTGCTGAGCTGCTCCTCCACTGTTTGGTGTTACACTGAAATGACTCCTACTAGAAACAAATGGTCCAGGGCTTAACAGGTTCCATTTATAGTGTGTGAGGTCGAGTTGTAGTAAAGAAAAGCCAAACCCAGACCAGCACTAGCATGGACCAGAACCAAAGAGCCAGAGGAGGTTAGGTGAAGACAGGCTGATGTTACAGACTGAAATGGTTTAAAGGGGGAGATTAATTCTGTTAGCAGTGACCATGAGGCACCCTGAGGAAAGAAGAATCAAGAAATGGTAAAAAAAAAAAAAAAAAAAAAAAAAATACAGCTGAAGCCACAGTACACTGGAAAAAATCCAAATCTTACCAAGTGTATTTTTCTCATTTCTAGTCCAAATATTTCATCTGTAATGGAATTTTAACTTCTTTATCTGATTCCCTCCTTTGTTCCTGTATCCTGTCCTGAATACCCTTCCCACTGCATGCTAACTTTCCCGAATATCCCCCATTCCGTGCTAATTTCCTCATATCCTTACCTAAATGCCCCTACTGTGTGTGTAAATTTTCTTGCAAAGTAACAAAAGGTGACTGACTGTTAAAGCCTCGAGTTCATCCTTCAGTCCAAAGGCCCTTTGACCAGACTGGAGGTGTCACCTGCAAATGCGATTCATCCTATATTCAATATAGTTCAGTTGTCTGACCTGGAAGTAGTCGTAACTAGGGAAAAAATAAACAAACAGAATTTTCCGAATTAATGAGATACTGTTTTCTGAAAAAAATTCATTTTAATTTTTAAATTTTTTGAGTGAATGCAATACGCTTCCGTACATATCAGACAGCTGCTTAATTATAGCAAAATATTCCTCCAGTCCGGCCATGATTCCGTTTTTTTAATTTTTTCCCTAGTTACAACTACTTCCGGATCAGAAAACTGAACTATATTGAAAATAGCAAAATCGGATGAAACGGGCATTATCCGTTTTTTTTTTTTTTTTTCTCTTTTTTCATTTGAGCACAAAATGGGGAAATGGAAAAACAAACCGTTATCAGTCTTTCATTGTGGTTTTGAAAATGAAAAATAAAAAAAACAAGTCGAATCCATGTATCATTCATTCATTTGTTTTTCAATTTAAAACCAAAAATCACCAAAAATCAAAAAACAAAAATACAACTTTTTTTTTGTTTCTCATTTTCAAAACCACAATGAAAAACTGATAATGGTTTGTTTTTCCATTTCCTGATTTTGTGCTCAAATGAAAAATGGAAAAAAAAAACAGATAACGCCCGTTTAATCCAATTTTTGCTATTTTCAATATAGTTCAGTTGTCTGACCTGGAAGTAGTCGTAACTAGGGAAAAAATAAACAAACGGAATCATGGCCGGACTGGAGGAATATTTTGCTCTAATTAAGCAGCTGTTTGATTCGGAAGCGTATTGCATTCATACAAAAAAATTAATTTGGCTCTATTTTTCTGAATTAACGAGATAAACAGCTGCTTAATTATAGCAAAATATTCCTCCAATCCGGCCATGATTCCGTTTGTTTATTTTTTCCATAGTTACGACTACTTCCGGGTCAGACAACTGAACTATACTGAAAATAGCAAAATCAGATGAAACGGTCGTTATCCTTTTTTTTTTCCCCCATTTTTCATTTGAGCACAAAATTGGGAAATGGAAAAACGAACCATTATCCGTTTTCAGTCTGGTTTTGAAAATGAAAAACCAAAAAACGAGTCGTATTTTTGTTTTTTGATGATTTTTGGTTTTAAATTGAAAAACGAATAAACGAAGGATACATGGATTTACTTGCCATACCTTGTAAAGCACTTTGGGCACCATGAAGGTGTAGAAAATGCGCTATGTAAGTTCAGTCCATTTACCAAATAATATAAAATATATAAATGAAAGAAATAAAACAGATAGCAAGAAATCATGGGGGGAAAAAAATGTACACATGTATATAAAAGCAAAGTATGACTTCATTTGCACATTCGAAAAGGAGTGGGAGGAAGTGGAACTTATTATTGGTAAAGTCCAGTAGGAACAGGGTTCATCTTCTTCGTTCATCCTGTTGTTTACGTCCTCTTCAGTTCTGTCTTCAACCATAATCCGTTCCCACATCATACATCCAATCTGACACTCACAGTGCCTTCAAACACTCATGTAAATGTGCCTTTTCCTTCGGCCACTGATGTAGCGTAACCGCAGGAAGTGCAGATAACACGGGTGGTCAGCTGACCGTCCCAAACGGATGTTGTTTTACTGGACCGTCTGTTTATCTGCATGTGCCATGTACACACGGCATGCGGATTACTGTTGTCATGCACCATTCAATCGTCTTCCACCGGAGTTTACTTGTAGCGACTGGTCCCTAACGTTTGTTCTTTTCAATCCAGCCTTGAGGGAAAAAGCAGCAGAACATTTATTCCTGATCAGAGCCTGTAGCAGCTGGCTGCCTGTCTGTCTGCTCATCTGCACCTTCCCACCTGTCCTTCTTTATGACTTTACACTTTTCTCTGATCGGACTGTTTTCTTACCTGTGTGCTATCTCACCTGAGCATCTGTCTGTCACTGTAGGACGTCCTACAGTTTAATGCATCTGATTAAAATGTGAACCTTTACCTTAAATACTGTTTCAGGGGTTAAAGGGTTAATATGTGAACCTTTACCTTAAATACTGTTTCAGGGGTTAAAGGGTTAATATGTGAACCTTTACCTTAAATACTGTTTCAGGGGTTAAAGGGTTAATATGTGAACCTTTACCTTAAATACTGTTTCAGGGGTTAAAGGGTTAATATGTGAACCTTTACCTTAAATACTGTTTCAGGGGTTAAAGGGTTAATATGTGAACCTTTACCTTAAATACTGTTTCAGGGGTTAAAGGGTTAATATGTGAACCTTTACCTTAAATACTGTTTCAGGGGTTAAAGGGTTAATATGTGAACCTTTACCTGGAATAATGTTTCAGGGGTTAAAGGGTTAATATGTGAACCTTTACCTTAAATACTGTTTCAGGGGTTAAAGGGTTAATATGTGAACCTTTACCTTAAATACTGTTTCAGGGGTTAAAGGGTTAATATGTGAACCTTTACCTTAAATACTGTTTCAGGGGTTAAAGGGTTAATATGTGAACCTTTACCTTAAATACTGTTTCAGGGGTTAAAGGGTTAATATGTGAACCTTTACCTGGAATAATGTTTTAAGGGTTAATATGTGAACCTTTACCTTAAATAATGTTTCAGGGGTTAAAGGGTTAATATGTGAACCTTTACCTTAAATAATGTTTTAGGTGTTAAAGGGTTAATATGTGAACCTTTACCTGGAATAATGTTTTAAGGGTTAATATGTGAACCTTTACCTGGAATAATGTTTTAAGGGTTAATATGTGAACCTTTACCTTAAATAATGTTTCAGGGGTTAAAGGGTTAATATGTGAACCTTTACCTTAAATAATGTTTCAGGGGTTAAAGGGTTAATATGTGAACCTTTACCTTAAATAATGTTTCAGGGGTTAAAGGGTTAATATGTGAACCTTTACCTGGAATAATGTTTCAGGGGTTAAAGGGTTAATATGTGAACCTTTACCTTAAATAATGTTTCAGGGGTTAAAGGGTTAATATGTGAACCTTTACCTTAAATAATGTTTTAGGTGTTAAAGGGTTAATATGTGAACCTTTACCTGGAATAATGTTTTAAGGGTTAAAGGGTTAATATGTGAACCTTTACCTTAAATAATGTTTCAGGGGTTAAAGGGTTAATATGTGAACCTTTACCTTAAATAATGTTTTAGGTGTTAAAGGGTTAATATGTGAACCTTTACCTTAAATAATGTTTTAGGTGTTAAAGGGTTAATATGTGAACCTTTACCTGGAATAATGTTTTAAGGGTTAAAGGGTTAATATGTGAACCTTTACCTTAAATAATGTTTTAGGTGTTAAAGGGTTAATATGTGAACCTTTACCTTAAATAATGTTTCAGGGGTTAAAGGGTTAATATGTGAACCTTTACCTTAAATAATGTTTCAGGGGTTAAAGGGTTAATATGTGAACCTTTACCTTAAATAATGTTTTAGGTGTTAAAGGGTTAATATGTGAACCTTTACCTGGAATAATGTTTTAAGGGTTAAAGGGTTAATATGTGAACCTTTACCTTAAATAATGTTTCAGGGGTTAAAGGGTTAATATGTGAACCTTTACCTTAAATAATGTTTAGGTGTTAAAGGGTTAATATGTGAACCTTTACCTTAAATAATGTTTTAGGTGTTAAAGGGTTAATATGTGAACCTTTACCTGGAATAATGTTTTAAGGGTTAAAGGGTTAATATGTGAACCTTTACCTTAAATAATGTTTTAGGTGTTAAAGGGTTAATATGTGAACCTTTACCTGGAATAATGTTTCAGGGGTTAAAGGGTTAATATGTGAACCTTTACCTTAAATAATGTTTCAGGGGTTAAAGGGTTAATATGTGAACCTTTACCTTAAATAATGTTTTAGGTGTTAAAGGGTTAATATGTGAACCTTTACCTTAAATACTGTTTCAGGGGTTAAAGGGTTAATATGTGAACCTTTACCTTAAATACTGTTTCAGGGGTTAAAGGGTTAATATGTGAACCTTTACCTTAAATACTGTTTCAGGGTTTAAAGGGTTAATATGTGAACCTTTACCTTAAATAATGTTTCAGGGGTTAAAGGGTTAATATGTGAACCTTTACCTTAAATAATGTTTCAGGGGTTAAAGGGTTAATATGTGAACCTTTACCTTAAATACTGTTTCAGGGGTTAAAGGGTTAATATGTGAACCTTTACCTTAAATACTGTTTCAGGGGTTAAAGGGTTAATATGTGAACCTTTACCTTAAATAATGTTTCAGGGGTTAAAGGGTTAATATGTGAACCTTTACCTGGAATAATGTTTTAAGGGTTAATATGTGAACCTTTACCTTAAATAATGTTTCAGGGGTTAAAGGGTTAATATGTGAACCTTTACCTTAAATAATGTTTTAGGTGTTAAAGGGTTAATATGTGAACCTTTACCTTAAATAATGTTTTAGGTGTTAAAGGGTTAATATGTGAACCTTTACCTGGAATAATGTTTCAGGGGTTAAAGGGTTAATATGTGAACCTTTACCTTAAATAATGTTTCAGGGGTTAAAGGGTTAATATGTGAACCTTTACCTTAAATAATGTTTTAGGTGTTAAAGGGTTAATATGTGAACCTTTACCTGGAATAATGTTTCAGGGGTTAAAGGGTTAATATGTGAACCTTTACCTTAAATAATGTTTCAGGGGTTAAAGGGTTAATATGTGAACCTTTACCTTAAATAATGTTTCAGGGGTTAAAGGGTTAATATGTGAACCTTTACCTTAAATAATGTTTTAGGTGTTAAAGGGTTAATATGTGAACCTTTACCTTAAATAATGTTTCAGGGGTTAAAGGGTTAATATGTGAACCTTTACCTTAAATAATGTTTTAGGTGTTAAAGGGTTAATATGTGAACCTTTACCTTAAATAATGTTTTAGGTGTTAAAGGGTTAATATGTGAACCTTTACCTGGAATAATGTTTCAGGGGTTAAAGGGTTAATATGTGAACCTTTACCTTAAATAATGTTTCAGGGGTTAAAGGGTTAATATGTGAACCTTTACCTTAAATAATGTTTTAGGTGTTAAAGGGTTAATATGTGAACCTTTACCTGGAATAATGTTTCAGGGGTTAAAGGGTTAATATGTGAACCTTTACCTTAAATAATGTTTCAGGGGTTAAAGGGTTAATATGTGAACCTTTACCTTAAATAATGTTTCAGGGGTTAAAGGGTTAATATGTGAACCTTTACCTTAAATAATGTTTTAGGTGTTAAAGGGTTAATATGTGAACCTTTACCTGGAATAATGTTTTAAGGGTTAAAGGGTTAATATGTGAACCTTTACCTTAAATAATGTTTTAGGTGTTAAAGGGTTAATATGTGAACCTTTACCTGGAATAATGTTTTAAGGGTTAAAGGGTTAATATGTGAACCTTCACCGTGTCCAAAAGCTGCTGGAGTTAGAAAAAAGAGTCCAGAACATAAACCACTGGGTCCAAATTCAAATCCTTGTTGTTGTTCAGTGTGTTCCAGTTCACAGTTCATGTTCAACATCCCAAATCTCTAACTGATGTACATTCTAGAGCCTTAGTTAGTAAAAACCTGCCAAACTTCCATTCTTTAAGGGGTACTGTAAGGGCTGTTGTTTTTGGTTTGGTTTGTTTGTTTGTTTGTGTAGCTGCCGTCCAAGGCATCCCTCATATATTCAGTTCATAATTTCAAGAGTATTTAGAAACATAACACATTCACAGGAATGATTCATTTAAGTAGTCAGTAAATAAGTAATTCACAAAATGCAGTAAATTCATAGAAAATACATTTTATTTGTTTTATTTAAAAACATAGAGGTAAGAGGGGAACCAAAATGTTTGTTCCGCATGTTCACGTTGCCCCCAGGGGATAAGATTACACTGGTCAACAACAAATTTATTGTTTCAGTTTTTTGAGCTGATTTAGGATCATTTTGGTGTGCTGAATCCAAAAATCACATTCATTTTGCTCAATCAGGTCAACTTTCTGAACTATGCTACATATTGGCTTTTTAACATTTTTGCTTACATTTATGGGTATTTTCACATCATATGATACAAAATTCTTTCATATTTCTTGCAATAAACGAGTTCTGAAGATTTTAATTTTGCCAATTTATGATTAATGTTTTTTTTAATATTACAGGTGAATGAAATGGCTTCGACTAGAAGATCTTGCAAAAATAAGCCTGACGTATTCTGCTCCATCTGCGGTGAATACACCATTGTACCGAACAG
This sequence comes from Sphaeramia orbicularis, assembly GCF_902148855.1. Classification (NCBI taxonomy): domain Eukaryota; kingdom Metazoa; phylum Chordata; class Actinopteri; order Kurtiformes; family Apogonidae; genus Sphaeramia; species Sphaeramia orbicularis. The sequence goes on along the minus strand of NC_043977.1, from coordinate 5,306,836 downwards.
GAATCCTGTTAGAAAATGATTTTTTTTCTCTTAAAACCTATTTTGGGTGAGAACTATATAAAAAAAATCAACTGATAAAGTCACAAAAATGTAATCAATTTTGTGAGAAGATCAAATTTTTCTAAATCAAAGTAGCAAAAAAACCTGACCTGATTGAGAAAAACAGATGTCATTTTTGGATTTAGCGGTGCAAAATGGTCCGAATTCAGTTGAAAAAACCTAGACAACTTGCAAAAAACATTTGTTTGTAACCCAGTGTAATTAGTACACTCCATGAGCTACATGAGGCTATCATGCACAACATGTTCTACCCGTAAAGTCTGCAAAAGGACAATTCAGAAGAACTGAGCGAAGACATTTAAAACATGTCTTTTAAGAAGACGCTGTGAAAGCCTGTGTTTTATTCCTTTGGAGTCTATGCGGCCAATGAGGTACAGTTTGTCCGTTTTCTTTGTTAATAAGTCATGTGAATGCTACGTGAAGCCACTTAACTGTTTAACCCTGACCATATTTTCAGGGGAAAAACGCCTAAACAGACATACCCGAAGAAAATGAAGAATTACTTCACAGTAATAAGGTTCATATGGATGTTCTTGGTGTCTGTGGACATTTACAGACCTCACAGAATCTATTCCCATTGTCTAAAATATCGTATCTATTACTCTGCCTGAGTAAACTGGAACAAACTAAAAGAGAAATTAGAATTTTTTACCCTCGCCTGTTTTTTTTTTCGGCTGGATTGACGATGATATGCATCAATTAATTGTTCGTGTCGGAGATTTTTAATAGCGTATATTTCACCCCACAAAGATGAAAAATCATGTTTGAACATTAACGTTTGCACTAAAATACACTTTTGATGTACTTTTATTAACATTAGGGTCTAAACTTTGAGCAAAAGTTGAAAAAAACATCCATTGTCCTGATTTATTATATTTTTATAGTAGATGAATATTAATATAATTTTTTAGCCCTAATATAATTTTTTTTAGCCCTATCAGCCCGTCCGCAGGCTGATAGGGCTAAAGTTAAGCCTGTTATGTTATATGTGTGCTTTATTTTGTTTAATGGGCATTCATTTCATCATCTTGTGTCAAATCTTTATATTTTTGTAAGTTAATTTAAGTCTTAATATTTTTTTTTTTAGTTCTGACAGCATTGTTTGGGTGTCATCACTGTTGGGCAAGCTCAAGATTCAATTGTCCAAATAAATGGCTGTTAAAACCCAAGAACTGTGTTGAGCCTTGATTAAACTCTAAGGGAGTAACAGTTTGTTTGTTTGTTTGTTTGTTTGTTTGTTTGTTTGTTTGTTTGTTTGTTTGTTTGTTTGTTTGTTTGTTAACACTTTGGTAGCAAAACTATTGGTTGAATTCATACCTAATTGGGTTTATAGATTACACTGGTCTACAAGGAAAATGCTTCCAGAATAAAAGTAATGAAATTTTACCACATGAGAATCACTGATAAAGAAAAATCAAGTCCAAAATGCTGGTTGGCTGAACTTTCCAAGATACAGCCTTGGGTCAAAATGTGAAACTCAAGAATTAACGACAGAATGGGTTTGACTCAAGAGGAATATTTGTCTCAGAGCTACAAGATCTACTTCAAAACACTGTCTGCACATTAGAATACATTCACTTTACAGGTTCTATTTAGTGGAAGATTTCTAAAACTATTATATAAATGTACATAAACCAATATATATGTGGAATAACACTTAATCATATACCTTGAAAACATCAGCAAACCGGCACTTTTGTCATTTATTTTCCAATTAATCTTATTAAAATACGTAACATTTAGCACATTTAATGTCTGAAGCAAATCATTTCTAAAAAATTGTAGACCAGTGTTGTCAGTGACCCAGAGTAGATGTAGCTACATTTTGGGAAACGTAGGTGAAAATTCAATTTTTTAATGAATTTTTTAAATCTTTTTTTTTTTCTCCCATTTACTTATAATGGACGGACTTTCAAATGTCTATAAAAACATCAATTTTGCTTCCATTTGCTTCAAACTTGGCACAAATATAGAGTCAGTTGATCTGACATCAGCACACACAGACATGATGACATCAGCTGGATCGATGCCAAAATATGATACAATATGTGCGAGGGGCGGGGCTTGTTGTACCTGGAACCACTCGTTCCACCCTGTTTTGACCCTAAAACACACATTAAAGCAAAAGCACTGAAGAAAAGGAACACAAGCACAAACTCACAGCAGCTTTAACCCTTTCATGCATGAACTATGAGAACCTTAATCAAGATTTTTTTTTTTCCTGAGTGTTTTTATTTCCTTTTTAGGCATGAAAAAAACACAATGCGATTGAAAATTTTCTTATGAACCTGTTTTTCATGGAGTTGCAAAAACATACACTTAACTCGACACCATGTGATGAATATTTGAAGCTTTTTTTTTTTTTTTTTACTGATATTCAGACTTGCACGTACCTGAAGATAGATTCTGTTCATTTAAATGTTTTTTTTTTTTCTTTTTGTCTTAATTTGCTTTGTTTAGTTTTATTTTGTTTCTTTGCATGTTCAAAATTAATAAATAAATAAAATAAAATAAATATATTGTGTAAAAACTATGAAATAAAAACTTTTTTAAAGCTGCTATTCTGTTGTTTTCTCACATTTTATTATACTCTAATACTAGTCACTACTCACTTTATGGAGATAAAATGCAAAATAAAACCTTTTTTGTTTAAAAAATCTGTTAGTTACAGTCTAATAACAATAACAAGCAACTGATTTACACTCAAACATGTTGGTGCAGATCAGGTTTATCAAGAAAAGCAAAGTTACAATAATGGTATGAATTGCAGTGTATGAGATGATGCATAAACGTTCACAAACAACATGAATATACAGCTGAACATCTTTGAATATGTCCACTGTAGTGACCTGTGACAAACAGCCGTTTGTCACTTAAGTATGAATACAGACACCTTTTTTCACTTAAGCACTTGAACTTGCACATGTAGTTTACAGCACAGCACTTTAAACGAACATATTTGCACAAACAGAATAATTGCACATGATTGGCTTTTAAAGTAGTTTATTGATTTTATTGTCTTTCCTTTTCAGTTTTTACATCCAGTGGTGCTTGTATTTTAATTGATGATTGCTTGGCCCTGGAGAAAAGGGAGACATAAATTAGATCACAAAAAGATGGAGTGCAATGGAAATGTGCAATATTTAAGTTTAGCTTTGTTCAGTGTCTGTGTGAGTGGATTTTACAGTGTTTAGTGAACAGTGTTTAGTGTGTTTGTACAGGGTGACACAAAAAAACGGGAACTTTTTAGCAATCCAATAAAACCAAGAGTGATGGAAGAAAAATATTTTATTCATAGTAATTGAAACCTTAAACCATGCCATTTAAGAAACAATGATGGAATTTTCATTTTTTAAAAATTCCTTCCTGTAGATGGCGTCCTCCTGTACGAATGCATTCTTGAAATCTGCTGTTCAGATTCCTCATTGACCGCTGCAACATCTCAGCTGGGATACTGTGAATTTCATCCTGAATTCTCCGTTTTAACTCATCCACAGTTCTTGGTCGAGTCGTGTACACTTTACTCTTGAGATAGCCCCACAAGAAAAAATCACAAACGGACAAATCTGGTGATCTAGGGGGCCAGGGAACGTTACCGAATCTTGAGCTCACACGGTTACCGAACAATTCTCGCACAGCCGCCAATGGTTACTAAAATGGGGGTGTGTTTACTTGCTCAAGGTCACTGTCTCGCTGTGGTACCACTTGCTCATGTCTGCCAATACGCACTTCAAAAATTCCCGTTTTTTTGGGTCACCCTGTACTTACCCTGTCCTTGTGTCCAGGTCTGTCAACAAAAACAGTCCCTGCAGGAACAACAGCCTTAAGAAGGTTCCGGCCTGAACCAAGGCAGGGAAAAGTGTGGGGGAGCCAGGAGGTGTATTTGATTGGTTTATGGGTTTTTATTTAACTTTGGTGTTTGGATTTAGAGTTTTTAGATATATAGCTTGGGTTTTAGATAGGTTAAGGTTATGGATTTTAGTTATGGAGGTTTTAGATTAGTTTTTATAATTTATGTAGATTTGTAACTCCCCTGTGGAGCTGTAGTGGTTTTATCCAGTTCGCAAAAAAGTATAAAAGGGCGCCCGTTTTCATCAGTAGTTGTTCTGCTGCTGGAGAAGACACTGCTGCTCCAACCTCCATAAGCACTTGCACTTTGTTTGAAATAGGAATTATTGAAAATATTTTAAAAAAATAAATAAATAAAATAAAAATAGTGGACCACGCCATCTCCTGCCTCTGCCTCATCTCCTTCCTCATTTCACTGACCTCCAACCGCTAAACAGCCAGCCTACGTCACATGACCACTATGCATGAAAGGGTTAACGAACCTGAAACAGATGCAGATTCACAGCAGAACCTTTACCTGGAATCAGGGGTTAAAGGGTTAATTTGTGAACCTTTACCTGGAATAACGTTTTAGGGGTTAAAAGGTTAAACAGACAGTATGCAGCATCCTCTTCTTCCTTTTCTTTCCTTTCTTGACACACATTTAGGTTTAGAATGTTCTGATTAAAGTGTGCACACTGTGGTCTTGTCGCCTCCAGGATACATCAGCATTTACCTGTAATTAGTTTGTTTACTGTGAGGATTAGTCATTAAATGTTCTTTACCAGCCATCTAAAAAAAACAACAATGCCAATTAAGCGTTCAAGGTTCAGATGAATTAATAAACTTGTTGACAGTTGGGTATGCACAAGCAGTCAAAGTGTCATGCTGTTAACTCTTTCATGCATGAATTATGAGATCCTTAATCAAGATTTTTTTTTTTCCTGAGTGTTTTTATTCCTCTAGGTATTAAAAAACACTGCAACTGAATTTTTTTTTATTAACTTATTTTTCTTGGAATTGCAAAAATATCCACTCAGCTGGACACCACACACCACACTTATTTCTGAAGCAAAGAAACATATATTTACTGATATATCGTGTGAAAACTATGAAATACATTTTTTTAATGCTGCTAATCTGATGTTTTGTCACATTTTAAAATATTCTAATATTAGTTATTACTCACTTTATGGAGATAATATGGGGAAAAAAAAGTTTTGTTATAAAAACCCTGTTAATTACAATCTAATAACTAGAAAAGCACTCTGAGAGCGCAGACCTCCGCCAAGGCAGATCAGTGCCCCCCCCCCCCCCCCATCACCACCAAAATTTTATCATTTGTTCCTTGTGCCAGTATCAATATTTCCTGAAATTTTCATCCAAATCTGTCCATAACTTTTTGAAAGATCCGGATCAGTCTTTGCCATTTGATAGAACACCCCATTGTAAATCCCTGAGTCAAATTGCATGAGATTTGCACAATTCCCCCATATTGTGATTTCCACCATAAATATTAGTCCCATATTTATTTTACCTATATTTTAAGATTCCTTGACCATGAAAACATACCATTAGCAACTGGATTCATAATTATATCCTTATTAGTTCAGTAGTTATTCACGAAAATCACATTTCTCGTAATGGCGGTTTTCGTCTGGATCTAGCTCCTTAAGTATTAAAGCTACATGAAATCCGGTGGCATACTCCCGATGCGGAACTGACTGAGCTACACGATGGCGCTTGTCAGAAATTTCTACCTTTAATATTAAAGGCACAGTAGGCCAAAAAGTAAGGGCACCCCCATTTTTTCATATAAATTGAGATAAAATCCGCCTTCTGGATCAGATCTGGATCAGCCTTTGAAATGTGATAGAGGACCCCATTGTCAATTCCTGAGTGAAATTTCATGAGTTTTGGTCAATAATTAAGCGAGATATTGGGAAACGAAAATTTTGGCCCCATTTACCACAATGTTAATGAAAATTTCAAAGTGATCCAGAATCCAGGATTTCTTCCGGATCACCCCCAAAAGTTAATCATTTCTTCCTTATCCCATTTCCAACAAACCCTGAAAATTTCATCAAAATCTGTCCATAACTTTTTGAGTTATGTTGCACACTAACAGACAGACAAACAAACAAACAAACAAACCCTGGCAAAAACATAACCTCCTTGGCGGAGGTAACAATAACAAGGAATTGATTTACACTCAAACATGTTAGTGCAGATCAGGTTTACCAAGAACAGCAAAGTTACAGTAATGGTATGAATCACAGTGTACAGGATGATGTATAAGTGTCCACTGTGTTGGCTGATATGCAACTAAAACAACAAACCCTTGAAAATACAACAGAGGTGCTTTGAATAACTGTCCACGGTAGTGACTAGTATACATGAAAGGGTTAAAAGCCTAACATTATATAACATAACTGCGGCGATAAAGCTGAAAAAGCGTAGCTCTGACGGCGCAAACACATGTAATTACGTGTTATTGACATGCATAGTGAGTGTCCATTTAGGCGTCATTGCACAACAACTTGACCTTGTCTTTGGAAACATTAAAGAATGTCGAACAAGTGATGCAGACCTGCTAGTTCATGCCAGGGGATCATAACCAAATAAATCTCCTTCAGCAGCGCAGTGTTGTTTCAGTTCAGATGTGCAGTCACTTTAGGAGCTGCTCTCTATCAAAATAACAGCCACTGTTCAAATAAACTCCACACACAAGTCCAGGCCTGGTGGCTTTGACGTTCACGGGCTGCAGCCATTCTCATGAAGATTAATGCTTTTTTTTTTTCCTCTTTCAAGAAATAGGCTATAAAACAGATATTTATGAGGGATTAAACTACATGTTATTCTGTGTGTGTCTTTTGGCGGCTGTTTTTCCTTCAAATGTCAAACCAATAGTGCAACAATAGATGAATTTGTGTGTGATTATCAGTATTTGTTTACAAAAGACAGCGAGCCGAGCGGATGACTAACACTGAATCCCAGCGTCTGAGCAGGTTTCAGAACCTCTGCACTAGTTTGTTGTCGACACATGCACACACGTCCAAGTAAACGCAAGGCTGCTAACACATGCAATTCACACATCACTGTCACTGCAAGTGTGCATTCAAATGGAGATATGACGGAGGTTCATGGTTTTGGTTTTTTATTAACGCTTTCAGGCATGAATTATAAGAACCTTAGTTGAGATTTTTTTCCTGAGTTTTTTTTTTTTTTTTTTTTAATTTCTTTTAATTTCCAGGAAGACACCAGGTATGTAGAAACTATGAATGAAAACCACAATTTAACCCAATTTTGTGTAAATATATAATGTTTTTGCATTTGGCAGACGCTTTTTTCCAAAGTGACTTACAGGGGAAACTAATCAAATCACTCAATCAATCAAATTTTATTTATATAGCGCCAGATCACAACAAAAGTTATCTCATGACACTTTGTATATAGAGTTGGTCAAAACCAGACTCTTAGCCAATTTACAGAAACCCAACAGAATCCTATAATGATATATATTGAATGGGTTACACATGCATGTACAGGGTGAGTCAGAAAAAACGTTCTTTCCATTTAAAGAAATTGTACTGCTAAAACAGAAACACTGATTTTTCTTTTGACCATACAGTCATATTGATGTGGTTATTGAGCATGTCTGGTGATGTAGTCATAGATTTATTGCATTGCATAAGAGAGAGAAGGTCCATTGTTTATTGGGCACTGAAATACCTGCCAACACAATGTATGCCACAGTGAACAAACTTGAAATTGACAACAATTACAGGAGTCGGGGCTTTGCTTTCACACTCAGGACACAGGCCTACATGACAGTGCCCAGGGAGTTTTCATCATGGCAAGACCACAGTTTACGGATGTGCAGAGAGCTTTCATGGTGACAAAATTCTGCGAAACTGGTAGCGTCCAAGAAACCATCCGGCAGTTTCAAGACCGCTTCCCTGATGTCCGTGCCCCAGCTGCCTCATCAGTGAGGAGAAATGTGATCAAGTATCGCCTAACTGGTACCAGCAGAAACCTTAATAAAGAAAGGTCAGGGACGACGAACACGAATGGCGAGAAGAGCTGTGTTAGAGATGCGACAACAAGCACAGATTTGCATCAGTCTGAATGGTAGCCAGGTTGAAGGTCGTGCCGGACGACTTCGTTGAGACAAAACATTTTGATGGCGAGTAAACATGCTGTAATGGTTGACAATTTCAATTTCATTCACGGTGGCATAAACTGTGTTGGCAGATATTTCGATGCACAATAAACAATGGACATTCCCTCTGTTATGCTATGCCATAAATCAATGATTCAATCGCCAGACATGCTCAATAATCACATCAATATGACTGTATAATCAAAAGAAAAATAAGCATTTCCATTTCAGTGGTACAATTTCTTTAAATGAAAAGAGCGTTTTTTCTGACTCACCCTGTAGTTGTTTTTAAACTGATAACACTGTTTTGTTAAATAATGGTTATTTCAATCAACCTAAAAGCACTTTTTACTGTCTGAAAAAGGCAGATGTTAGTTCCTTTGTTGGGATCACACAGAAATAATGTAATGATGTTGGATGATTCAGGAAATGAACACTGCATTCTATTCAGAACTAAGAGAACATGAACTTTTTTTTTTTTTCTTTTTCTTTTTCTTTTCTTTTTTTTTTAATGGGCTCAGCTGGCTGACAGGCAGCTGTCTGTACTGATAAGGCAGCAGCCGACACCAACTGCACTCCCAGTCATCATTGCCCATTTTTCTGACACCTTTGCTTGTGTATCCTCTTTTATTTGGACATTTTACCAGGGAGTATCTCACACTACTTGTTTTTTTTGGGGGGTTTTTTCCTACTTTTCTTGTCCAGCGTCCTAACAGCAGAATGGTAGTCTGGTTCCTTTTGGTGCTGAACAAATTTGCTTTGCCAAGGGTAACTTCATAAAGTATATGAAGCGCCCTTTGATATTCTACTGTGTTTATTATGAGTTTTTTTTAACCACATTTCGATGCTGGACCTGACATGGGGGGGTAGAAGAAGGGGAGAGAACAAGAGAGAAGAAGGTGGCGAAGACCCTCACAAGAAAATATCAACAATACAAACAGTAACAACCATGGAGACAATTATAATGGTGACAATAACTACAACCAGAACTGAGTAAACTGGGCAGAAGAGAGAGGAAAAAAAACAAAAAACAAAACTACAAACAACAATGAAATGCATAAGACCTATGAAATGATGAATATAGGAAAAGAAAGCATGAACAAAATATCGTATACCACGTTCGCACAAATAATACTTATAACAAATAATACCAGTAACAAATCCACACATCAGTTGTTCCCGTTATTCAGAACTAAGAGAATAGGAACGTCTGAGCAGGATGACTGACACTGAATCCCAGCGTCTGAGCAGGTTTCAGAACCTCTGCACTAGTTTGTTGTCGACACATGCACACACGTCCAAGTAAACGCATGGCCGCAAACACACATGCAATTCACACATCACTGTCACTGCAAATGTGCATGCACGCATGAACTATTCATGCATGTAAAGAGTAAGATGAGGCGCATGCAGGGCACTGAAAGATGCACGGTGAATACTCAACTCAACCTACAGACGGTGCATCCAAGAGGAAAGAAGAGAAGGGTGGGAGCAGCAAGGAAGCCCTGTTTTTTTTTTGTTTTTTTTTTCCTCTGGATGTGAGTAGTATAAGAATAGAACCTGCATGGCTCTGAAATAGCACCTTTTACTGCACATCTGTTGACTTTGAGTGTATCTCTTGCATTCTTACACTTGACTTGGTGACTTCATCGCTTCCCTCGGGGAGCAGAATATAGAAGTGAGTCAGGACACTCAACAGGATTTTTCTCTGCACGCAAGCCGGATCCGCTGAGGGATGGTCTGCGGTGTTATCTGGTCTGAGGACATCCAAACATTCAGGTGTTGCAGCGCCGGGTCATCACCCAAGGAACGGAATGAGAAAGTTTGAAACTGATGTGAGAGGAATAAAAGATTCTGCACACTTTCTCCACCGAATATTTGACATTCTTGGTTCTATTGAAGATTTTAGCCCAATAGTTTTTACTTGTACTTTTTTCTGTCTGGTGTGCAACTGCACAATTAGCTTATTTATCTATTTATTTATTTGTTTGTTTGTTTGTTTGTTTATTTATTTATTCTTGCTTCTTTTTTTGTCTTACTCTTTTACTTCTTCTCATTTTTAGAATGTATTGTATGTATTGACTGTATTTTATGTATTTGGCTGAAGCCGTTCAATCTGAGCAGACTTTTCTATGTCTGTCATGTTTAACGGTTTTCTTCCGGTATATTAGGACTTTGTAAACTAAGTGATGTTTGTTGTGTTGGTCGTTTGTCCAGGAAATGAGCTTCTCTGCCAAATGTGGTGCATGCATCTTGTTCTTGGTAACTAATGCCAATACACACTGTCTTGGAACTAAATGAATAAATGCAAATACAAATGTATTCGCTTAGCTTCCTTTCAAAAACCTATGTTAAATTATGGTGTAAATGGATGCTTCTATGAAACTGGGTTTATTTTAGTACCTGTCACTGTTCCATCTTTTTAGACCCAATAATAAAAGGTAAATGTAGACATACACTATATTGCCAAAAGTATTGTCTCCCCCATCCAAATACTCAGACTCAGGTGTTCCAGTCCCTTCCATGTCCACAGGTGTATTAAATCCAGCCCTAGGCATGCAGACTGCTTTTACAAACATTTGTGACAGAATGGGTCGCTCTCAGGAGCTCAGTGAATTCCAGCGTGGAACTGTGATAGGATGCCACCTGTGCAACAAATCCAGTGGTGAAATTTCCTGGCTCCTAAATATTCCACAGTCAACTGTCAGATGGATTAGAAGAAAGTGGAAGTGTTTGGGAACGACAGCAACTCAGCCACGCAGTGGTAGGCCACGTAAACTGACGGAGCGGGGTCAGCGGATGCTGAGGCGCAGAGTTTGAAGAGGTGGCCAACTTTCTGCAGAGTCAATGGTACAGACCTCCAAACTTCATGTGGCCTTCAGATTAGCTCCAGAACAGTGCGCACAGAGCTTCATGGAATGGGTTTCCATGGTCCAGCAGCTGCATCCAAGCCATACATCACCGAGTGCAATGCACAGCGGTGGATGCAGTGGTGTAAAGCACGCCGCCACTGGACTCTAGAGCAGTGGAGGAGCCTTCTCTGGACTGACCAATCGCACTTCTCCATCTGGCAATCTGATGGACGGGTCTGGGTTTGGCAGTCGCCAGGAGAACGATACTTGTGGGAGCGCATTGTGCCAAGTGTAAAGTTTGGTGGAGGGGGGGTTATGGTGTGGGGTTGTTTTTCAGGAGCTGGGCTCGGCCCCTTAGTTCCAGTGAAAGGAACTGGGAATGCTTCAGCAGACCAAGACATTTTGGACAATTCCATGCTCCCAACTTTGTGGGAACAGTTTGGAGCCGGCCCCTTCCTCTTCCAACATGACTGTGCACCAGTGCACAAAGCAAGGTCCATTTGGACATGGAGGACAGAGTCTGGTGTGGATGAACTGGACTGGCCGGCACAGAGTCCTGACCTCAACCCCATAGAACACCTTTGGATGAATTAGAGCGCAGACTGAGAGCCAGGCCTTCTGTCCAACATCAGTGTGTGACCTCACAAATGCACTTCTGGAAGAACGGTCCAAAATTCCCATGAACACACTCCTAAACCTTGTGGACAGCCTTCCCAGAAGAGTTGAAGCTGTTACAGCTGCAAAGGGTGGACCCACGTCAGACTGAACCCATAGACTAGGAATGGGATGGACCTGACATTCATATGGGAGTCAAGGCAGGTGAGTGAAAACTTTTGGATATATAGTGTATGTAAAGTCTATTTTTAATGAGTTTTAATGAGTTATTATGTCTCTGCTGCAGCTTAGCAAAGAACCAGAGAGGAAGAAAAACAAATCACAGTGAATGCATCTGGATGCTTCTATGAAACTGGGTTTATTTTAGTATCTGTCACTTTTCCATCTTTTTAGACCCAATAATGAAAGACAAATGTAGACATATTTCCCCCCAGGATGGACCTAATGATGACCTCAGATAAACGCAAAAAAATTATACTCTTGCTGTTACACCCCCCCCAATATAAAGGTGTCCAGGAGAGGGAGGGGTGTCACACACCTCTTCAGTCTCCAAAAGCATACAACGAAAAAGATTTAAAAATAAAGCCAGTTTATTCACGGCTGCTTTCTTTTAACAAAGTTTTTACAAAAAATGAAACAAAGTATTCCAGGTGAGTGCAGTTGGACAAGGTGGTACCAAAGTAAATCAAAAAACTCAGTAAAACAAAACCACTAACTGGTGACCCCTGCACTACCAAAAGAAACTGGTGGGACAAAAAAAACATCTACCTCCTCACTAGTCCCAAAATAAAAATACAGAGGGTGGCACCAACCAACTAATCTAGTGTATATAACATAAAACAAGACTTAGTGCAGTGTATAGGGTACCCCATCCTAACTAAACCCAACTCAACTCACCAAAGGAGAACACAGGTAGAACACAAAAGCAAAATGGCTCTGACCAAGCATGGCCAGACAAGAGCAGCCCCAGACAGAGAGGCAGGGGTGAATTTATAGGTGCTGTGGCTGATCAGGATTGGTCTGCTCCTCCTTCCTCCTCCTGTGCCGGCCCCCTTCAGGTGCAGCCCTGGAGGAGGACCCAGAGTTATGGTCACACCCCGACAACCAGGCCATCCCTGACCTGAAAACAAAAGGGGAGGAGAAACACACACACCTATCCATATACATGCCCTCAGGCATGTAACACTTGCTTTGATCCATCCCATAATTAATGGATTTTTAATCAAAAATAGGAGCCAAATATGGACATTAAATCTCCCTAAGTGTCAGTGCATTAGATGTGTAAACGTGTGTAAATGCTCTTCTATAGACTCTAAATACAGACACTGTGTTCAGTGTGTGGATCCTAGTGGTTTTTCTAATCCTCACATGTGGGTTTTTCATCAGTCTCAGTCTCATTCCAGGTTTGGTGTGGAACCCATCGTGTCCACTGGTGTTACATGCAGAACCTGAACATTTAAACACAAATAAATCGTGAGTGATTTTGCAACAGTGGTCATTTTTGTCAAACACTCCCCCTTGCATAATTAGTTTGATTCCCAAAATGCACCTGTGAGAGAATAAAGATTGAAAAAAAATAGTAGCTCATACTTTTCATGTCCTTTTGACTGTGTTACATGTGGACTTTTGTATTAAATTTAATGTAAAATAATATAAAAATGTGTTTTATCTGAAAAATAGTTTCTCTTTTATCTCAGTAAGTATTTACTTTTAAAATAGACCCAAAGTGTTTCCAAACCTGCTTCATAACATTAGTCTGCATCTGTTGAATTTTCAGCCTCTGTCCTGTTCTTAGTCTCACAGAAGCATCCATATACCGTATCCTCCGAAAAAGAGGAAAACGACACTTCTAAATCTGTGTAACTGATGTCAGTACACAAATAAAAAATTTTTTTAAAAAAATGAGTGTGTTCAGATGAATGGAAGCTGTACTTGTGAAAAAAAAACAAAACTCATTATTACTCTTATTAATGCAATTTTTTTTTTTTTTTTTTACCTTGTACTGTCTTTCATGTATTTTTTTATGCTGAGCTCTTTCAACTCGTTTTCCAGTGCAGTTTATCTGCAAATGGCAAATAAACTGATTCTGAAAACCTGACCATAAATATGAATACCAGTGACAAAATACCAAATAAACTTCTTTCATTTATTTTATTAATTCATCACATTAAAGCCCCTTTTCAATATTATGGCCTTTCTGTATTGTCTTACAAATATTAAGTTATCCACAAAAATAAAAATAACTTAGATAATAACCATATTAAAACATAAAAACACATACATACTTACATACATACATTACATTTATGACATGAAAATGCATATTGCTGATATTTCCCAGAGTTCTCCTGGTTACAGTTCTGGATGTGCAAACTACTTATCAGAATCAAAATAATCTGTAACACCAGAAACTTTTTTTTTTTTTTTTTTTGTTTATCCTCCTCTGCTTTCAACACAGGAACATATTTGCTTGAAATAAATTACAGTCTGATAAGGAGCCTCATTCATACACACATCTTGCGACCACATATGATAATAAAAACATGCACCGGCGAAATCTGGATCAGTTTTTTTGGATTCTTTTTTATATATATCTATATATCATTTGTAGCTGATGGATGAGGTTTTGCCGGTGCACATTTCATCAGAAAAACGTGAAGGCGGGGAGTGTACGTATATTACAAAGAGCATGTGGTGTCACATACAAACACGTCACGGTACGTTAAATACTTTGACGACAGCTTCGGATGTTTATAGTGAGGAACTGAAGCCTGTTCAGGTGCGCTCAGTTTCCTGAGGCACTTCATAATTATTAATTGTATTTGCATTTTTTATTTACAATGCAGCTTTATTATTAATGTTATTGTTATTATTATTATTATTACAGTTCTGTTAAGATGCTTAAAAGAGTATGATGTGCACGATACTCTTACAGGTCTTTACTTTACAATAACAACACATGGACCAACTTTAACAGCATGAATTCAGGATTATGTACCTTTCCTGTGTTTCAGCTTGATTTAGTTTTAGACAGAGTGTCCTTAAAGTCTCTTTACAATTTAAGAAATGCATTAAAAAAGCAAATGAATAGACAGAACTGTGGAAAAGCTGTTTTGTGTTTTTTTTAGCCTCATTTAACCCATAAAGACCCAAACATCCACTGGTGACTAAAATAATTTACTGATCTAAACTGTTTAATATCTGTTGATCCACTAATCCTATCAATCCATGTCAATAATTGGTGTAAAATACAGTTCTTCATCTTTTCATGGTCATCAGATATGACCAAATCTGTACATCTTTGTCATTCCTCACCTGAATCTCTCTCATTACAGTGAACAGTTTCTTCATTCCATCCACCAGAAACAGTCCATGTGTTTAAATTCAGAGCCAGGAGGGAACTCGGACATCTGAGGAATTTTGTCGTGATGTGCATTGTGGGAAACGGTGGCTCGTGCAGCCGTCTGCAGCAGCAGCTGGAACAGACACGACGCGGAAACGGCAGGAGCTCCCTTCCCTCTGTGCATACTCCTGCAGCCATTTCCACGTTTCAGCCGTTTCTGCATCGTGTTTATTTCATCCATAGAATATCAGATGGTTGCGCTGACGCTGCCAGGCAACTGCCTGAACCTCCCTTTCCCACAATGCACATCGCAACAAAATTCCGAAGATGCCCGAGTTCCCTCCTGGCTCTCTGACCTCCTCTCTGCTCCTCTTTCTCCCTGTCCTTTTCTCTCCTAATTCTCTCTTCTGTTTACGCCCCAGTGAATACATGTTACTGACAAGACTTCTTCCCTGGAGTCTCTGTGCTTTATCGCCTCACAGGTTTTCCCTGGATCATCACAGGTTTTCCCTGGATCATCACAGGTTTTCCCAGGATCCTCACAGGTTTTCCCTGGATCATCACAGGTTTTCCCAGGATCCTCTCTGGACCTGCTGCTGTGGTCCTGCCTCTCTCCTCCTTCATGGTCATCACTCACTTATCCATATAGTTATGATGATAGTGTTTATTCTGCAGTTCTATAGATGTTCTAGTTCAGTTTTCTGTGCATCAACTGCATCCATGTGTCTCCCCCTACCTCCCCCTCTCCCCCAGTCTCTCTCTCTCTCTCTCTCTTTAACCCCAGCTGGCCCTGTCACTCGTTCATCCTCCTCAGTCTGGTTCTGCTCCAGGTTTAAACCTGTTAAAGGTACTTTTTCCTTCCTCTGTCTCCACTCACTAGTGTTTACTCCTGGAGGATTCTGTTGGTTTCTGTAAATTGTCTTACAGTCTGGTTTGGACCAACTCCATATTTAAAGTGTCATGAGATAACTCTTGTTCTGATTTGGTGCTATATAAATAAAATTTGATTTGATTTGTTTGTAAACACACGGTTTGTTTCTGGTGGATGGAACTAAGAAACTGTTCAGTGTGATGCAGGAGATTCAGGTGAGTAATGACAGACAGACGTACAGATTCATGATACTGAGGATATGACTGAGGTTTGACAGATCTGATAAAAAATTGGTCATGAAAGTCTCCGGCAGCTTAACCATAACCCCGTCAACATAAACCCAGGGCAGTGATATCCGGTGGACCAGCCCTTCCAATCCACCAACATGCAGAACCCCATGTGAAGGAGCACCATCTACCTGGAGAATGAAGGTTGGTTGAAGGTCGTCCAGTTGTGGTGCTGACGCGTATTCAGTCAAAAGGTCAAAGGTCAACATGTGCGGTAATTGATCTCTCATTGAAGAAAAACGATTCGATTGCACATGATCTCACATAGAACTGATCTGATTGATAGATTTCATAATTTGCTTTTGTAAGACATTTTTTTTATTGTAAGGAGACTTCGTAGACACCCTATAATGTAGTTTCTGAATCCGTGTATCATTGGTTCTTTTCCTATTCAACTGAGAATCCACAATCGGAAAACGAAAAAAATGACTCGTTATTTCATTATTCACGTACAAATCAAACAACCCAAAACGAGTTGGTTTCCATTCTTTCGAGTGTACACACAAAGTGCAAATTGGAAATAAGCAAATGGACCAAATGTGGGGTTTCATGTTGACATTTTTGATATCTGATTTGGTTTGACTGATTTGGTATTTCAAACGTTTGTATGAAATCTGGACATCGTAGACATGCTCTCTCCATGAATGACGACAGACTACAGATTTCGTACGAACTGGAAGATTCATACAAACCCATTGTTCATAAGAATCTTTGTGACCTCAATGGCATTAATGCTCTTTGCTTGACAATGACAACATCCGGTCTCAGAAAATTAAAAAAAAAAAAAAGATGTTTTTGGTCCAGTTTTCCATTTCCATCAGGTAGTAACTTTCTTTTTTGTTATTAGGAAGAGAAAACAAAAATCAATGTTTTTTTTTTATTTGGTTAATCTTTTTTGACACTGAAAAAGAAAAATGACTTTAAATTCAATTTTAATTCCTTTATTTTAAAACGAAAATCAATTAACCACTAGTATTTCTTTTGTTTCCGAAAAGAAAATCCAATTACCAAAAGATACACTGACACATTTGCTTATTTCCAATTTTTAATTTGTGCATACAGTCGATAGAATGAAAAACAACTTGTTTTTTTGATTTTTGAATTGTCCATGAAAAATGAAATAACGAGTCATTTTTTCGTTTTTCCAATTGTGGATTCTCAACTGAATATGAAAAGAACGAACGATACACAGATTTTTCTTTTTCTAGATCTAACGTAGATTTTTTAGCTCATTCTAACAAGGAGTCCCAGAAAGCAGCGACGACAATCCCACTCTCGGATCAGTCTTTCGATTCCACCCTCCTTTCCTTCCGACCCTGTAATTTATTGCAGAACTCGCTCCCCTTGTTACCTTTTACTGCAGTTTCGGTGTTTCCTTCGACTCTTGCCTTTTACTGGAACACGCGATGAGTTATTGATACGTGTCATAATGCCATTTTTGTTGCATATCAGAAATACAACGCTGCGATGTCGGCGGATACATTTACAGCGTAAGGCGCCGGTTAAGTCAGACAATCCCCTGATTTGAGTTGTTTATTTAAGCCAGGGGTGTCAAACATGCGTCCCGGGGGCCAAATACGTCCCACCAAAGGTTCCAATCCGGCCCATGGGATGAATTTGCAAAGTGCAAAAATTCCACAGTCAAGGCTGTGGAATTCATTTTAGTTCAGGTTCCACATACAGACCAATATGATCTACAGTCAAACAATAACAGCAGAAGAACCGACAAAAAAGAATGACTCCATTTTTCTTTCTTCTCGCTTTGATATGAAAAAAATATTACATTATGCCTATAAATAATGACAACTTCAAAGTACAAAAAACAACATTAAATTCTGAAAATATTTACATTTACAAACTATCCTGTAACAATAAAATGTGAATAACCTGAATAAATATGAACAACCTGAAATGTCTTAAGAAAATTCAGCACAATTTGAACTCTTTTCTTCCTGTTCCTCAGTGTTTAGTATCTTTGTAGATCTGATCCATAATGCACATGGACAAATGAGAAGTTGAGTCAGAATATTGTTAAAATTGTACGTATTTTTCTTAAGAAATTTCAGGTTTTTTCAGATTATTCACATCGTTTTTGTTTGAATAGTTTATAAAAGTAAGTATTTTCATCATTTAATGGGGGGGTTTGCACTAAAACACAGACAAAAATTTGCAGTTGTAATTATTTAAAGGTTATTCTGTTGTCCGGCCCACTGGAGATCAAATCGGGCTGAATGTAGCCCAAGGTTATAATAGTTTTGGATTTTTCATTCTAGTTTAGTTTTATTTAGTTTTGACTTTTTTTCTCTAATTCAGTTAGTTTTAGCTCATTTTTAGAGCAGGTTTACTAGTTTTTACTAGTTTTAATTTTTTTCTAAATGCTTAGTTTTAGTTTTAGTTTTGTCGTCTCTTTTCTCTTCTTCTCTGTCGTCGTATTCAAATAAATCCCAGACAGGACTCTGCTGCTTTAGTCTCCATGTTTCCAGGTAGAGTGGGGACCCGAAGACGACTGGAAACCACAAGTGATGAGAAGTGACGGACCGTCAAGTGTCGTATGGTGCCAGCAGCTAAAACTGCTCAAGTGAAATAAATCAGTTTCATATCAATCTGACACTGACAAAAACGAGAATGAAGGGAATTTTATCCATAATTTTTATACGTTTTAATTAGTTTTGTAAGCACACAATACAGTTTCAGTTAGTTATCGTTTTTTTTCTTTTAATTATAGTTTTTATTTATTTCAGTCCATCTGATCCATAATGCACATGTACAAATGATAAGTTGAGGCATAATATTGTTAAAATTGCACTTAATTTTCTTGAGAAATTTCAATTTTTTCAGGTTATTCACATCTTTTTTGTTTGGATGGTTTAAAAAAGTAAGTATTTTCATAATTTAATGTTTTTGGGGGGTTTTTTTGCACTAAAACAAAGACAAAAATTTGCACTTGTCATTATTTATAGGTTATTCTGTTATTATTTTACTGGTCCGGCCCACTGGAGATCAAATTGGGCTGAATGTGGAACCTGAAAGACAATGAGTTTGAGAGCCCTGGTTTAAACTGTAACCTGATCGCTGCTGTAAACACGGAGCCTTCCGAAACCGTCGCTGAACGAGGCTTTAAACCGCCCCAGGTGAGCTGTGCACGACCAATCTGGAATGTGAAATAATCTGGATTTGTCTTTGAACTGTAGATCGGGCACACAGCAAATACTGCGTGTGACGTGTCTGCGTTTACGAGTCATTGCATGATCTGCCTGGAAAACAAAATCACACGTATATTTGACACTTTTTAAGTTCGTCGGACGTAACCGGGCCTTTTCCACATACTTTACAGTTCGGTTTTATCGCTTCTCTTTACACTCCGCCTGAACGCCATGTCAGGTAACGCCTGAAACAATCAGTATTTAGGTTTTGCGAGCCCATATTTGATATTTTAAAGTTCAGCTCAGTGTCTTTGTCCCAAGAGAAAAGGCAGCAGACATGGGCGCTCCCTGCATTGTGGCGTCTTTTGGACTTTGCGTTTCGTGTGCACGCTCCTTCCTACAGCGTGCACTTCCTGTCTTTCTGCCGGCTCAAGTGCGTCGACGCTCCGTCCTTGCTTTTCCGTTCTGCAAAGGAAAATAGCAGTCCGCCGCAAAAATGAAAGGGGGGATATTTGGGTTTGTTTTTACAGTCGTATTCCCCCTAAAAATAAAAACTCTCGGGTTTTAAAAAAAAAAGTCTGTTTTCGCTTTGTTCCGGGTGTCGTGTTCAGTACGTCGACGCGCGTTTTTCTTCATTTACAGACGCTGACCCACTCCGTTATCCGACACTCCTCGCAGACCACGTAGCAGCACCAGTGGAACTTGCAGTTGCAGCGTTCGCTCCGCGTCTGCTGGAGGATGTTGTGGCCCCGCCCACAGCACAGACTCTCGCAGTTGTCCATGCCGGGGCTGGTCTTGTTGCAGATCCGGCCCTGGGTTCCCGCCGAATCTGAGCCTAGATCCCGCTCGCAGAAATCCGGAGACTTTTCAAAGAACACCAGTTCGTTGACGCTGGGCCGCCGCCGGTTAGTGTTGTGGTGGTTGTGGTGGTTGTTCTGGTGGTGGTGGTGGTGGTGGTGATGGTGGTGATGGTGGTGGTTGTGATGGTTGTGGTGGTTGTGGTGGTTGTTGTTGTTGTTGTGGTGGGAGTGGTCCAGCTGTCCCGTGTTCCGGTTGTGGGCTTTGATGAGCGTGGCGATGTTGAAGCGCTCTTTGAGGATGGAGCCCACCACCCGGAACTCAGGCGTCACCTGCCAGCAGGTTTTCAGCTGACAGCTTCCCGACGTCCCGTGGCATTTGCATTTCCTCCTCATGTGGTCGAGCACCACCTAGAGAAGCAGAAAAACAGAAACGGAGCACGGAATGGAGTTAAAATGATATTTATCCCATATTATAAAACTATATTCTGACATTAGTCATTATTGTTTTGGATCCCAGACCCTGTTAGAAAAGAAACAACTGAATTCAACGTGTCCACATACTTTTGTCCACATACTGTATTTGCATATATACCTACACACCTATATTGGCATTCCAAAAATATAAAAATTTATTCATACGTCCATGAAGGCAACACAAAATGAATGAATGATAAAATAAATAATTAAAGAAAGTGAACAAAAACATCAATCAAATGTAAAAACAACAAATAAAAACAAACACAGTACCCATCTGGTTGTACTCAGACCAAGGTTATTATCGTTAACGAAAACTAACGAAATGATGAAAACTAGAATTGAAGAAACATTTTTGTTAACTCAAATAAATAAAAACTGTAATTGAAATAAAAAAATAACTAACAAACCGTATTGTGTGCTTATAAAACTAACTAAAACGGATAAAAATGATGGATAAAATTCCCTTTGTTTTCGTCTTTGTCAACGTCGGATTGATACGACAGCGATTTATTTCGCTCTAGCAATTTTAGCTAGTGGCGCCATACAACACTTTTTGGTCCGTCACTTGTGTTCACTTGTGGTTTCCAGTCGTCTTCTGGTCCCCACTCTACCTGGAAACATGGAGACTAAAGCAGCAGAGTCCTGTCTGGGATTTATTTGAATACGACGACAGAGAAGAAGAGAAAAGATATTAAAAAAAACTAAAATTAATACTAAAAGTAAAATAAAACTAAACATTCAGGAAAAAAAAGAAAAAAGAAAACTAATAAAAACTAGCAAACGTGCTCTAAAAACTAATTAAAACTAACTGAATTAGAGAAAAAAAAGTCAAAACTAAATAAAACTAAACTACAATGAAAAAACCAAAACTATTAGAACCTTGACTCAGACACCTTCTACTACGTATAAACCAGTGAGTGAAATCAAGAAAACGAGAAGATTAATGAATGTCAGGATGGAGCTCTGCAGACTGCATCTCATTTTTCATAGCGTCTGGACTTGAGTGTTTTCATTTATTTATTCTTCTGCTCCGGTCACTGTTTCACTGTACGTCGATGACAACTAACGCCTGAAGAAATATTGGCCCCGCATTCACCACACCAGGTGGTCCCACTCTGAACCTGTTGTCAAACACACTGATATCAAATAACCGCCATGGATGCAGGCATTACCCAAACACAGCACACTGTCATTATTCATCCTCTGGCATCCGCTAATGACTCCACGCATGACCCACATGTAGCTGCACATTAGGCATTAGAGCATTACATTATTTACATATTTCAACTTTAATGGCATGATGCTCTCCAAGTCAGCGGCCCTGATATAAACACGAGTGTTTTGGATTTTACTGCAAAAAATATCCTCGTACAGTAGATTTCAAACCAGACTAGAAAAGGCAAACCTCCACCAAGGCAGGTCAGCCCCCCCCCCCAACACCACCAAAATGTAATCATTTGTTCCTTGTGCCAGTATCAACATTTCCTGAAAATTTCATGAAAATCTGTCCATAACTTTTTGAGTTATCTTGCTAACAAACAGACAAACCCCAATGAAAACATAACCTCCGCCGTTACACTTGGTGGAGGCAAAAAATATGGTGCCGTTGTACGTTTGTGCAAACCTCAGATATACTGTATATAATCTGAATGGGATTTGTTATTGACAGGTCTGCAAATGTGTTTTTCGGTCTAATTCAGGGGCACAAAAGCCTGGATTTTACAACCAAAGACTGAAGGAAACATTTTGGATCCTGCAGGTTTTGAGGTTTATGTAAATAAAACACTTAGACGTATTGTAGAGTCATTTCTTATCATGTACATGGAGACTTTTCCTGCAGTAATCCTGGATATTTTACTGTTTAACCCTATAACACCAAACGTATCATATTTGATACAAGAGTTTTGAAACCCTCTACATGATCAGTGTGATATCTTTTGTCTTGAAAAACCTGATGTATACAATTAGATACATGCAATACACAGATAATCCACCAGGGGGAGGAGTTCATTCAGCAGAGGCCTGGCAAAATTGTTGTTCCCATTAGACAAATTTTTATGCGCAAGTTATATTCACGCGATTTGAGAATTTTTCAATAGAAAAGCAAGCAGCATGAGCGTCAGCATCGGCCAAAATGCCAATTTAAGAATTCTGCAATCAGTGTATTGCTAATTTTTTTCCCTAAAAAGGAGTTTTTAGTCGAACAGCCTGAAGGTCCAGTGGACTATCAGTGTTAGTTCATGTCCATCCGTCAACCGTCCATCTGTGAACAATGTTTCAGGAATCTTCTTCAGTTAGGATGACTTTATATTTGTTGTGGAACATCTTTGTGATAAGGGCAACCAAGTTTGTCCGAAAACTGTGAAATTTTTGAATTTTTTATGAATTTTTGAAATATAAAAAATCCCCATTGGTTTCTAATGGGACACAGTTCAAAGTGTTATAACTTGAAAACAGTTGAAGGTATTGATATAATTACTATTGACAATAGATAGGAAGTCACATATGGGCTTTCATTTGGTGCCATGACCTTTGACCTTGAGTGACCTTCAAAGGCCAAACGAATGTCAATGAATGTCTTTAACCCTTTCATGCATGAATTATGAGAACGTTAATCAAGACTTTTTTTTTTCCCGAAGTGTTTTTATTCATCTTTAAGCATGAAAAAAAAAAAACAACAATGCGATTTCAGATTTTCTTATGAACCTATTTTTCATGGAGTTCCAAAAATGTCCACTCCCCTGGACACCATGCGTTTAATTTTTGAAGCAAAGAAACATGTATTTACTAATATATTGTGTGAAAACTATAAAATAAAAACATTGTTAATGCTGTTAATCTGATGTTTTTTTTCTCACATTTTTACATATTCCAGTACTAGTCACAACTCACTTCATGGAGATAATATGCAAAAAAAAAACCAACACTTTTTCTTCAGAAAAAAAGTTAATTACAGTCTAATAATAAGAACAAGCAGTTGATGTACTCTCAAACATGTTAGTGCAGATCAGGTTTATCAAGAACAGCAAAGTTAGAGTAATGGTATGAATTACAGCGTATGTGATGGTGCATAAGCGGCCACTGTGTTGGAACTAAAACGACAAAAAAACAACAAAACCCATGAATATACGTATGAGAGAAAAGCTTTGAACAGCTGTACACTGGAGTGACCACTACGCATGAAAGGGTTAAATTTGCCGTTGGACGACAGGAGCCTGGGTCCTATTTTTCTTCACTCAAAAAGAGGGTCAACACATACACGATGTTATATTTTCTAGAGATTGTAAAACCCTTTGAGGCCAGTCTGATTAGTGGTATTGGCAGATATTGAACTGCAGTGGGATCATAAATACAGCTCACACACCTGAAGGAATTCTTAGGATCCTTAAGGTTTAAAACAGTGTCTAGACGGAACCTTCATGCATAAACAAGCAACAACAAAGTACTGTTACATCAACGCTGCACCACTTACACAGCCAATGCACACACACACACACACACACACACACTTACAGGTACACCCCATACGCCATGAGCCATGTCTATTCCAGGAACACGTCTAAACACTGTATGCATGTGTGTAGGTGTGTTTGTGTGTGTGTGTTTGTGTGCGTGTATGTGTGTATGTTTGTCAGTCATCGCCGGTTCTAAACTTTAAGATCCAATTACCAACAGGAACAGCAGGCCACCCACAGTACTGACAGATGCTGCTGCTGCTACCACCCCTATCAACACACACACACACACACACACAGTGGACACAGTGCACTGGCTCGAATGCTGCACATGAAAACACGCCTGTCACCCACATACACACACACACACACACACACACTGCACATCCAGACTAATGGTACAAACAGGTACAAACACTACAAGGACAAAAGTATGTGGACACATTGAATTCAGGTGTTCAGGGGGTCTGGGACACAAAAAGGAAAGGTTGATGTTTCTAAACTATATGGACATAAATATTGGGACAAATCATGTCTGCAGCTGTAAAATGTCCTGTTCATGATGATCTGAGATAAAAAATATCAATATTTATAAGTTCTATGGGAGATTTTTCTTCCTCAGTGAGATGTGAAGAAAGTAGATTTTTAGTTGATTTGTTTTAATAATAATAATAATAATAATAATAATAATACATTTTATTTGTAATGCACTTGATCTTTGACATCAAATCTCAAAGTGCACAATAGAAGAACAGCCACAGAAACAGCAATAATATACAATAATAAAAAAAAACAGATAAAATCAACCAGAATACATTTTTCTAAAAAGGAAGGTTTTTAGTCCTTGTGTGTATTTGATTGCTGTTTTCATTCACTTTATGTAATGATTTGTTTTGTTGTTTATTCCTTTTTTTTTGTTGGTTTCAAGGGTGTATGTGTTTATTTCTCTATTTTTTTTTAATGCCAATATAGGTGCGTTGGTATATGTATAGACACGCTATATGGACAAAAGTATGTGGACACATTGAATTCAGGTGTTTGTTTTCTAACAGGGGTCTGGGATACAAAAAGGAAAGGTTGATGTTTCTAAACTATATGGACATAAATATTGGGACAAATCATGTCTGCAGCTGTAAAATGTCCTGTTCATGATGATCTGAGATAAAAATATCAATATTTATAAGTTCTATGGGAGATTTTTCTTCCTCAGTGAGATGTGAAGAAAGTAGATTTTTAGTTGATTTGTTTTAATAATAATAATAATAATAATAATAATAATAATAATAATAATAATAATAATAATAATAATACATTTTATTTGTAATGCACTTGACCTTTGACATCAAATCTCAAAGTGCACAATACAAGAACAGCCACAGAAACAGCAATAATATACAATAATAAAATAACAGATAAAATCAGATAAAATCAACCAGAATACACTTTTCTAAAAAGGAAGGTTTTTAGTCCTTGTGTGTATTTGATTGCTGTTTTCATTCACTTTATGTAATAATTTATGTTGTTGTTTATTCCTTTTTTGTGTACGTTTCAAGGGTGTATGTGTTTATTTCTTTATTTTTTAATGCCAATATAGGTGTGTAAGTATGTATATAAATATGCTATATGGACAAAAGTATGTGGACACGTTGAATTCAGGTGTTTCTTTTCTAACAGGGATCTGGGATACAAAACAATAATGACCAATATCAGAACATAGGGTTATATTATGGGATTAATATCATTGCATTGGTTAGTTTGGGTTAAAATTGTTATCTTGGCTTCCGTAATTTCTCTCAACATTTTTTTAAATCCATGACTATGTTTTTTAATGTTCCACCTCTAAATTTCTCCAATATTTTTCTTGCTCTGACTGTAAATCATAATTTTCTACCACAACTAACCATCTACTTTCTTCACATCTGACTGTGGAAGAAAAATCTACCATTAAACTTGAAGGAAATATTGATGTTTTTATCTCAAATCATCATGAACAGGACATTTTACAGCTGTAGACATGATGTGTCCCAATACTTTTGTCCATATAGTTTATAAACATCAATATTTCCTTTATTAGTTTAATAATAGATTTTTCTTCCTCAGTGAGATGTGATGAAAGTAGATGGTTAGTTGTGGAAGAAAATTATTATTTACAATCAGAGCAGGAAAAATATTTTAGAAATTT
Organism: Sphaeramia orbicularis; assembly: GCF_902148855.1. NCBI lineage: Eukaryota > Metazoa > Chordata > Actinopteri > Kurtiformes > Apogonidae > Sphaeramia > Sphaeramia orbicularis. The sequence goes on along the minus strand of NC_043977.1, from coordinate 5,280,761 downwards.
AGAGGTAGAACATTTAAAATCAGAGTCATGGATTTAAAAAAAAAAAAATCAATGTTTAAAGAAATTCAGTCCAAACCATTTTGGAAACAAAGATAATAATTTAACCCAAATGAACCAATGCAATGATATTTATCCCATAATATAAAACCATATTCTGACATTAGTCATTATTGTTTTGTATCCCAGAAACACCTGAATTCAACATGTCCCAATACTTTTGTCCATATTGTGTAGCTGAGGAGTACTATTTGTACTAAGGTTGTCAAATCCTTCAATGCAAAGTATTAAAAAAAAAAGAAAGGATTTGTTCATTCTGCAGAATTGCGTGACTGACAGACATTGTTTATCTGTCAAAAACCTGAAATAATAACAAAATAAAGGCAAAAAAAAAAAAAAAAAAAGAATTAGGCCAGCGTATAAACATAGACTTGGCATTAGATTATATAAACCAATTCCTAAAGTTGCTTTGTTATCTAGATAAAGCTTTGCAAACTGATAAATACACATTATATCGTTGAGTATATGTTATTTTCACTCATCAAACCCCAAAAATTAAATATTTACAACGCTCATGCAACAGCTTCAAATTATTTATACGCATTATGACAATTAAGAATGCAAAATATTTTCAGTCGTAATGCGCGTAAGGATAACAGCAAGTGTCTTAAAAGTACGCATTTAGGGTAAACACGTTCCAGGGCTATTTCCAGAGTGTTGAAATGAAAGTTGAAAAACCCGTGATCAGCGGTTAAGGATCCGAGAGGCTGCGAGGCTTTGAGTAAACAACATTATAATACTCCAAACAGCCTTCGCTTTGAGTCCAGATTGCAACCCTTTGGTTTAGTTTTGACGTCGGGGCAGAGTCAACCCCAGAATCACAACGTGCCGGCCTTAAACACACAGCACACTCTGTAATCTGCAAAACTCTCCAACCCACTTCAACCTTACAGAGACAAACGGACCCAGGAGTCGTAATTGCATCCACATTGCTACTGTTCGACTACATCCCCGACGGGCCGGGGCCTTCAAAGCGCACGGGAAAAAAACAATAAGCAGGTAGCGAGTGTTTTTTACGGAACTTTATTACACGAAAAAAGTAAATAAAAGACACATAGTTGTGGAAGATTATGGCCCACAGTGATGTGCCTTAAGTGGAGGAATAGAAGGAAAAGAAGGTTTACTGAAGAGATGCTTTGTGTAAACATGTGACAGTGAATGGTTGGAGCTGTTTTCCACCTGTCCTTGAAGGCATCACCTCCTCGACTGGTTGGTGAAATACTGCGAAACAATGTATGTGTCTGTGGAGTTCAATAGTTCTGCTGAAAAAAGAATGTGTATGAACTTATAGGCTGGAAATTAGACACAGTTACTAATGGTGACTTGGATAGAATAGAATAGAATAGAATAGAATAGAATAGAATAGAATAGAATAGAATAGAATAGAACACAGCAGAGTAGACTAAACTAGAATAGAATAGAACAAAATAGAATAGAACTGAACCAAACAGAATAAAATAGAATAGAACAGAATAGAATAGAATAGAACCAAACAGAATAAAATAGAATAGAACAGAACAGAATAGAATAGAACCGAACCGAACAGAATAAAATAGAATCAAACAGAATAGAATAGAAAAGAACAAAACAGAATAGAATAGAACAAAATAGAATGGAACCGAAAGAAAACAGAATAAAATAGAATAGAACAGAATAGAATAGAACAGAATAAAACAGAATACAATTGAAAAGAACAAAACATAATAGAATAGAGTAGAATAGAACAGAACAGAATAGAAGAGGAGAATAGAAGAGAACAGAACACAGCAGACTAGACTAAACTAGAATAGAATAGAATACAATAGAACAAAATAGAATAGAACCAAACAGAATAAAATAGAACAGAATAGAACAAAACAGAAAAGAATAGAATAGAACAAAACAGAATAGAAGAGACCCAACGGGATAAAATAGAAAAGAACAGCATAAAATATAAAAGAACAAAACAGAAAAGAACAAAACAGAAAAGAACAAAACAGAATAGAATAGAATAGAATAGAATAGAATAGAATAGAATAGAATAGAATAGAATAGAATAGAATAGAATTTTTTGCCACAAAATTGTGCTACAAAATAGCCGGTAGGCAGGAAATTTCAGAGCACTATACGACTAAAAACAACACAATAGAACACAAACTTATATGATGAAAATATAAGTGTGCCATAGAAATATGTGCAAATTAGAGGCATATAACGAGGTAAAAACTTTAAAAATATATAAAAGTAGTATTAAAAAATGTGCAAATACATACTGAAATAAAGCTTTACAAACTGATAAATATACATTTCAGCTTTGAATACATGTTAATCTCACTTAAACCCAAAAATCTAATATTTAGAAAACTGGTTCAGCAGCTTCAAATTACTTATATGTATGATGACAAGTAAGAATGTGCGAGTTTTTTCTTTGTAAATAGTTAAATAAAGTTGCTCACAAGTATTTTTGCACATACCATTGTACAGATACAGATGCAAATGAACTTTATTGATCCCTTGTGGGAAACTACTATTTATGCACACTTTTGCAAATAGTCTTTGCAAATTTTGGAAGAGGTGGAAAAAAAATAAAGCCCCAAAACTTAATTTTTGCAACTGAACCGTCTTGTTTTTTGTTCCTGATCCTCAAAATCAACATTTAGAAAAATCAGATTTAATAATGTAGATATTTTCATTTATTATAGTTACTCTCAACTTATATTTGATTGCTTTTCCATTCAGCCGTTAGCAGTAATTTCCCCAGTTCTTCCCCTAAAGAAGCATGTTTCATCCATGTCTGAACCAGAAACATATTTCTATAAAAAAAAAGTGTAGCCAGAAGCAAACCTGACATTTTTGTACGGAGATATAATAATAAGCTTCAGGGCTGGTTTGTGCGTTCGACCGAGTCTAGATGTTCCCATCTGTTTCCAGTCTCCATACTGAATTAACCTGCTGTGGTTCCATTCACAGACAACGTATTAACTTTTAAGTGTCTGTTGCATCAAGCGTACAAGTGTAAGCAGTAAAATCACTCCTTTAACTCCATAAAAATCTGAATATAAAATAAAACCACTAAAATACTGGATGGGACTGGATGTTTCCCCTTTTGACAACGAGAAAGAAGAGTAAACAACAAGAAGAAAGAGGACTGTTTTGCATATCTGTATGTGCATCTTATATTATAAAAGGGACGTGGACTCTGTGTGTGTGTTTGTGTGTGTGTCTTGGGCATCACACTAAATCCGTACAGAGCTGACTGCTGCCGTTTGTCATATTTATGTATTTTTTGGTCAAGGAACAGACTAGTGAAAAGAGCGAGTTGATAGAAACAATATTTTGGAAGATATTAGTAATTTTGGAATACAATAATCTTACAATCTTTTCTCTAAATGTGCAGTCATCTGTTCACATGTCCAATAATCACGCATCTTTCAACGAGATGTGCAGTGACCTGTCAATCAACTGGGGTGGCACTGGCACCTGAGGAGGTGTCCAATCAGGTTCCGGAGGTGGAAACAGTGCTAGTTAGCAAGATTTTCCTTTGCATGACCCGCCCAACTCTGCCTCTGATTGGCTCATCTGTCCTCATGCCTAAAGTTAACCAATCTAATCAGTGAAGGTACGAAGTACTAGCCAATTAGAGGCAGAGTAGGGCGGGTCATGGCTTTACTGTCCTAGGAGAAAACATGGGCAATGTGGCTGCAGATATTACTGAATAGAGAGCATCAGGGGGATTTAGAAGAGGGTACAGTGTACAGGGTACAGTGACTGAAAAATAAGTAGGTGTACTCCATATACCACCGTATACCCTGGACTACACCATTGGGTCCTGTGCATTTTAACGTAGTCACTGTCACTTTCACGTAACCAAAAGGACAAAAAGATAAAGACAGGATGAACAATCTTAACTTGTTCCTTTGTATTAGAGCCCGACCGATATGGGATTTTTGGGGCCGATACCGATATTGGGGGCTAAAAAAAGCCGATATCCAATATATCGGCCAATATCCGATATTGGGCGATAACCAATATATTGGCTGATATATGAAATTAGAACACTGATCTACACAGGATATAATAATCTTATATTAGATAATTGTGGACAGGTGGATAAACAGATGCATAAATCTTTGTTTATCTCATAAATATAATTGACACAACTTTCAAATGCAAACTATGGAATCACAAAAATAATTCGAACAAAAAAATATGACTGAACACAAAATGATGTTTTCACTCACAAATTTGGATGTGTCTGCCTCACGGCACTACAACTTCTTTTGTGGACTAAGGACTAAACTGAGCATGTGCAGAGTGAATTAGGTGAGTCCTAAGTTGTTCCTGATTGGAGCAACTGCAAGAGTTACAACTGACCTGTGTTACAACTGTGCCCAGTCTCCCCTACACTATTAACACCCAGGCCTGTCTGCAGAATGAAACTGTGAGATAGACAGGAAGTGCACGGATATGGGGTTGTGGGGGGGGGTGAATACTTCATAAGACGGGGGTGGTTTGGGCGTGGGGGGTCCGTGATTTTCGGAGCAGGAGGTAAGCGGTCCATCCTTGTCAGAGCACGCGGTAGCAGTCTGTGATTTTCGCTGGGGGGGGGCAGTCAATTATTGTCAGAGCGCACGAGCGGTGTGTGTGTGTGTGTGGGGGGTGTAGCTCTGTGATTATGTGATTGTGTGTGGGGGGGGGTGATAGCATCATTGTCCAAGCAGGAGTGAAAGTGAAACTAACTCACTTTAAAGTTCCTCTTATTCTCTGGGCAACACACACACACACACACATCGGCTACATATTGGCCGATGTTGATTAATTAGTGAAACGCTATAATTGGCCGGCCGATTAATCAGTCGGGCTCTACTTTGTATTTTATTTGATTGAATGTGTTTTTACTTTGTTCTAACTCTTTTATTGTTGCTGTGTTGTAAAGCACTGTGATGGAAAGCACTACATTTAAAAAAATATTATTATTATTATTATGATGCTACTTATTCCAACAGAGTACATCCTAAAACCTTTAGAAAGGGAGGAATATTAAATAGACTGGATAGAGCTTATAGATGACAGCTATAGGATGGAGAAGTGGACTTTTTCTGTCAGACTTCATTCAGACACATTCACCAATTATTGGAAAAAGTGGGCTGATTTTGTGACACAATTAAGAGCTGATTTTACTTGATAAAAGTAACGTGCAAATGGACCCATGGAAACCCTTAGTTCATGCTACACACTTGAAATGTTGGGTGCTCATCTTAAACAGGGGAAAAGGGTTTTTAGAAGGAAAGAATGGAATGGGAAATATACTTGTTATTTCCCTTTAACTGTTTTGGGTTGCTGTGTATATTTTTACTATTTCTGTTATTGCTCCCCTGTTTGAGTATGTTTTTGTTATTTGTTTATTTGTTTTTCTTTACATATAGAAGTTCTATACATGATGTAAAATGCTGATGAGTTAATGCTGACTGAAAAAACATAATAAAAAGATGACTACAAAAAAGAAAAGGGGGAATATTAGTCTGTACGTGCAGTTAAAATGTACTTTACATGTGATGAAATGTCTAATAAAGGTGACTTTTAACGTAGAACAGGAAACAGGGACGCTGTCTGCAACAACAAAGCTGAAGGATTTGAACAATTTATGAAACTGTAAAGAAAGGAAAACAAACACGCACCTGATTTATAGATTAAATTGAACTTAATGCAGCACTTTTCACCTCTAACATACCAAACTCTACCAATCTGACTGTATTTTCCAGTTCGACACCACTCAGTCCTCCTACTTAATTGACGATCAGATGAAAGGTTGTGATTTTCTACATTTCTTCCTGTTCTTCACATTTCCACCCGAGGCTACGACTGAAAGAAAGAGCGAACTCCTGTGTCTGACTTTGTGTCTGTGTTTACGGTGCTCCACTTGACTTCTACGGATGAAAAGACGAACACCGATGCAGTGATTTATCGTCGCCCTGTGGAACTGGAACTAAATTGTAGATCCTGAAAGTGAAGCCCTGGGGGGATTCGGGGGCCGGTGGAGGAGGGTCTGCAGCTGACGGGGGGGGGGGGGGGTTGGAGGAGAGTGGAAGAATGATGAGGAAAAGGGGATGACAGGAGGAGGAGATGAGGTGTGGATTATCTCCTGTAGACGGACAATGGTTGTATGTGTGTGTGTGTGTGTGTGTGTAGATGTTATCAGCCATCACCTGTCCATCCAGTCAGAACCATATCTATGTTCTGCTGCTGCAAATTAGAGTCTAATCTGCAATCAAACCTGGTTCCAACCTCGATTGTCTCGGTAATATGAGTCACTTTACAGACACTGTGTTTGCGCTAGGAAAATGAAAGATCCAGCCACTGTGGCTACATGAGCAGAGATGAGTGTAGCCACAAAAAGCCACAGCCAGTCTGGGTCCAGTCTGGGTCCAGTCTGGGTCCCTGCAGCAGGGCGTGTAGCGGACTGCGGCAACGAATAGGGATGGGAATCGAGAACCGGTTCTTTTTGAGAACCGGTTCCCAGTAGCTCGATTACTTGGAATCGTTTGCCTGCCTGCTTAATGATTCTGCTTATCGATTCCACCTTCGTTGTGCATGCACGATGACGTCACACGTACGCTGCATTGTTTTGGTCAGAACGTAGACAACATGGCGTTGAGGCAGAAACGGTCTAAAAAGACGACACCAGGTCCACTTACTTGGAACACTGTCAAAGCTTCCATGTCTTCAGAAGGGTGGAATCCCTCCAATATCCTCAAACATTTGTCCACAGCATGTGAATCATTTACAGGAATGTCACGTTTTTGATATTCAGCGGCGCTTGTGAATGGAGCGGCAGAGTTAATGCCGGGCCGGTTCCAGTGTGGGCAACAAACGTCGTAACTCCTCAAATACAAGTTTCGGAAGGTAAGAAGGGAAAGGAAATGAGGTGCACAACAACGGGAGACAAGCCGAGCCAAGTCGAACCAGTTCCACGTAGTAGAAATGCGGCAATAGAGGAATTAGTGAAGCGTCTTTAGTTTCACTTTCACTTGTACGCCCCCCCCCCAACCGGGCAGGCGTCATCTGTTCTTATTATTTGTACATACTGTATATGTTCTATTTTCTGTGCAGAGATGGAAATATAAAAGACAGTTCATGCAAACACACCCGTTTGTACCCTTTTATTCCCTCACCCAATGAGAATTGATAAGACAATCAATAAGGAATCGGGTCGATAAGCACTATTGATAATGGAATCGGAATCATTAAATTCTTAACGATTCCCATCCCTAGTGACGAGCATAGCTCCCCCGGGAAATTTTGGGAAAAATTAGGTCTTTTTTCCTGCATTCTGGTGCATTTTGAGCTTAAAAATATGTTCAGTCTGGCTTCAGTTTCAAACAGGAAGTACGACCCTATCAGTCCTGTGCTCAGATCTGTGCACTGGCTTCCTGTGGCTCAGAGAATAGACTTTAAAACAGCTCTGCTCGTTTAGAAGTCTCTCCATGGTCTAGCACCAAAGTACATCTGTGACATGTTGTCCCATATGAACCATCTCGGACCCTGAGAACCTCAGGGACTGGTCTTTTGCTGGAGCCCAGAGCCAGGACTAAACAGGGTGAAGCTGCGTTTCAGTTCTATGTGTTTCAGTTCTATGTGTTTCAGTTCTATGTGTTTCAGTTCTATGCAGCTAAACTCTGGAGCAGTCTTCCTGATGACATGAGACAGACCTCTACTGCAACAATATTTAAGTCCAGGCTGAAAACAGCTGTTCAACTGTGCATAGAACAACTGAAAGGGTTCTATCTGCACTCTGACCTTTTACTTTGTTTTAATTGATTATTATTTATGTTTTATTGATTATGTTTTAATTATAATTGTGTGTTTTTAATCTGTATCTTTTCCATTTTTGTAAAGCACTGTGAATTGCCCTGTGTATGAATTGTGCCATACAGATAAATCTGCCTCGCCTTACAAAAAAAATCATAAAAAATTAACTTAAGTCAACATTTTCATCTAAACTATTTTTATTTCTAATTTAATGTATAACAAAACAATAAATGATAGACTTATATATATATATTTATTCTGACCACTGATGTTCATGAGATTCAATATGAGATTCGATATAAAATAAATTTACCAATGAGACATGATTTGTCATAAAGTCATTTGGTAATTAAATATGGACAGATATGGACTCTTGAAATTATTTTATTCAGACTAGAAAGTACTCCTGCCCAGACTAGAATGTATATGGACTGATTACTAATTTAAACTTAGATATCTCAGATAACTGACTTCTTTTCAACTATTTGACAATGGACAGATCCATAGGTTGTCATTAGTCTGACATTTAAGATGTTAAGTCAGTCGTTTTAATTCAGTCTTTTGTATATTTGTCGTATCTCAAACCACACAAAGGATGCAAGTCTAAATTAAACAAACACCCAACACATTCAATGACAGAAAAAGAAATCACACATTTAAACCATTTAAAATTCAAAATCATGTATGAAACAACGATTGCAAAAAACACACAAAAATTCAACCCCCCCCCCCACACACACAAAGTCTAAACTCAACAAAATCCACCAACCAAACAAAATCAAACACAAAATCTCCACTTAAGGCTTTGGTTCAGTTTTTTAGAAGAAAAAGAAAAAAAAAAAAACAGTTCAGTTTGTTTTAACAAAAAATCCACTCCGGTTTTTCCACAGTTTCTAGGTATAAAAAAAAAAAGACAATTCAGTTCATCCACTAAATATAATAAAAGAACAAGTTTTTTACCCTTAAAAACGTGAAAATCACTTCTCACTCGGCATCAGTTTGAGATTTTAATCCATGCTTTTAATCGTTTAAAGTACTGCAACACACTTTCCGTTGGGTTTCTCCAGACGTCAGCTGGTTCCAAACGCTGCTGCTCAACTTTTAACTGGAGCCGAAAAACAGGACAGTGTCAGCCCAATTACAGCATCACTCCACTGGCTCCCAGTTGATTTCTGAATTGATTTTAAAGTTCTGTTATTTGTTTTTAAATGCTTCAGTGACCTTACTCCGCAGTATCTGTTGGACCTGCTCCAGCCGGACACTCCTTCACGCTCAGATCAGTCACTGTTAATCTGAGAGGTGAAGCTGAAGGCGACAGGGTTTATTCAGCCGCTGATTCCAAACTGCGGAATGAACGACCTTTGCACATCTGGCAGGACGACTCTGTTTCTGTTTTTAAATCCTCTGTTTAACCCAGTGTGAGGGGTTGACTTTTATTGTCTCAACGTATAATTACTTTTATTGTTTTTATTCATTCTTTTATGTGTTTCTTAGTTTTCTTTCAAGCACATAGAATCATCAGATAACAAAAAACCACACAACATAATCAAACAAAATTTTTCAGCGTTCGAAAAGGAGTGGGAAGAAGTATAACTTATAGACTCCACCCCCTTTTTACAAACTAATAATTAAATTAATTCCGCTTCCTTTGCTTTCTGAATACACTTTTTTCTATATATTTTTACAGTAACACAAAGCATCCATACAAACCATTCACATACACTTTTTTAGTCATCTCACACACAATCAGTAGTCGCTTTTCCATTGACCCTCAAATTGCGTGAATATAACTTAAGCAAAAAAATTCACTAAATGGAAAAGCAACAATTTCGCCAAAACTCTCGTTTTTCGATTTAAAGTTTTTGCGCTGGTAAGAGGTGGTTTTTGGGGCGTAGCACAACTGGTATATCACGCAAAACTGCAATGGAAAGACCTTTTTCTACAACTAGAGTCACATGAATAAAAAATCTGGATGTTGACAGACGTTACAACAAGCAAAGAAGAAGAGTTTTAAAAGAAACAGGTCTCAGTATGTGTGGACACACCAGGAAACGCAATCATTTTAGAATTTAGTACATGATAGAGGGGTAATATATAATGATAATGAATATATCTGTAAATCAACACCATATTTATGTTTGTTGCCATGTTTATGGAATGACTTCTCGTGTCATCTCGCGATAATAAATAAACATATCATCACATTTGTGATTTAATGGAAAAACCGACATTACGCACTTCTGTTTTTTAACATTTTGTAACTGTTGGTAAAGTTTTGTGCAGATGTCCAATGGAAAACAAATGTTTCTTGACTTATATTTTCATTTGTTTTAATGGATTGTCTTTTATTTTTTGTTTTTGCTTTTACCACCCCCGATTAGCCACGTTCTGGGTGTAATTGTAGGTAAATTTAGTATTGAGTTTTTTGTTGTTTCCATATTTAACTGCTTTCCTCATTACGTCTTCCTGTGTTTTGTCAGTTATATTGCAAACAAAGCCTTAATATCAATATATTTCATGATTAAATGACGCCTATAAATAAAAAGTTGGCTGTAAAATGTAATTTAATTTCACCTACATTTTCACAAGTTTTTCTATAAAAAAAAACAGTCTTGAAATTAACTAAAAAAAAAACAAAACTATCTATTTAATTAGTTTTGTTTTTTGTTTTGGGTGTTTTGCCATGAGGAATCACTCTAAAAAAAGTTCTTAACTGCGATCCAGCCACTGTTTATTACACGTTTATGTGACAATGACAAGGAAAACTCAATCAGCAAAAAAAAAAAAAAAAAAAAAAAAAAGCTTGGGAAGAAAAGTGTCGTCTGGAAAAATCTGGGTTACTAGAAGGAAATATATAAACATCCTAATACATGCTAATCTGCAGTTTCTACGGTGGCTAACAGTGCATGCACGCTACAGAGATGTAATTACTTCAAATGTAATGGTGGACCACAGATAGAGACAAACATCTGGCAAGTTTTAATTGGCTTAGAGAGTGAGACAGAGGCGTCTATAAAGCAACCCCAGACAGAGATCAAATACGACATGTTGGTGGCAGATTAGGACTGGAGGCTACATTATACAGTAGACTGGGGAAGGAGAGCAGAGAGCACCGAGAAGTGGATCAAGTCCACCAAACACCAGAGCTGGTGTCTGCACCGGTTAATGTACCGGAGCGGGAAACGAGTTAGAACAGAGAAAAGGAATGAAAGTGGCGCAAAAGTCACTCAACCGTTGGTCATCAGTGTTAAAACATGGATTCTCATCTTAGTTACAATAATGAACCGTCTTGGGGGGGTGGAAACCCACGGGTGGAAACTGAGCAGCTCTGCTTAGAGATGCTTTAAGGAACACTGTTGTGTACGTTAAGCACCTTTTATGTTATTGGTGGAGTTTAATATGTATGTTTTTAGAACTGAGTTGTGTCCTGTGCTATGTTATGTTATGCTACTTAATCTTATGTTATGTTATGCTATGCTATAGTGTTATGCTATGTTGTATTATACTATATTATGTTATGTTGTGTTATGTTGTATTATGCTATACCATGCTATGTTATGCTATTCTATACTGTTGTGTTATGTTGTGTTATGCTATACTATGCTATGCTATACTGTTATGTTATGTTATGTTGTGTTATGTTATGTTATGTTGTGTTGTGTTGTGTTATGTTATGTTATGCTATACTATGCTATGCTATACTGTTATGTTGTGTTATGCTATATTATGCTATGCTATACTGTTATGTTATGTTGTGTTATGCTATACTACGCTATGTTATGCTATACTCTTATGTTATGTTGTGTTATGCTATACTATGCTATGTTATGCTACGCTATACTCTTATGTTATGTTGTGTTATGCTATACTACGCTATGTTATGCTTTGCTATACTCTTATGTTATGTTATGTTGTGTTATGCTATACTATGCTATGTTATGCTATGCTATACTGTTATCTTGTGTTGTGTTATGCTATGCTATACTCTTTTGTCATGTGTTATGTTGTGTTATGCTATCCTATGCTATGCTATGTTATGCTATGCTCTTATGTTATGTTTTGCTGTGTTATGCTATACCATGCTATGTTATGCTATGCTATACTCCTATGTTATGTTATGTTATGTTGTTTTATGTTATGTTGTGTTATGTTATGCTGTGTTATGTTATACTGTTATTTTATGCTATGTTATGTTATGTTGTTTTATGTTATGTTGTGTTATGTTATGCTGTGTTATGTTATACTGTTATTTTATGTTATGTTATGTTATGTTATGTTATGTTATGTTATGTTATGTTATGTTATGTTATGTTATGTTATGTTATGTTATGTTCTTCTATGCCAGGGGTGGTACACATATGACTCTTGGGCCCTTTTCCAGTGGGTCAATGTGGCTCTTCAAGATGTTTTTTTTCTTAATTCAAGCAAAAAAAAATCTGCCAATGGAACAAGTGAAAATGATCTGAGTAAGATTTCTTGAAAGATCTATTGTCTATAAATCAGTTCTTATATCTCACTGAAAAGTTCCTCTTTGGGTGATTCTGTCTTATTTTAAATGTGATGAGATATTGGACTAGAAATGAGAAAAATACACTTGGTAAGGTTTAGATTTCTGCAGTGTACCAGTTAAAATTAGCTCAAAATCAGCTGGAATATATTATTTCGACAAAGTCATCTGTATTTTCTTTAAAGAGATATTGCTTTTCTAACATGCATGACAATATCATTTTTCTTTTTAGAAACTGTAAGACTTACTTGGCAAAAACTCCCCTTGGAATCCCTTTTTTTTCCCCCCGTGTGGAAGATTTCATGTGATTTGTGCTCATGAAAAAAAAAGATCTGAATCAGATACAAGAGCAAACACTGTAACTAACATTACCAGAAGTAAAACAGAAAGTCACTGTTATAATCCGTCCACTGTGATTTATTTTTTATACATAATACGATGAAGCTGTTGTAACAGGTCGTTCAATTTCATTTCCTGTTTTTGCTTTTTGGAGCACATTCCTTAAATCAATAATTGGTGCCATTATTTGTAGAAGATACAGAGTTAATGAGGCAGCGCTCTACATGCATCTGCATGCTGTAGCAAAGTCAGAAAGAAGCCTCTGATCCTCACAGTATGCCAAAGGTGAACTGTTACTACACTCCTTTGCTCTGATGCTACATGGCTTTGTCATCCGGACCAAACATCAACATTTGGCTGACTCAGTATTGACTCAGTGGTTATGCAGGAGCTGCTGCTGACTTTCATCTCAATTCATTTTTAAAGGGAAATTCCACTGGCATGACGTAGAAAACATCATTATCTCACACAGGAAAGCAACATCAAATGGGAAAATAAAACACTGAGTTGACAAATCATCAGCTCTTAGCTTATTGTGTGCCGCGTCCACAGTCTCAGTAAAATGAACACCATAACTGTGTATGTTTTGGTTAAAACTACATTCTACTGTTCCACCATTCTCTGCCATTTGGCAGTCATTTATCAGCTTTGTAGAAGGTACGGTAGCTACCAACATATCTGTGTAACTCTAATATCTGTGTACTTTTTTAACTTGGTTTCTTAATTCATTTATTTTTAATTTTCTTTCCCCTTATTTATTTATTTATTTATTTAAGTGTATGTGAACTTACAAATATGCATGTGTGTATATGTACACTGCAAAAATCTAAATCTTACCAAGTGTATTTTTCTCATTTTGAGTCAAAATATCTCATCACAGTTAAAATTAGAAATGGACTCGGAGAGTGCAGACCTCCACCAAGGCAGATCAGTCGTGTGTGTCTCCCCCCATCACCACCAAAATTTAATCATATGTTCCTTGTGCCAGTATCAACATTTCCTGAAAATTTAATGAAATTCCGTCCATAACTTTTTGAGTTATCTTGCTAACAGACAAACAAACAGACAGACAGACAGACAAACCCTGATCACTTGGTGGAGGTAATAAGAGAGAATCACCTAAAGAGGAACTTTTCAGTCAGATATAAGAACTGATTTATAGACAATAGATCTGGAAAATCTGATTTCAGGAAATCTTACCAAGATAATTTTCACTTGTTCCATTGGCAGATTTTTTTTTTTTTTTTTTTTTTTGCTTAGTTCAAGATATTTTTGGCTTAATTAAAAATAATTTTTTTTGCTTAATTCAAGCAAAAAAAAAAAAAAAAAAAGTGTGAATGGAACAAGTGAAAATTATCTTGGTAAGATTTCCTGAAATCAGATTTTCCAGATCTATTGTCTATAAATCAGTTCTTATATCTCACTGAAAAGTTCCTCTTTAGGTGATTCTGTCTGATTTTAAGTGTGATGAGATATTTGGACTAGAAATGAGAAAAATACACTTGGTCAGATTTAGATTTTTGCAGTGTGTCTGTACATGTGTTTGAAGGGGGTTTATATATTTTTTTACCTAAGTATATTATGTCTGGCTGTATATAAATTTAACAAAGGTCCAGTACTTGGGGTGGGTGGGTGGGCAGTTGGATAGGAACTGGATACAACAGTTTCACGTTCAAGTTGTATGTTTCTTGTACATTTGAAAATTGGAAATAAAAAACATCTTGATTAAAAAAAAAAAAAAAACAAACAAACCCAAACAAACTACATTTTCTCAATATAACTCATGCTTTGTGTTTAGTTCGATGTGTTTATTTGAATTATGGTCAATCCTTGTGTCATCATCACTAAGTATTTTGGGGAAAATCCTAATCTAATGTCTATGTGTTGACTCCTCTTACCGATAAACAGCAGTGGAGTCTGCACGCTGTGTGCGTCAGTTCAAAGAAAATCTACTAAAAGAACCTTTAAAGCCACGCAGAAAGCCAAGGCAATATCAAAGCACACAAACAAATCCCACAGCAGCACATTAAGCCCAGACATCACTTCAGACAAATCAAACGCCTCGCATCAAAAGAACAGTTAAGCGTACGCACACATGCAAACACAATGACGGAGCAAATTCAGATCGGCAGCTACATAGCTACATCCACTGCAAGGGACTGTTTGTGTGTTTTTGTGTATGTGTCCCTGCGTTGTATTTACGCACTGTTAATTGCACACAATGTCCATAGCTCTCATTTAGAGACTCTAATAAAATGTTATTACCAGCATAAGCACTTCCACCTGCGGGGCTTGGACTGTAAAACCTCTGCCTGTGTGTTAGGTTTACATTTGTGTGTGTGTGTGCGACTGCTGGGAGTAAGTAAAAGAGAAAACGAGTGTGTGTGTACATATAGACTCGTGTGCGTGTGTGTGTGTGTGTGTGTGTCCACTCGTGCACAGCGCTGTTCTGTATGTGGTAGGTCAGATCAAACGCTCGGCCTCTCAGTACCGTCAGGACCCTGGAATGCTCCGCGCACCACTGATGATATGAAACGGCCTCGGAGGAAAACGGGACTAACCCTCGCACTGATGTTGCTATTTTGGATCAAACACACTTTGCTTTTTTCTGTGGGTTCTGAGTCAATGACTTGGCGTGAATAGGTGCTCCGGTGCAGTTAAATCATCGCTCGGCGGTTAAATTAGGCATTAAAGGATGTGGGAATCCTACTGTCGTTAGCTTGTGTCTTTGTAGAGGGGGTTCCTATGTGGGCTGATTCAGTGCTTTAAATCTGTTTGACTGTCGGTGCACGGCTTTGATGGGCCAACGCTGTGTCTTAACATGAGTTCCACGAACATATGCGAACACTTTTTACCGTAGTAGTGCACGTGAGCAGCAGGTGGAAGAAAGAGGTCAATTAATTTTTACAACTTCTTTTATGTACCACTGAATACATTTTACATTTATACCAATACTGTGCAGCACTTAGAACTCCACCAAACCACTGGTGACCCAATGTTTATTAAGTCATAAACATATGACTTATATGACTAATACAGGCATGTTCTGTATCATTAGAAGGCTGAGATTCTCCAGATTTGTGCTATTTAGGTATTTTAATTTAACCTCCTAAGACCCAGGAAATATCACCAAAGTAGAGTCTTTTTTTTTTTTTTTTTTATTAAATAAGTGCTTATATTAGAAACATCATGATGCAACAGTTTTTTTCAGATGCAGTTTTTAAAATTTTTATGGAATGTCCTTTGTGGTGGACAGTTTTTTTTTTCTGTTTTTTTTTGCATAAAGTTGTGAAACTCTTGTCCATAAATGTGGACAGTGGGTCTTGGGAGGTTAAATAATTGTCTTGACTGGAAAAAGCACAATACACTGCAAAAATCTAAATCTTGCCAAGTGTATTTTTCTCATTTGTAGTCCAAATATCTCATCACACTTAAAACTAGAAGCACTCGGACAGCGCAGAGCTCCACCAAGGCCGATCAGCGCGCCCCCCCCCCCTCCAAATCACCACCAAATTTAATCATTTGTTCCTTGTGCCAGTATCAACATTTCCTGAAATTTTCATCCAAATCCATTCATAACTTTTTGAGTTATCTTGCACACGGACGGACAGACAGACAGACAAACAAACCAACGCCGGCAAAAACATAACCTACTTGGCGGAGGTAATAAGACAGAAGCACCTAAAGAGGAACTTTTCAGTGAGATAAGAACTTACTTTTAGACAATAGATCTGGAAAATCTTACTTCAAGAAATCTTACCAAGATAATTTTCACTGTTCCACTGGCAGATTTTTTGCTTGAATTAAGCAAAAAAATCTTGAATTAAGCAAAAAAAATCTGCCAGTGGAACAGTGAAAATTATCTTGGTAAATTTCTTGAAATCAGATTTTCCACATCTATTGTCTAAAAATCAGTTCTTATATCTCACTGAAAACTTACTCTTTAGGCGATTCTGTCTGATTTTAAGTGTGATGACATATTTGGACTAGAAATGAGGAAAACACACTTGGTAAGAGTTTGATTTTTTCCAGTGTGCAACAGTTTTTCAGATACAATTTTTATTTTAATTTTTTATGGAATGTCCTGTGCAGTGGACAGGATTTTTTTTTCTAATTGAAGCCGTGAAACTCTTGTTCCCTACAGACGACAAAACTGCAATGCTGGGTCTCAGGAGGATATACCATGGGACCTAAAGAACAGTCCTACTATATGATGCACGTACTGTGTCCGCCAAACTCGCCAAATGAATAGAAACATTACCTGACTATCTACTAGGCACAATTTTATGTCCGTATTCAAATGTTGTGAGGTATGCTGGGAGATTTTAGCCTCTCATGCTATCGTACAATGGCACCACAGGTACAATGCTGCTAGTTCATTCTAAAGTTAAAAAGTTATACAGCCCTGCAATGAACTGGCGACTCGTCCAGGGTATACCCCGCCTTCACCCCTATGTAGCTGGGATAGGCTCCAAGTGACCCCCGTGACCCTAGTGAGGATAAAGCGGGTTCAGAAAATGAATGAATGAACAAATTATTATAAAGTCAAGACATGTCTTGAAGATAATTTATGTTCCTTTAGTCCAGGGGTGTCAAACTCATTTTAGTTCAGGGGCCACATTCAGCTAAATTTGATCTGCAGTGGGCCAAACCAGTAAAATAATAACATAATAATATATAAATAATGCAACTCCAAAATCTTCTCTATGTTTTATTGTGAAAAAAGTAAAATTAAAGTATGAAAATGTTTGCATCTACAAACTATCATTTCAAACAATGAATAACATGAACAAACTGAAAAAAAATAAGCATAATTTTAACCATATTATGCTTCAGTTTATCATTTCCACATGTTCATTATACAGATCACAGCAGGTCTAGAAATACACAAAACATTTAATAACAGACAGAATATTGTGTTAAAATTGTACTTACTTCTCTTAAAACATTTAAGGTTATTCACATTTTTTTTGTAAAATCATACTTTGTTTTAGTGTAAATACATGAAAATATTTACATTTACAATGAGAGAAATTTTGAGTTGTGAGTATTTGTAGGTTATTATGCTAGTATTTTACTCATCTGACCCACTTGAATTAGTCTAAATGTGGAACCTGGATAAAAGGATTGTTAATATCTTAGTGTAATTTTTGCATTTCACAAATTCATCCCAAGGGCCAGACTGGACCCTTTAGTGGGCCGGATTTGGCCCCCGGGCCGCATGTTTGACACCTGTGCTTTAGTCCAAGGGTCAATTATGTTTTAAGTATGTCTAGGACATTTCCTCATGCACAGGTCCATAGCATCATCATGTTTGAGTTGCATTATAATTGAGTTATTGATGAATTAATTTATATATATTGAAGAAGCATTGGTATTGTATCAACATCTGCACTGTGTGAAATCAAAGACTCAAATCAAATGAAAAATGCTATAATTCAATGCCATTTCAACAGGGTTAAACGATTTGCTTTTAGTTTCAAAAACTCCGCTTAAGTCTTTTCATACATGAAGCTGGTGCTGCTGCAGAAATCAATCATTTTCATTTTTCCAGAAGAGCATACCAAGGGTCTGACACAGGACAGATTTAGTTTCTGTAAGATTCCTCTGTTTGAGAAACTGCATGGAGAGACTGTCAGAGGAAGCAATCACAATAATGTGTTCATGTCATGTCCTTTGAAGTGAGCCGCTGAATGGGAAAAACCCCATGTCACTGGTAACCTCAAGTTCAAGATCAGGTTTTTCTGATAATTACAACAACATACTTTACATATATAATGAAACAGGTAATACGATATCATCTATGTGTGTCTGTACTAACAGTTTAAAGTCTATAAACCCCATAATCCCTGTAAAACTGCCTGTTGGACTGACAGATGGATGACATATTAATGATAATTAGTGACTGATGTGATCCCTATAAGAGCCTGTGTATTAAAGGCTAATGTCAGACACAACTGAAGCCACCTGTTGAACCCAAAAAGAGCAAAGAAGTGACAAAAACACTGACATCATCCATTGATATTTGACTACTGGGAATGTCTAAATCTGTGATGAACTGGTGACATGTCCAAGGTGGACACCACATTCACCTGTTGGTAGGTGGGACTGGAACCCCCACAACCCCCAAAAAGACTAAGCGGTTCAGAATATGCATGGATGGAATGTCTGGATCTGTGGATAATCCAGATGAATACAGGAGAATGTGCTGGGCTTCACCTGTCATATTCAGATTTCACCTGGGCAATTGTTTATCTGCAAATGTGCAACTGATTTTTCAAGTATGAAGTGAACTGGTCAGTGTATTTTCTGTAACCAAGAGCTGAAATCACAGGAGAAAAAGAAAAAAAGCCAGAATTTGGAAATAAACCCTCTCCTTCTGCAGCTGTCTCTTCTCTGTCCACATCAAAAGATTTAATGTAAATGCAGTCGAGGTCACACTGTTATGTCATCTTTACGCACACAGTAGAATCTGATCATCATTTGGAAACTACAGCTGGGATTAAGCAACAACCTGCATCACAGAGCAGATTAAAAATATAAGGAATACATGCAGGAGTGTCATGTCCTCATGTCTGGTTCAGTTCAAATTAACTCCCTTTACTATATACACTAAAAACAAAAAGTTAAGGATATTTGTTTTTGTTTGGGTTTTTTTTTGTGCGTGTGTGTCTTTTTTGCCAGTTGTAAATAAAACTATGTTTGGTCATTAAAAAAAATGTGTTTCAAATCAATTCACACACAAAAAAGTAAAAGGAACTGTGCAAGAATCCCAACTGAAAAACAAAAAAAAAAGCCCAAAAATGAAAAACATCCTTAACTTTTTGTTTGTAGTTTGCCTTGTTACATTTGTATTGTTTTAGACCGTTTACTACGCTGTTACATTTGTGCTGTTTACACTGTTTCATGTATGTTTACACTGCTTACAATATTATATTTGCACATTTTTATACTACTTTTATATTCTTAAATTTACCCTTTCAAACAGTTATCTTTAATTTGTGCATTTTCAACTGCACACTACTTTCTATCTATATACTACTGTGTATATCTATATCTTTTTTTTCTATTTTATGTCTGTATCTTGTGTTGTTACTTAGATGTAAGTGAACCGCTGCTGACAGAGACACCTGCAATTTTATTGTACAACTGGTGTAATGACAATAAAGCCTATTCTATTCTATTCTATTCTATTCTATTCCTCTAGGCAAATTCTGTCTGCATTTTACCCATCCTAATACATACAGCACCTAGCGTTAGCATTAGCATTAGTGATTTTTTTTTTGTAACTTAAATCTTTGAGTTTTTTTTATAGAATTGGAACAGTATCCCAAACGAAAAAGACAAAGACAAACAAAAGGGACCCCACAAAACAAGAGAAGCATTAGTAGCAGTGAGCCGCCACTGAAGTCACTCGTGGACCGACTCCAGATCCTCATCTGTACCTTGGTCAAGTCAGAATTAACCCACTTTTACCTGTTTTTGATGATAGAAAGTGGTGCTAATCAGAATGCAACCATGCCGCCTTCAGGAGTCTGGGTCTGCTCGAGGTTTCTGCCCGTTAAAGGGAAGTTTTTCCTCGCCACTGTCACCAATCACAAGTGTTTGCTCCTGAAGGATTCTGTTGGGTCTCTGTAAACGTAATTTGATTCTGATTTGAATGATAAAGCACTTTGTGACTCTGTCTGTGAAAAGTGCTCTATAAATAAAATTTACTTACTTACTTACTTACTTAGTAATAATAATAATAATAATAATAATAATAATAATAATAATAATAATAATAATTGATTGAATTTCTGTAGCGCTTTTCAAGGCACCCATAGCACTTTACATTACTGATCCATTCTTCATTCACTCTCACATTCACACTCTGGTGGTGATAAACTACATCTGTATCCACAGCTGTCCTGGGGCAGACTGACATGCTGCCAGTTTGCACGAAACGGCCCCTCCGACCACCACCGAACATTCATAGACCACTGTGAGTGACACTGGAGGTGAGGTGGGTGAAGTGTCTTACCTAAGGACACAACAGACTGACTAAGACAAAGGGGGATTTGAACCACCAACCCTTCGGTTATTGGATGACCCGCTCCACTTCCTGGCCACCCCAAAGTATCACCATAGCTTTAAAACCTTCATTGATAAAGATTGACATGTTATTTTGGTAGAGTTTAGAGTTTGGTTTCATTGCTCTATCTGATTGCATCCAGAGGCATTTTGGTCTGCACACGTTGAAAACACCATGTGGAAACTGAAACTGAATTCACAGGTTCAATGTGAGGTTAGTGCCAAACAGTTTGACATGGTCTGCACCCATACACCTTGAATGACAAATGTGCATCGCAGCCATTGAGCAACACTGGCAAACCTACTGCTCCACCTTCACAAGTCACTAACGTATGAAAGAAGCCAAAGACACATCATGATCATACGGTGGAGACAGTCTTACAATATTCCAAATCTCAGCATTAAAACAACATTTTTCCCCAAATCTGGGGTGAAAAGGAGGTGAAGGTACAGTTTCCTTCCTGAAGGTATGAAAGTCTCTCCTTGCTCCCCTGAAGTCAGGCCCTGCTGGTAAACTGTAATTAGCAGAAGACACTTGCCAGTAACACAGCAGACTGATGCATAGGCAGCACTGTCACCACCTGCCTAATGAACAGACAGGATCCAACAGAACCTCAGCATGGCTCCAAGCTCTGCACCATGAACACAGGAAACCGTGCCAAGCATTTGTTTGGAGGTGTGCTCTCGAAACGATTGAGAAAAACTCTCTCCCAAAAAAAAAAAAAAAAAAAACTTGTCAGAAAGATTTACTGCCACAATCAAATATTTCCATGTCATGAGCAGCCACTTTAAACATGTTGTCAGTCTTTAACCCTTTGATGCATGAATTATGAGAATCTTATTCAAGATTTTTTTTTTCCTGAGTGTTTTTATTTCTCTTTAGGCATGAAAAAAAACAACATGACTAAATTTTTTTTTTTTAATGAACCTATTTCTTTATGGTGTTACAAAAATGCCCACTCAGCTGGACACCATGTGTTTAATGTTTGAAGCAAAGAAACATGTATTTAAAACCCATCATCAGAAAGTGATAAACTGTGTAGAAACTATGAAATAAAAACATGTTTAGTGCAGGTTATCTGATGTTTTCTCATATTTTTTCATACTCTAATACTAGTCATTATTCACTTCATGGAGATAATATACAAAAAAAAAACTTTTTAAGAAAGCTGTTAATTACAGTCTAACAACAATTATCAATTGATTTACGCTAAAACATGTCACTGCAGATCAGGTTTATCAAGGACAGAAAAGTTACAGCAATGCAGTGTTTGAGATGATGCACAAGTGTCCAATGATTTGGCTGATATGGAACTAAAACAACAAAATCCATGAATATACAATAGAACAGCTGTAGAAGAACTGTCCACTGTAGTGACCAGTATGCATGAAAGGGTTAAAAGCCACCCTGACTGACTGCTGAACGGTAGTATCCTGTGGCTCACTGAACAATATCTTTGAATGACAGAGAATAAAACTGAATTAGCCTGAAGTGCAAAGTCAAACTGCATCAGAAATCCAAAAAATAACATGAATATAAGGTGGAAACACTCTGAATCTATGCCTGATGGATCTGAATTCAAAGCTTAAACTACATCCATGTGTTTGTTTACTTACCCTTATTAGTTAATAATTAATTTCTTGTGTTGCCCGACTATTATTTCTGTAATCAGCCTCGCCGGAGAGAAGCTGGAGGAGGCAGAACAGGAGAGGGGGAAGAGGGGAGGGAAGGAAGGGCGAATCTCTTTCTACTTTCCGCCCCGGTGTTTGAAGTCTAAAATCTTTTGCAGGATTTTAAACATCTGTTTCCAAACTGCCAGCAGCCACTAATTAGGCCTAAAAACAAGACGGGACGTCGTGAGAACCCTGGGGTGGGCAAGAGGCGACATGCACACCCCGCTAAAAAACCACCGCATTCCTCTCCTTAAAGACTACTTCTCTGGAAGGGGGAGCGGGGCTGGGGGTGTGGAGGTGGAGGTGGGGGGGGTGGGGGGTGGGGGGTGAGGGAGGAGAGGTGGGAGCGCTGGGTTGGGGGGTGGGCATTATCTGGAGGCCCCACCTGTCAGCGTTTTGTGTTTGATTCTAGGGGCTGCTACAGTCGACCTGTGCACTTTACTGAGTCTGTGTAACAGGGTTTTGTTTGAGTTTTCTGTTCATCCTGTTCATGTGATGTCATAATGTGAGGGAACGCCCACCTGGAGGATGAACAGGACTGTCTGTCACTGGGTTTATTCAGACGGATGGGATGAACGGGACAGGACTAGGATGTGTTTGAAAGAATGAAGTCCGGAAAGAAAGAAAGAAAGAAAGATAGAGCGATAGATAGAACGATAGATAGAGTGAACAATAGAACGATAGATAGAACGATAGAACGATAGAACAATAGATAGATAGAAAGATAGAACGATAGAACAATAGACAGATAGATAGATAGATAGATAGATAGATAGATAGATAGATAGATAGATAGATAGATAGATAGATAGATAGATAGATAGATAGATAGATAGATAGACAGAACGATAGATAGAACGATAGAACGATAGATAGAACGATAGATAGAACGATAGAACGATAGATAGATAGATACGATAGATAGATAGATAGATAGATAGATAGATAGATAGATAGATAGATAGATAGATAGATAGATAGATAGATAGATAGATAGATAGATAGATAGATAGATAGATAAAGGAAACATGGGTGGAAGGAAAGATGAAGGAAGGATGACAGATGGAAAGTAAGGAATATAGATAGATGGAAAGAAGGAGGGAAATGTGGATAGAAGGATAGATGAACAAAAGAATAGGTGGAGGGATGGAAGGAAGGAAAGATGGATAGAAATAGGGAAGGAAGGATGGATGGATGGATAGATAGAACGATAGAACGATAGAACGATAGATAGATAGAACGATAGAACGATAGATAGAACGATAGATAGATAGAATGATAGATAGAACGATAGAACGATAGATAGAACGATAGAACGATAGAACGATAGATAGAACGATAGATAGAACGATAGAACGATAGAACGATAGAACGATAGAACGATAGATAGATAGATAGATAGATAGATAGATAGATAGATAGATAGATAGATAGATAGATAGATAGATAGATAGATAGATAGATAGATAGATAGATGCACAGTAGAATGACATTTGGATGCAGGGTCAACACTAATAAAGAATGGGATAAAATAAGTTCTAAAATACTGATGAGGTCGTCCATAATAAACCACTCTAAAAACCCAGAGAATACTAAACGTATCCTAAACACTGCACACAGAAGTAAAAGGTTATTGCAAAGAAAACCTGCTGCAGGCTGAGGAATAAAAGAGTTTACTCAAAGATTTATATCAGAAGATTTGTCCATTTTCAGTTTCTTGTTCCAGGCATCAGTCCTCATCATTAGTCATCATCTGCACTGGTATTAGAGCTGCACAATGTATCGTTTGAGCGTCGTCATCGCAATGTACGTGTGCGCAATCGTCACATCGAAAGGTCCTGCAATGGAGGAGGCAAATGAACTCAACATGTTCTCATCTAATTTCAGCCTGGGTACCTGACACACACCGCACACAGCCATCCACCAATCACAATCATTCTTAATTTCTTTCGCTCAAGCCATTTTAGCCGGCGCCACCATACGGCACTTTTCGTCACTTGTGGTTTCCAGTCGTCTTCTGGTCCCCACTCTACCTGGAAACATGGAGACTAAAGCAGCAGAGTCCTGTCTGGGATTTATTTGAATACGACAGAAGAAGAGAAAAGAGACAAAAAAACTAAAACTAAGCATTTAGAAAAAAGCAAAAACTAAAAAAAAAACTATCAAACCTGCTCTAAAAACTAATTAAAACAAACTGAATTAGAGAAAAAAAAGTCAAAACTCAATAAAACTAAACTATAATGAAAAATCCCAAACTATTCGAACCTTGCTGCAGATGCTCTTTTTACTTTTTTGTCATTTGCAGATCACTTCGGTTATCTTTCATCCACTTAATGGCTGATGCTGACTGACAATACTGATGTCATGTGACACTAGTCAAACCGTGATGTCACTTCCTGTTTCCACTTCCTCTTCTGTTGATTTGTTTGTGTTCAATCTGCTGCACTTCTGTGTCTCTGAGTCCATAAAACACATCCAGTTTCATTTTACCTCTTTACATGTGATGATAAATGGCAGAAGGAGTGGATGAAGTTCATACGTCAGGTTGCGATTCTACAGCGAAGAAGAAAAATGTCAAGTTTGGATCTGGTTCACATTAGTGCGCTTAGTTCCAACTACATCTGCCAGCGGATTCCCCTAGATATAAAATAAGTCTTTTATGAGGTGTTTTATATCTTCATACTGTGTGATTCATTTGTCAGTGTTTTATCTGTGCTGTCCAGGTCAGAGAAAGGTAAAAAAAAGGAAGGATTTATGTCAAAACAGGTGAACATGAAATACAGGGATGCACTGTTAAACAAACCAGTATTTAACTCTTTCATGCATTGGTCACTCCAGTGGACAGTTCTTCTCCTGCTGTTCTCTTGCATATTCATGGGTTTGGTTTAGTTCCATATCAGCCAACACAGTGGACACTTATGCACCAGACGCCTTTCCAGTGACACTACAAGACTGTCATTAACCCTTTCATGCATAGTGGTTACTACAGTGGACAGCTATTCAAAGCTGTTGTCTTGTATATTCATGGATTTTGATGCTCTAGTTCCATATCATCTAACACATTGGGCGCTCATGCATCATCCCATACACTGCAACTGATACCATTACTGTACATTTGCTGTTTTTGATAAACCTGATCGGCAGTAACATGTTTGAGTGTAAAGAAATTGCTTGTTATTTTTATTTGACTGTAATTAACAACAAAAAGTGTTGTTTTTTTTTTTGTTTTTTTTCATATTATCTCCATGAAGTGAGTAATGACAAGTATTAGAGTATGTTAAAACATGAGAAAACAACAGATTAGCAGCATTAAAAATGTTTTTATTTCATAGATTTCACACAGCATATCAGTAAATACATGTTTCTTTGCTTCAAAAATGAAACGCATGGTGTCCAGCTGAGTGGACATTATTGCAACTCCATAAAAAATAGGTTCATACAAAATTTTTCAGTCTCATTGTTTTTTTAATGCCTAAAGAGGAATAAAAACGCTCAGGAAAAAAAATCTTGATTAAGGTTCTCATAATTCATGCATGAAAGGGTTAATGAGGAAGGAGGAAGAACTGGGACCATTTAGAAAAGGAATTAACTATTTGTTTGACATGTTTGTGTTATATTACGTTTTTGTTTGTTCCAAAATAATAATATTTGAGCATTGAGACCTGATGGATCAAATATGATACAAAATTAAAACTCAAACATGGAAATTGATATTTGACAAAAAAAAAAGTTTGGGTTGTTCAGAAGGACCAATAAAAGCTTCAGTTTCAAAGAACTGGACTTTTCTGTCAATGATTTAATAGTTCAGGCTTTACAGGGTTAAAAAAAGCCTATATTTTCTGTATGTGCATATGTGCTCTCTAACTAACCCACTTCTCGATAAATGAATTTGCTCAGTGTGAGTTTCATAAAAGTGGGTCATGGGAAAGCAGTTGAGAACCACTGCACTTTGCTTCGAAGATGAACATTTTCTGGACCTCCAGCTCGTCGGATGTCAGCGTTATTAACCCGTCCAGATCTACAACACATACTGTAGACCGTATCTTTGCTTTTCCCGCTCTGAAACATGAGTTAAATATTCATGGGTGAAAACAGATGGAGAATTGACAGCCCTGTGCTCCAGTTCTGCATGCCGCTCTGCCCTCTGCACCGCTTACGTGACTGAAAACTCCAAATATCATCTGTCCTCATCAACATGCATGATACTGTAGATTGGAGCAGATCTCAGATGACCCATGGCAGGTTTCTTCTCTCTCCGTCTCTACTTTGCGTGCAGGGATTTAAGGTATTACACTCATTCATGCAGTAATCTCCAGTGTTTGGTGAGCTTTAACAGGACATCCAGACTCTGCAGAATATCTCCATGTAAGTCCGACTCTGGTGTTCTGTTCAAGGCTCACAACGTCATGCTATTCCTGGGAAGTCAAACTCATTTTAGTTCAGGTTCCACATTCAGCTCAGTTTTGTCTGCAATGGGTCGGACCAGTAAAGTAATAGCATAATAGTCTATAAACAATGACAACTCCACACTTTGTCTTTGTTTTAGTGCAAAACAATAACATTAAATTAAAAAAATATTTACATTTACAAACTATCCAAACAAAAAAAGATGTGAATAACCTAAAAAAAAAAAGAAAGAAAGAAATTTCTTAATAAAAATAAATGCAATTTTAACAATATTATGCCTTAAGTTAGTATTTACTCATGTGCATTATGGATCGCATCTACAACGGCACAAAACATTTCATAATAGGCAGAAAATTGTTAAAATTGAACTTGGATTTGTTCAGGTTATTCACACTTCATTGTTAAAGGATAGTTTGTTAATGTCATATTTTCATAACCTATAAATGATGACAACTCAATTTTTTTTTGTTTTAGTGCAAAAAAAAATAACATTAAATTAAGAAAATATTTACATTTAGAAAATATCCAAACAAAAAAGATGTGAATAACCTGAAAAAACTGAAATTTCTTGATAAAAATAAAATATATTTTATCAATATAACTAATTCATTTATACATATGCATTATGGATCCCATCTACAAAGGCACAAAACATTTCATAATAGGAAGAATATTGTTAAAATTTAACTTAATTTTCTTTAGATCTTTCTGGTTGTTCATATTTGTTCGGGTTATTCACATTTTATTTCTAAAGGCTAGTTTGTTAATGTAAATATTTTCATACTCTATAAATAATGACAACTCCAATTTTTTTTTCTGTTTTAGTGCAAAAAAAACAAAAAACATTAAATTAAGAAAATACTTACATTTAGAAAATATCCAAACAAAAAAGATCTGAAAATCCTGGAAAAAAACTGAAATTTCTTAATAAAAATAAGATATTTTAACAATACTATGCATTAACTTATCCTTTATAAAAGTACATTATGGATCAGATCTACAAAGACACAAAACATATAGTAACAGGCAGAATATTGTTAAAATTGAACTTAATTTTCTTTATATTATATATTAGACATTTCAGGTTGTTCATATTTGTTCGGGTTATTCATGTTTTATTTTTAAAGGATAGTTTGTTAATGGAAATATTTTCATAATTTTTATGTTTTTTTTTTTGCACTAAAACGGAGAAAAACTTGGAGTTGTCATTATTTATAGGCATAATGTAATTTTTTTTTTTTTTTAACATGAAACCAAGAACATTATTTGGAGTCATTACTTATAGGTTATTATGCTATTATTTTACTTTCCATCATATTGGTCTGAATGTGGAACCTGAATTAAAACCAGTCCAACATCCTTGACTGTTAATATCTTCAGTGTAATTTTTGTATTTTGCAAATTCATCCCTCTGGTCGGATTAGAACCTTTGGTGGCCCGGTTTTGGCCCACAGACCGCATGTTTGACCCCCCCGTTCTATTCTATCTGACATGTGTTTATGCAAAACACTTCAGCGTTGAACCCTTCTGAGGTCATCAGAGGTCATCAGGAGGAGAATGCATTTGGACTCTGAGTATTTTCTGCTGTAGTTGATGATTTTCCGTCTTTTGTTAGATAGATGCCTCTGCTCACTTGGCTCCTACATGGAGATCAAATTTATTGGGAGGAATCTGAAAGCCAATATTGAACTCTCCCAAATACCCTTCTGGAAAGATCCAGCTGAAAATGAAAATAAATCTCTGTTTATTTTCTTTTGTTCTTCACTAAGTTTGAAGACATTTTCCTCACCCAAATCGAAGACCAATCCCAGTTTTATTTATAAGCATGTTTCAAACAAATGCGAAAAAAGAGAAACTTCCACATAATTTACCTCCTAAACTAGACGGTTCAAGTAGAGGAAAAGTTGGATTTAATGTCTTGTTATGATATTTTCACAACACATCCCATTAGCTCATTTATTTTACACAGATAAACAGAATTTTTAGTCAAAGAGTCCAATGTCTCAAAAAGGCAATGATGGTTTTCTTTCTTCACCACATTGATGACAGTAAAAACATTTTATTACTGGTAAAACACCATGTCATTTGTCATTTGTCTGCTATTATAATAGACATATACTGTAATCGTCATTCAGATAGGTATTAACAAATGTCAGCTTTACATGGTTGTTGAGGTTATTCATATTTTCATAATGCAATTTGACTTTTTTCACACTAAAACAAAGTAAAAATTTGCATTATTATTAGGTATGTAAAGTTTTTATGCCTGTTATTTTACTGGTCCCTTTATGTGTTGATGCGGAACCTGAACTAAAATGAGCTTGACAGCCGAGCCATAAACCCTCAAAAACACATAACGCATGTATAAAACACTCAAAAACAGGTCTGATCTCAAGACCTCATTAAATATGACCTATAAAAAATAAAATCAAATTATCATCCAAATTCCTGGATGTAACTACACACTAATTCAATCACATTATGATGAAATTAGATCATATCCATCATGCTGAACGATTCCACTTTGTTGAGGAAACAGTAAAAGTAAAGTCTTAAAGCCACAATCTCTATCTCTGGTGCAGATATAGTCCAGTAAAACACATAATAAATATAATAAATAATAGCATAGTAAAAAGCCTGGAGGACTGAGCACATCCATGACGGCTCTGGAATAAATATGGAATCTGGCTTTGTGCAAAATAGTGTTCATAATATGTTCCAATGATCAAATACATGACATTTTTTCAATGTTATGGACAATTTCCCTCTTCCATACTCTACTGTATTTCTATTCAGGAAAAATGCATCATCTTTGCACAATCAGTCCTGTGAGTGAATTCACATTCACTCCTGCACTTTATAGTATTTTAGTATTTACCTGCTGTACATTTAACCCTTTCATGCATGAATTATGAGAACCTTAATCAATTTTTTTTTTTTTCCTGAGTGTTTTTATTCCTCTTTAGGCATGAAAAAAAAAACAATGTGATTGATTTTTTTTTTTTTAAATCAACCTGTTTTTCATGGAGTTACAAAAATGTCCACTCAGCTACACCATGAATTTTATTCTTGAAGCAAAGAAACATGTATTTAAAACCCAATATCATAAAATGATATGAAAACAGTGAAATGAAACCATGTTTAATGCAGCTAATCTGATGTTTTCTCACATTTTAACATATTCTAATACTAGTTATAACTCACTTCATGGAGATAATATGCAAAAAATAAATATTAACAATTGATTTCCACCCAAGAACCAACCAAGAACAGCAAAGTTACAATAATGGTATGAACTGCAGTTTATGAGATGATGCATAAGTGTCCACTGTGTTGGCTGATATGGAACTAAAACAACAAAACCCATGAATATACAAGAGTAAAGCTGTAGAAGAACTGTCCACTGTAGTGACCACTGTGCATGAAAGGGTTAATCTACTTTTATATATATCTATGCATCTATATATTTTTTGTAAAATTCTTTTATTCTATGCTGAGCTGGTGAAATAAAATTTTATTCTGTGTACACTTGTTGTACTCTGACAGATAATAAAGTCTAAGGTTATGTTCAGACTGCAGGTAAATGTGGCCCAAATCCAATTTTTTTGCCCGTATGTGACCTGTATCTGATCTGTTAAAGACAGTTTGAACAGCACTAATCTGACCCAGACCACTTTCATATGTGGTCCAAAATCTGATATGTATCTGATATTTTCCAATGCGACTTCAGACTGAACGGCCAGGTCACATTTATCATTGAAATACGACAAACATCTCAATTCTGCGTCCCAGGAGTGTTACTTCTGTAAACAGTGTGTGTGTGCGTGGTCTCATATTCCATCAGGACCTCTTTAGTGTATGTGGGTCACTTCAGGGTCCCATTCAGTTCATACTCAAAACTGATAGAAGTCGCACTTAATGTGGAATATGAACGAGCACACAAAAAAAATAGGATTTCACCAAAAAATCCAAATTGTGCATTAAGACCTGCTGTGTGAACGTAGTCTAAGTGTAATTTACAATTTGAATGTAATCCATTTGCAGGAATGTCACGTGTTTGGTACGCTATTTAGCGATACTTGTGAACCTAGTGGCAGAACAAACACCAGGGTGTCATCTGGGCCTGGTTCTGGGGGGGTGGGGGGTGGAGGCAACAAACGTCCTGCCCCTTCAAATAAAAGCTTCCAAAGGTAGGGAAAAGGAAAATAGAGGAAATTAGTAAAGCATTTTAACTTTCACTTTCACTTTGTACGGTTGTATGGCGTGCCCCCCTGTCGCCACTTCCGTCACTGGGCATGTGCCCCCTTAACAGTCCTGATTCCCACCTCATATATGACTATCTGGAACTGGGCCCTGTATCATCTGTTATTATCATTAGTGCATACTGTATATGTTATATTTTCTGTGCAGATGGAAATATAAAAGACAATTAATGCAAACATACCCGTTTGTACTCTTTTATTCCCTCACCCAATGAGAATCGATAAGAGAATCAGAAAAGGATCAGAAAAGAATCAGATCAATACGCAAAATCAATAATTGAATTGGAGTCGTTAAATTCTTATATATTCCCATTCCTAACTATACTGTACTTTTACTTTCTTTCAGTCCCGTACTGGGGCGCCGATGAGGGGGGGTAAACATGACAAATTCATGGGCCCCAGCATTTGTGGGGGGGGGGGGGGGGGGGGGCGCATAGAGTAGTGGAGGGGGTCCAGTGGATACAGGCTAGAAGTTGTAAAAATTTCATGTATTTCCTGTATTATCCGCTGAATAATACAGGAATAGAAATCGGGAATCGGACCTCGAAAGCATGTTAAGTTTCAGTTTCGTGTTCACGCTAGCATAAGTGACGTTATGTATGGACCGCACCCCCACTTCCGCCCACCCCATTCCGACAGATTGACAAGATACTGAACTTCATGAAAGGTCCCACAACATTCAGCTGTCATGGGGCCCATAGTTGGTGGCGGCGCCCCTGGTCCCGTGTGAACCCAAACCTAATTCCTTTGTATCTGTACATATTAAATAGTGATAATAATCTTACACTTGTTGTTTCACACAGTTATCAACAACCGTGTTTCATCTACTTTCCAACACACTGAATGTAGACGACATGCAGGAGGCCCCACGGTGACCCTGTTTACATCCGAATAATCTTAGACCCAAACACAGATAACTCTAATCTACCACCCACTGACTCATTAGTATTCACGTGGTTCTGTTTAGTCCCAACAGGACCTGACGCCGCTGCAGATCTGTCCTCTGCTGTTACAGGGAGGACGGCTGTTGTCCGGCCCCGCTGACGCGATCCACATTTGTGTTTTGTCTGCATAATCAAGGAAACCAGAAGTAAACTGATGGAAAGATACAGGCCCAAATTACTCAGGAGGAAACGGGGAACAATGAGCAATTTACGGTGGCTTCTTGTCTCCGTTCCCCGTCGTTCTGGACATCGTCAAAGCTTATCACTGTCATTTACATCTGCCCATCTTTGCCCCGAGCACTAAACTGCCGGAACTAGTTCTTCAGTCATTCACAAAACATACTAAATTTACACATTTACAAACAACACTGAATTAACCCTTAGATGCATAAAATGACCTGCTGTAACAGGCCAAAGTAAACCCCCAGGCCAGAGTATACCTGGGGTTAAAGCCGCCCAGGCCAACACTGATCCATTTTACAGCAGAACCAACGGAGGTGTGGACATTATGGACCAGAAAAAAATCAAAAATCTAAATATTTCAGTAATAAAAATAAACAATAATAATACAAATGATTATATTTAACATGACAAAATGACAAAAAAAAATCAAAAATGTAAATATTTCAAACATGAAATCATTCTTTTTTGGACCAAAATGTAATACAAATAATTATTTTTTAACATTACGTGGCATAAACAGACAATGATTTTAACGCAGGTCATTTTTGACCCATTAACCCATTTATGGAAGAGTGGAGGGTCCAGACACTTTTGCATCTAAGGGTTAACAAGGATGCACCGACCCCCATTTTTCACTTCCGATCCGATCCTGATACCTGAATTTGGACATCTGCCAGAGCTCTGTTTGCTTTAATATTATCATCATTAATGTTGCTTTTATATGAGGCTGTAATAAACTCCTCTCTACAGGCAAGTTCGATATGTTCGGTACACCTCCGTATTGTATCGAAGGCCCCAAACTGAAACAGTTCTGTACAAACGAGTGCACCGTTACTCCCCTAATTTCCACACAGTGGACATGTTGTGATCAAAAGTTGGTTTATCTTTATTTATCTTTGATTCAAGTTTTTTTTTTTTTTTTATATGTATATTTATCCTTTTATATAAAGACTGTCAATTTTCCTGTTGCGCACTGAGCCACTGCATCGTAATTTCATTTTGATACGAATCTGAATGACAAATAAAGCATGTCTAAGTCTAAGTTAGGGATGTAACGATTACCGGCATAACGATAAACCGCGGTAAAATTGCAGACGGTTAGTATTACCGTTTAAATTCTAATTATCATGATAACCGTGTTTGATTACTGCACTTTTCCGGAGAAAACGCCAATCTGCTTTTATGTCAAATATTTGAGTATAGTTTTAAGTTATTACAATTTTAATTTCCTATACCTAATGTTTAGAACCAATATTCACTTTTAAAGTCTTTGAAAAGGTTCGTTAAGCATCTTTGTGTTATTTGTGCAATAAACTGTATACATTTTTCAAATCAGATTTTATATATTTTTTTGTGTTTTTTGTCCTTTTATGTTTTTATAGTAGGTTAAAGTGAAAAAAATAATAGACAGATGAGATAGACGAAGTTGTGCTGCAAAAAAAAGATACGAAACATGGGTATAGTAAACATTTGTTTATATAGTATATAAAAGCAAAATCAAAAGGATTGAAAAACGGACAAAATAGGCTCAGACCACTAAGGGTTAATATTTGAATGTTTCTGCAGCAGAAAGTGCATTGTGACAATTATTTTATTTGTTGTTTTTTTAGTTTTTCAAAATACAACTTGGTTAAATTATTTCAGTATGTGTATTTGTACTTTTGAACATTTTGAGCACAATTTCAACAATACTGCGATAATAATGATAACCATGATAATTTTGGTCACAAATACCGTGATATGAAATTTTCATCTCGTTACATCCTAGTCTAAGTCTAAGTTAGCCACAGCGCTGCTCAGTGCTCGCCTGCTAGCTGGCTGCAAACTGTGGAATGGATTTCCTGAACGGAGGCGTGTCCCATTACTCCACGTCTCATTGAGACACGCCTCCGTTCAGGAAATCCATTCCACAGTTTGCAGCCAGCTAACAGAGCAGCCTGCAGGGAATCACTTGTGGAGTCATTTCAGCAGACGACATTAAAACACAGACATGGCTCATAGATCGTAAATCTCTGCTCTGTGTTCCCAAAGTCAGAACTAAACATGGAGGATCAGCGTTCAGTTTCTATGCTCCATATATCTGGAACAAACTACCAGAAAATATCAGGTCTGCTGAGAGTCTGAGTTCTTTTAAGTCCAGGTTAAAGACTCACCTGTTCACTGCTGCCTTTGACTAAAAGGCTTTGGACTTTTTAAACTTTATATTCTCTTTGAAACTCTGCACTGCAACTCTTACTTTAATATGTGTGTGTTTTTATTTTTATTTTATTCTATTTTTTTTTTTTTGATTTTATGTGTTGTTTTATTACTTGCTGTTTTAAATCACCTTTTACATGTTTCTTTTATGATGTTTTAAATGTGTTTCTTTTTGTTTCTTTTATTTCAATGTCCTGTGTGAAGCACGTTGAATTGCCTTGTTGCTGAAATGTGCGATACAAATAAACTTGCCTTGCCTTGCCTCTGTAAGTTGAATTGGAAATTTCTGATCTGTTAATTACGTTGGCATCAGAACCTGATCCCAATACTGGATATTGGGTTAATCAACCATTTCTATTTCTCAAATTATTTACATGCAATATTTACAATATTTGTTCTGAAATCTAACGCTAACAGAACACAGAGAGCTCATCTTCACTGTCTTATCACAATACAAAACTCTAGACATCTAAGGGGAAACACTGAAAATATACTGAAGAAATATGGGTTAATGTAATCCCTCAGGCTGTGCATTAAGGTAACACATGAAAGAAGAATTATTTGGGAAATTCCCAGTGATGCTCTTAACAAAATAAAGCCATGGGGTGAATGGACACAAGGTAAAGACGTATCCCTCTGAACTGTTAAGTAAATAAAACCCAACCTGCAAGACGCGAGATTTGAGCAAAACGCACAAGAAGTCCCAATCCACTGCGTGCATTTTCCTTTTTCCTCTGTTGAAAGCTGGATTTCATAAATACACAAAGCGCTAAGAACCGTGTAGCCGCCTCACACTCTGTGACTCCCAAACAATTCCTTTTGTTTGAGAAAAACACTAATGTGCCTGGTGTTCAGTCCAAATGTTTGTCCTGGAGCCTCTACAGTAGCAACAGTATTTAGAGAGAATACATGTGCGCTTATAACACATCCAATCACTATCTAAAACACATTTTGATTTAATTTAGAGGTCGACCACTGTAGTAACAAGAGTTTGGAACAGGAAAAAAAAATGATATCATCGAGTCCCGGTCCAAAAAAAATGTTGACTTTGGAAACGACATGTGTGAATCGTCAACGGCTTCACACACTGCAAAAAAGGCCTGTCCAAAAATAAGACAATTAAACTCATTACTGGATAAAATGCCTTTTTGCAAGTATAATTATCTGCCAGTCCAGTAAGAAAATTGCACTTTATTAAGTTTTCTTAAAATAAGAAAAAACTATCTAATGATTATAGAATGATCCAATTGTAAAAATGCTAAAATTCTTATTTGTTATTATTTTTATATGTAATGACTCAGATATGTATGAGCAAAACTGCATAAAACAAGTAACATTTCTTGAGGGTAATACTCATACTCATCTCCCAACAATGGAGCGTGTTTTGTTATAAATATTACTTAAAATTAGCTGTAATATCAGCTCTTTCATTTGTTATTTTTGTATGCATGAGTATATGTACGAGGGCTGTTCAATACGTTCATGGCCTCACCCAGAAATACTGGTTGTTATAATACAGGATGTTACATTCTTTCGTGATGGGATAGTGATGCTTGAACATCGATGGACCAAGTGCATTGCTGTAAATGGAGATTATGTTGAAAAATAAAATATAAATTATCAGTCTGTGTTGTTCTGTTCTGGGTGAGGCCATGACCTTATTGAACGGCCCTCGTACATATACTAATCCATGTATCATTCGTTCATTCGTTTTTCAATTTAAAACCAAAAATCAAAAAACAAAAAAAGACTCATTTTTTTGTTTTTCATTTTTAAAACCAGAATGAAAAATGGATGACGATTCGTTTTTACATTTCCTGATTTTGTGCTCAAATAAAAAATGGAAAAAACGATAACAACCATTTAATCGATTTTTGCTATTTTCAATATAGTTCAGTTGTCTGACCCGGAAGTAGTCGTAACTAGGGCAAAAATAAACAAACGGAATCATGGCCGGACTGGAGGAATATCTTGCTATAATTAAGCAGCTGTTTGATTCGGAAGCGTATTGCATTCACAGAAAAAAATTAATTCGGCTCTATTTTTCTGAATTAACGAGATTAACGGCATCTTAATTATAGCAAAATATTCCTTCAGTCCGGCCATGATTCCGTTTGTTTATTTTTTCCATAGTTACGACTACTTCCGGGTCAGACAACTGAACTATATTGAAAACAGCAAAATCAGATGAAACGGTCGTTATCCGTTTTTTTTTTTTTTTTTTTCCCATTTTTCATTTGAGCACAAAATCGGGAAATGGAAAAACAAACCGTTATCCGTTTTTCATTCTGATTTTGAAAATGAAAAACAAAAAAACGAGTCGTATTTTTGTTTTTGATTTTTGGTGATTTTTTGATTTTAAATTGAAAATCGAACGGACGAATGATATACGGATTTATACTGTTTATATATGTATAAATGTTAACGTGTCTCTATATCCATGTATGTTTATACTTGAAAAGAAAAAAGGGAAGGTAAATTGTGTTCTATTTTTCATGAATAAAAAATATTGGAAAAATAAAATTGTTGTAATATCTCAGCAGGGTAGCTCTAGATGAAAACTCTTGGAACAAGTCAAATAATCTTAACAAGAATAAGTCAGAATAAGTAAATAAATCTAAAAAATTATCTTTCTAGATAAATATTCCAAATTCAAGTGAGTTTATCTACGTCAGATGTTCCCTTTTTTTGCAGTGCAGTTTGATTCAGTTGTGATTCACCTGATAATAACATCTGCATCTCAGTGCGTTGATGTCTGATGTTTAAGACCCACAACATACAGAGAGAATTAGCTTTTACTGTATTCTTAGTTTTTCAGTTTTATTGTGCATGGCAACTTTTTCATGAGTTGATACAAGCAGGTAAATCTTGTATTAGAGGTTTTAGCTGTGTTTATGTATTTTAGATGCGTTTATGTTTTGTTTCTGTTTTTATTCAGGTCTTTTTCTAACTCTGTGACTCAGGGAAACACACAAGAATTCCAATGTACCTATACTGCAATGTATCTGTGCAAATGGCAAATAAAGTCTATTCTATTCTATTCTATTCTATTCTATTCTATTCTATTCTAATATGGCGATCACGTCATAACCGAGGTAAGGATAAAAACATACAAATAAGTGTAAATG
Organism: Sphaeramia orbicularis; assembly: GCF_902148855.1. Lineage (NCBI taxonomy): Eukaryota > Metazoa > Chordata > Actinopteri > Kurtiformes > Apogonidae > Sphaeramia > Sphaeramia orbicularis. The sequence continues at coordinate 5,243,203 of NC_043977.1, read as the reverse complement.
TCAATGCACTAATGTAGCATGAACATCAGTTAGCTCCAGCAGGTGCAGGGTGGCTAATCTGTTATTTATAGCTATCAGATGATTTGCCAGGCTTGTAAATGTATCATTCGTCAATTTCCTTTGGCATATCTGGCACTTGTTTTGCGGTAGACACTTCCAGACGTGTTGAATTGTTCAGCATCTTATTTGCATAGTTCCAACCGATAAGTCCGTCATGTCATGAACTGTCCCAGTGTCATGACGGTGAATCTCAAACATGACGACTATGAAGTGAAAAAACAACAGCCTGAACCCAACAACAACAACCAAATAAACAATGGGTACGTGTCATCAAGGTAATTTTACCACATTATAAACGAGGATGTCAACTGGAAAAATACTGGGATTGATGATTAAATATTATATAACGCATCAATAAACCGCACAGGGAGTTAAAATTTCCACGTTCGATAAAGGTCATCGTAGTTTTATTTTATGTCTTCATGTCTTCAGTAAAAGTGAATGTAATACAATGTTAAACTAAATGGTTTTACTCCATGAAATACACAAAAACTTGGCTTACTTCTATAAAATCAACCAGTTACTGATGCTAGAGATGCTGTTTATACTAAATCTGAATAGATCTGTGGTTCCAAACTGTTAGAAAATAACATTTGGGACTTAAATTCAAAGAACGACTTTAACAATAATGACAACTAGGGGTGTGAGAAAATATCGGTTCTGTAATATATCGCGATATTTCATTTCACAATACTGTATCGATATTTTTAGGTGTTTATTCAAATGCAGATATTGTGGAGGTTCATTTGTTTTTCTTTTTTGTTTAGATTTTATTCTTTATTATTTAACACTCTTTTATTAAATAATGTTAGTTCCTTTGTTTGGGATTGAACTAAAATAATGTTAGTAGTGAACTAATAGAATATGAACATTTGAACAGGATCTGAAACTGTAATGTCTGTAAAATATAATTTCAGTTTGAACACAGGAACATTTTGTGATAAAACATTAGATCCTGTTGTGATCAAATAAAAATGTGTTTAGTATTTGTGCAGATTTCTCATGTAATTCAATTGTTCAAGGAAATAATCATTTAAAAAAAGAAACAAAAAAAATTGCCTTCTTAACAGTATCATGATATATCGTGATATATCGTATCATGATCCTAGTATTGTGATTTTTATCGTATTGCCAGGTTCTTGCCAATACACAGCCCTAATGACAACTATCAAAGTATCTCAGTGCTAAGTACAGTTATAAAAACCAAAAAAATAAATATAAATAAATCATTAAGCAAAAGAAAACTCTTTAGATTTTTTTTTTTTGGATGGATAATTTCTATTAATCACAGCTCAAATTACAGCTAATATTTTTTCATTTATAGACAATTTAGCATTTTAATTTATTGTAAGATCTGAAAAAAAAATTGTAAAAACATAAATCAGTAAATACAGCTGTCAAACACACATTTAACCATTTACCTGCCTGAAAATACCTGTGATTAGCAAAATTCTGTGTCACAAGCTACAAAGAGTCCGCAGAAAAGGGCCAAACAACTAAACATTAGCAAAAAATGACGGATTAAGGATAAATACGACAGGACTAAACAAGTGTTGCAAATCTAAATAATGATATAAACTTTAAAAATATAGGACCAATGGTTCTGTATCTCACTGGAATGTTCTGTCAAGAATCAACAAGTGGAATTTGTGAGGTTTGTCAGAAGTGGGCGGGACTTTGACTGGAGGAGAACTCAACTAATCCAATCGAAGTCCATACATGACGTCTATCAGTGATCAATAGGAACTACATTAATATCTCTGACCATTTCCATGTTATAAACCATCCAAATATGGACCATTAGAAGGAAAGGCACATTTTTAATATTTCAAAAATTCATCAAACATTCAAAATTCGAAATTTCTCAAAACTGCGAACAAACTTTACAGATATTGTTCCAAGAAAGAAACGTAAAAAATTTGAAATGAATCCGACCAGTAGTTTCAGAGAAGAAGACTGATGAAATGTAGACGTTGGTGACCTTGAGTGTGACCCTTCAAAGTCACTCTAGGTCAAAGGTCATGGAGCCAAATGAAAGTCCACATATGACTTCCTATCAGTGATCAATAGTAACTATACCAATATCTGTAATCATATTTGCATGTTATAAACCACAGGTGTCAAACATGCGGCCCGGGAGCCAAATCCGGCCCGCCAAAGGGTCCAGTTCGGCCCTTGGGATGAATTTGTGAAATGCAAAAATTATAATTAAGATATTAACAATCCTTTTAGTTCAGGTTCCACATTCAGACCAATTCAACCTCCAGTGGGCAGGACCAGTAAAATACTATCATAATAATATATAAATAATGACAACTCTAAATTTTTCTCTCTGTAAATGTACATATTTTCATGTATATACACTAAAACAAAGTCTAATTTCCTAAAAAATGTGAATAACCTGAACAAATATGAACAACCTGAAATGTCTTAAGAGAAGTAAGTACAATTTTAACAATTTTCTGTCTGTTATTAAATGTTTTGTGTGTTTGTAGATCCACTGTGATCTGCAAGTTATAATGTACATGTGGAAATGATCAATTGAGGCAGAATATTGTTAAAATTACACTTATTTTGTTCAGCTTGTTCATATTATTCACATCTTTTGAAAGGATAGTTTGTAAACCTTTTCATAATGTAAATTTACTTTTTTCGCTCTAACATAAAGAAAAGTTGGGAGTTGACATTATTTATATATTATTATGTTATTATTTTACTGGTTTGGCCCACTGCAGATCAAATTTAGCTGAATGTGGAACTGAACTAAAATGTATTTGATACCCCTGTTATAAACTATCAAAATATGGATTGTGAGAAGTGAAGGCATATTTTCAATATTTCAAAAATTCATCAAAAATTCCAAAATCCAAACTTCTCAAATCTGTGAACAAACTTTGAACAAAAATTTGACATGAATCCGGCCAGTAGTTTCAGAGAAGAAGATTGATGAAATGTAGACATTGGTGACCTTGAGTTTGGTTGCTCAAGGTCAAAGGTCATGGACCCAAATGAAAGTCCATATATGACTCCCTATCAGTGATCAATACTAACTATATTCGATATCTGTAACCATTTTTGCATGTTATAAACCATCAAAATATGGATCGTGAGAAGGGAAGGCACATTTTTAATATTTTAAAAATTCGTCAAAAATTCCAAAATCTAAACTTCTCACATCTGTGAAAAACTTTGAACAAAAAATTTGAAATGAATCCGACCAGCAGTTTCAGAGAAGATGTTTGAATAAACTGTTAACAAAGACAACGTGCCCTCACAATAAAAAAAAAATAAAACCAAACCAACACAAACACACACGTCATGTCTGCGTGCAGCCACTCACCTGCCTCCCCACTCTGTTATTATGCAGCCTCATCCGTGCATGGATGTCCTTGTAGGTCTCACGGGCGTCCAGGAAGTCCCGTGAGAACTTCTCTCCAAATTCGACGTCGGGGCTGCAGCCACCCCACTCCCAGGAGTCCTGAGGTCCGGGCAGGTCGGCGGGGAAGTGCTCCATGACGCCGTGCACCATGCCCTTCCCCCGGTGGATGGCCTCCAGCTGCAGACGGTGCAGTTTGATGCGGAAGGCCTCCTCGTCTCCACGTCGCTTCTCGTCACAGCCGCACGCCTTCAGCTTCCCCATGGAGCACGCATTTGCCACCGCGTGCACCACGCCTGCAGCGGCGATGGCGTACGCAAAAGCACTCTCTTTAAAACCTGTGGGGATGAGAGTAGAAGAAGAGTTCCAGCTTTATACGGACAGACCAGTGGTGTGTTCGGTCTCATGGGTGTAGAACAAGGCTCTCAAACTCATTTTCTTTCAGGTTCCACATTTGATCTGCAGTGGGCCGGACCAGTGAAATAATAGCATAATAACCTATAAATAATGACAACTGCAAATTTTTGTCTTTGTTTTAGTGCAAAAAAAACCCATTAAATGATGAAAATACTTACTTTTATAAACTATCCGAACAAAAAAGATGTGAATAACCTGAAAAAACTGAAATTTCTTAAGAAAAATAAGTGTAATTTTAACAATCAGAGGTGGGTAATCCCAGCTCCATAGAGTACAAGTCCTGCCATGTATTTGTTCCAAACACTCACTGAACCAGCCCAGTTTTGATGAGCACAACTCCTCATCCAGGTAGATGGATAATTAGTGGAATCACCTGTGTAAAGTGAACAGGTAGAACCAATTCATGGCAGGACTTTTACTCTGTGGAGCTGGGATTACCCACCTCTATTAACAATATTCCGCCTCAATTTATCATTTCTACATGTGCATTATGGATCAGATCTACATAGACACTGTCGTTTGTCCATCAGTCTCGATGACGACCTTGACTTCAGTTTTTGCGGGTGCTGCAGTGGCTCGTCAGCCCTATTTTTGCCCTGAAGTATCTGCCACAATGACACTAAACACTGAGGAACAGGCAGAAAATAGTTCAAATTGTGCTTAATTTTCTTTAGACATTTCAGGTTGTTCATATTTGTTCAAGTTATTCACATTTTATTGTTTCAGCAGAGTTTGTAAATGTAAATATTTTCATAATTCAATGTTATTTTTTGCACTACAACAAAGTCAAAAATTTGAAGTTGTCATCATTTATAGGCATATCGTAATATTATTTTCACATCAAACCAAGAAGAAAATCTGCAGTCACTCTCTTTTGTCGGTTCTTCTGCTGTTATTATTTGACTGCAGATCATATTGGTCTGTATGTGGAACCGCAACTAAAATGAGTTCCACGGCCTTGACTGAGAATTTTTGCATTTTGCATTTTCATCCCAGGGGCCGGATTGGAACCTTTGGCGGGATGCATTTGGGCCCCGGGCCGCATGTTTGACACCCCTGGTGTAGAAAAAGAAATGTCAGAATCAGGAGTTTGGAGAAAAAGCGTTACAGTATTTGGATTTAGTCAGTTAACACAACAAATAGCAGGAGTGTCCAATCCTGGTCCTCAAGGGCCGGTATCCTGCATGTTTTAGATGTTTCCCTCTTCCAGTCCAATGTGTCATTCCTGTTTTGAACTTCATTTCCCATCATGCAGCGTGGTACTGCGTTTCCTGTCAACCATCATGGGCATAGCAACGTGATTGTAAGGCTATTGTATTCTAAAACTACTAATATCTCCCAAAATATTGGTCCTGTCAACTTGCTGTTTTCACTAGTCTGTTCCTTGACCATAAATACATAAATATGAAAAACTACAGCTGTCAGTTTTTTCCGAATTTTGTGTGATGCCCGAGACACACACACACACACACACACACACACACACACACACAAACAGAGTCCACCTCCCTTTTATAATATAGATTCTACTTGTTGGAACCAAAATACAAGTTTGTTCAGCTATTGGTCTTTTTTGTTTTGACCTTAATTTAATAATTGTTTCGTGGGTGTGGCTGTGATGATGACCACACGTGCAATGCATCATGGGTGTTGGTATGGGTGTCGTGAGGTTACAGGTTACATATACCTGCCGTGCAATTTTCTGACCGAGAGCCACAGCGTGAATTCCTTGGATCAGCGCTTTCAGTGTTTTTTATGTTAAGTAAACTATTTTGTTTATTCATAGAGAGTATTTTGAACAACAATTATGACCTATAATGAACGCTTGGACTTGATATTTGTCGTTAAATGGATCGGCATATCCAAAAACAAAGAAAACCATCTGGACATTCATTCATGCACACGTCCAAAAATACAACAGGTTGAACCCTTCTACACTATAGTAGTAGCTCAAGGTAAAGCCACTAAATAAATACGTATTTGTTGCATGTGCAGAGGTTTGTTAATGCTGCACACCCAGTACATAGTCAGATCCCTTTTAGTCAGTATCACAGCATGCAAACAGTTTTTCTGTCCAGCTAAAGGTCTTCCAGGTCTGATATTTGGCATTTTCTTCCATCCTTCTCTGCAAAACACTGTAATATCCTTGTCTTTTGCATGCACAGATCGACCCACATGTTTCCAGTTACATTATATAGCAGTAATATGATATGTGAATTTATTTTCATCGTATTAAAACAGAAGAGATGTGTTCTGAGGAAGAGTTTATAAATGTTCAAACCATGTGAGGCATCAGTAGTAAAGGCCGAAACAAGACAAAACTGACGCAGCAAGAAGAAAACACAAGACAAAAGTAATGTAACAAGATGGACATGATGTAAAAGATACAATAATGAAGTCAAACAAGAGTAAAATAACATGAAAGACAGAAAAAATATTATCTAACAAGATAAAAACAACATAAAAGATAATATATTAAGACGTTGGAAGGGTTGATAAAACGTAGATCTGGCATTTTATGATGTATTTTTGTGAGTTTAGGTCCCAAAGAGACATCAAATGTCTGTTCTGTGTCTCTGAAATACTTTGGGAACCACTGCTGTAAAATACCACAAATTGTCTTGTATTGTTTTATGCCAAAAAATCTGTCAGTTGGGAAATAAAAGTCCATCCACTGAGAAAAATAACCTGACAGAGTGGGAAAAGCGTCTGGTATTAGCAGTTCTTTTACACAGACTCCCAGTTGTGCAAGTGGTGTCAGTGTAAAAGTAATGGAAATAATCTGGAAAAACATCCTCAGCAGGGACGTGATGCAAACTATTGTTTTAGTTCGTTACAAGGCAAAAAGCTGCTGCTCAATGCACTGCCAAAAAAAAAACAAAAAGGAATTCCAGGGGGAGTCTTTGCCAATAAGTCTTACAGTTTCTAAAAAGAAAAATGATCTTGTCATACATATTAGAAAAGCAATGTCTTGAAGAAAATACAGATGACTTTGTCTAAATCACAGGTGTCAAACATACGGCCCGGGGGCCAAATCTGGCCCGCCAAAGGTTCCATTCCGGCCCGCGGGATGAAAGTGTAAAAATGAACCTGAACAGTCAAGGTTGTCAAAATCATTTTGGTTCAGGTTCCACATACAGACCAATGTGATCTCCAATAAAAATACCAACACAATAACCCATAAATAATGACAACGACTAATTTTCTTTGTGAAAAATTATGTAGAAAAAATTTAAATGAAAAAAAATAACATTACACTGTGAAAACATTTACATTTACAAAACTATTCTTTCACAATAAAACGCAAATAAATACATAAATAAAAACAAAGACGAACAACCCGAAATATGCAATTTGAACAATATTCTGCCTGTTACTAAATGTTTTGTGCATTTATGGATCCACTGTGATCTGTAGTTGTGTTGATAATAAGAGATGTAATATTGTAGAAATTGTTCAAATTTTAGTTCCAAACTCCAAAATTTTAACAATATTCTGCCTGTTACCAAATGTTTATGGAACACTGTGTGTAATGTACATGTATAAATAATAAGTTGAGGCATAATATTGTTAAAATTGCACTAATTTTTCAAATGAAATTTCTGTTTTTTTCAGGTTATTCACATCTTTTTTGTAAAATGTAAATATTTTCATAATTTAATTGGGGGTTTTTTGTGCTAAAACAAAAAGAAAAACTTGGATTTGTCATTATTTATAGGTTATTAAGTCATTATTTTACTGGTCTGGCCCACTTGAGATCAAATTGGGCTGAATATGGCCCCTGAACCAAAAGGAGTTTGACACCCCTGGTCTAAATAATATATTCCAGCTGATTTTGAGCTAATTTTAACTGGTACACTGCAAAAAATCTAAATCTCACCAAGTGTATTTTTCTCATTTCTAGTCCAAATATCTCACATAAAATAAGACAGAATCGGCTAAAGATGAACTTTTAACTGAGATATAAGAACTGATTTATAGACGATAGATCTGGAAAATTTGATTTCAAGAAATCTTACCAAGTTAATTTTCACTTGTTCCATATGCAGATTTTTTTGCTTGAATTAAACAAAAAAAAAATCTTGAATTAAAATTTGCCACTGGAACAAGTGAAAATGATCTTGGTAAGATTTCTTGAAATCAGATTTTCCAGATCTATTGTCTATAAATCAGTTTTTCTATCTCACTGAAAAGTTCCTCTTTAGGTGATTCTGTCTGATTTAAGTGTGATGAGATATTTGGACTGTCGCTGTCGTCCAGATCCAAGTGTCTTTTCATTTTCACTTCTCTGACTTCTGTGCAGTTCTTCTTCTCCTTTTCTTTTCTTTGCCGGTGAGGATAACTCGGCCTTTAACCAAGAATCAAAACTCTCGCCCTCTCCAAAAATTTTATACTAAAAAAATTCCATTGTGCTGGCTGGGAAGTTTCTTTGCACTGCAAACTTTCACAGATCAGCTGATGTCGCTTAGCAACCAGGACCATAAGTGACCGGACTACTTGCGGAGTGATATGAAAGACTCGAATCAGAGGTGAAAGAACCCATTTTCCTTGACAGCGGTGCAAGAAACATTTTGTGAAAAAAATCATGCCAGAGAATCATGATCTCAATTCTAAGCAAAAAAAAAAAAAAAAGGTGATTCACATTTTTTGGCAGAATCGTGCAGCACTACAGTAGAGCATAGTCCTTAAAGAAACAGTGCATTCCAGAGCACTCACACAGTTTCACATCTGCTTTCATCTGTGTGATACTTATGTCACTACACATCAGGGGTGTCCAATCCTGGTCCTCGAGGGCCGGTATCCTGCATGTTTTAGATGTTTCCCTCTCCCAACACTCCTGATTCAAATGGTAAGCCTGTCATCAAGCTCTGCAGAAGACTGATAATGAACATCAGATGGATCAGACTTTAGTCCCTAGATATCGGTATTAATATGTTAATAGTCGTTCAAATTTTAAAGAATGATTAACCAAACAATTTTTATATCAGTACTTATAAAATATAGACGAACTTCTGTACCCAAAGGTCAGCTCTACCCAGCATCAAAACTACCACATTTACATTTTTATTTATTTTATTATTAGACCTTTATTTAACCAGATAGAATCCCAAAGAGACTGAGATCTCTGGACCTGGACAAGAGGTCAGTAGCACACACCATGAAAGAAAACAGATTTTATAGACGGGTAATAATAAAAAATTAAAACAAACAGTAATAATACAGCAATAACAGAAAAGTTAGACAGTTTTTTTTAAGTGCAGTTAATAAAGTGCAAAAATTTAGTTGAGGTCACAGCAAATTAAAAACACAGGCACTGTCCGATCAACTCTCACTGTCTTGTTTGTAAGACGGAGCGACGGGTCAATGTGGTAGTAGAATAGAATAGAATAGAATAGAATAGAATAGAATAGAATAGAATAGAATAGAATAGAAAAGAATATCTTTATTTCCGTTGTAATTTAAAAGCGCCATCCAATCTGTACATCATAGATAAAACTTACTATAAAATTACAGATAAAAGTAGCTAAAATAAATAGATTTTGGGTAAAATAAAAAGGTAAAAAAAAAAAAAAAACATCCAAATATACATTCTGTTATTGCACTGATCCCTTTAAACATAATACACATCAGATGTGTTTCTGTATGGACTGTTGTGAACGCTGTCTTTATTGTTCTGTATCGTGTGTCTGATGGACACAGTTAAAAACAGTGTGTCCATGGTGTGAACTGTCCTGTATAATGTTCATAAATGTATTAATTTATGCAACAAATAGTAACTATGCATTAATGTTGCTGGTAATATTGGATTTTTTTTCTATCCTACTAAGACTGTGTGTTTGGTTTTTCAATGAAATCATCACCAAATTATGCTATTTTTCAAAGATTACCCACATTTTTGACTAAAACTATATTTTCCTTCGTCAAATGGGTTCAAGTAAAAACAGCAAATCCAAAATTTTGCATATTTGGCTTCTTATGCAAATTTGACGTATCTTATCTTATCTTACCTTGATCTCGCTGTTTTTTCAGTGTAGATTTAGTTGTTGTGCATTGTCTACTTTTACTTCAAAGGATTAAGACAAACACTTTGCTCCACTATTTAATGCCTCTCATTATATTCTATTATATCATTATTCTTCTTTTAAGTTCTGTTGTAAAACAGCTGGGTCTAACTTTAAGAACTAGAGTAATTTTCCAAACCTCAGTTTACAACAGATGAATAAGTCAAATATAGCTCTCTGTTTCAGATATATATATATTCTGTTTCAGAATTGTAAAATAGTCTGTTATATAGTCTTAATAGTCTTTTCGATGTCCATAAAACCATCGGAAGCTTCTGGAATGACAGCGATGACGAGGTCCAAACTCGACAGATGAATATGAATGATTCTCATATCATCTATTCAAGGATAACAGACACACTTCTGAATAAGTAGCATCATTTAAGTGTCATGTGTCTTTTTCTTTTTGCTTTTAACGTCTTAAACCTTCAAATTAAAGTTCAGGACCAAAGTGACAGTTTCAAAAACCGGAGTATGTTACTTGATTTAAGAGACTGGAAGCAACAAAATACAAATACTTGAAAGTGTGTGCACTTTACTTGGACTTTTCACTTTTATTTCCTGCATTTTGATGCGTAATATCTGTACTTTCTACTCCTTTGAATCTCAAAACAGATACTTTGTTTTTAAAGCATTTAAGGTGAAATTTTTGTTTTGCATCACAGCATCAGGACCGAATTCAAGCAACATCAATGTGACATAAACACAGAAAAGTGTTCATAGAGTAGGGATGTGCATTTTGGTGACTCTTTTAGTCTAAAAAATAAAATGATGGCAGTTTAAGACATTGGTCGTAGTGTACGGTGGCACAGTGGTTCAGTGGTTACAACTGTCAGATCAACGCAAGAAAGTCCAAGGATTCAGCAGAAGAAGAAGCAAAAAAGAACAGAAGAACAAAAGAAGAACCAAAGAAGAAGAGGAAAAGAAGCATAAAAGAAAAAAGGGAACAAAAGAAGAAGAAAAGAAGAACCAAAGAAGAAAAGAAGTAAAAAAAAAAACCCAAAAGAACCAAAGAGGAAGAAAAGATGAATCGAAGACGAAAAGAAGAAAACAGATGAACAAAAGAAGAACCAAAGAAGAAGAAGAGGAAAAAAAGAAGCATAAAAGAAAAAAGGGAACAAAAGAAGAAGAAAAGAAGAACCAAAGAAGAAAAGAAGCAAAAAAAACCAAAAGAACCAAAGAAGAGGAAGAAAAGACAAACCGAAGAAGATGAAAAGAAGAAAACAGAAGAACAAAAGAACCAAAGAAGAGAAAGAAAAGTAGAACCAAAGAAGAAAAGAAGCATAAAAGAAAAAAAAGAACCAAAGAAGAGGAAAAGAAGAACCGAAGAAGAGGAAGAAGAAAAGAAGCAAAAAAAAACAAAAGAAGAATCAAAGAAGAGAAAGAAAAGAAGAAAAAAACCCCAAAAGAACAGAAAAACAAAAGAACCAAAGAAGAAGAGGACGAAAGAACCAAAGAAGAAAAGAAGCATAAAAGAAAAAAAGAACCAAAGAAGAAGAGGAAGAAAAGAACAAAAGAACAGAAGAACAAAAGAACTAAAAGAAGAGGACGAAAAGAACTGAAGCAAAAAAGAAAAGAACCAAAGAAGAAGAGAAAGAAAAGAAGAAGAAAAGAACAGAAGAATCAAAGAAGAGGAAGAAAAGACGCACCGAAGAAGACGAGAAGAAGAAAACAGAAGAACAAAAGAAGAACCAAAGAAGAGAAAGAAAAAAAGAACCAAAGAAGAAAAGAAGAACCAAGGAAGAAGAAAAGAAGCAAAAAACCCAAAAGAACAATCAAAGAAGAGAAAGAAAAGAAGAAATAAAACACCCCAAAAGAACAGAAGAACAAAAGAACCAAAGAAGAGGACGAAAAGAAGAACCAAAGAAGAAGAAAAGAAGCATAACAGAAAAAAAAGAACCAAAGAAGAGGAAGAAAAGAACTGAAGAAGAAGAAGCAAAAAAACAAAAGAAGAAGAGAAAGAAAAGAACCACAGAAGAAGAAGCGAAATTTCAAATGTCTGTAACAGTAAAACTATTGGTTGAATTCATACTAAATTGGGTTTATAGATTATCAGTGAGCATGAATAGATGGGATTACATTTTGGGAAAACTAGGTCAAAGTTCAATATTTAAATGATTTTTTTTTTTTTTTTTTACATTTTTTTTCCTCCCATTTCCTTCTAACAGGCGAGATTTCCCATGTCTATAAAAACATCAATTTTGTTTCAGTTTACTTCAAACTGGGCACATATATGGAGGCAGCTCATATGATGACATCAGCACACGCATAGACATGATGACATCAGCACACGCATAGACATGATGACATCAGCACACGCATAGACATGATGACATCAGCTGGATCGATGACAAAATAAGACAATACATGCGAGGGGCGGGGCTTGTTGTGACTGACACCACCTGTTAAACCGATGCTTTTGGGTCTAAAAGGGTTAAACCTAAACACGTCCCTCTTTTCTCTGAATTACTCCTGATTTATAAATGAGGACAACTCCACCACAACGCCTCTGTAATATCACCCCCCCATCTACACACTCAGAATAAAAACACACACATTCACGTTCCTATGAAAAAAATATCCATGTCCAATTGTGGAATCCATGAATATTGAAGGACGGACTGCGACGGCGGCTCTCGTACTCATACCCTACGCTGTTCCCTCCCTCAGTGTTTGTTGTGGATCTCAGTTTTCTGCCTGCGAGCGTCACCGTACCCTCAGGTTCTGCAAACGCAGCCCCCCCACCCCCCACAAAACACTGAAGATTAGAATGGAAACTTGTAAAGAAAACATGAAACGAAACCACTTAGGAGTTTATGGCACACTGCTGGAGGGGGAAATGATTCAGACTGTGTGTCGGAGTCAAATAAAAAACTATTAACTGGGGCTGGTCCTTTTAGTAAAGTTTGATGTGACTTCCTTTTACTAAATCCAATCTGAAGTAAAAGTCTGATTCTGTCAGCTATGATACTGAACCATGTGGTATTTACTGTAAACTGAAAAAATATCAACAGAAATTCACTCGGAGCACCTGAAAATGTGCATCATGGTCACTAGATTTATGACTATTGAGTGAATTTATACATCAAATATGCTGATATTTAGTGCTGGGATGGAAAATTATGGGAATTATTGAATCTTTGGATTTAACTCAGGACCAAAATGATGTTCAAATTAAAAAAAAAAAAAAAAAATTTGCAATTTTTATGATTTATCGTCATATCACCCAGACGTGCAAATATATATTTATTAGGGTTAGGGTTCATATTGTCAGCTTAAAACACTTGATTTAATGTTTTGCTCTTTTATTATAATATTTTATCATTAAAATAGTTTGTTCTACCTCCATATTTGGGAAATATTCCACTGTTCTGACCATAAAAACAGTCAAAAACCACAAATAAGAACATTTGGATTTAACTCTGGACTAAAATTATGTTGAAACTTGAAAAATTATTGCAATTTTTATAGTGATTTATTGTCATATCCACACAAATATATATTTTTTTATTTATTTATGGTATGTATATGAACAAACTGAGAACTGCAATCATACAATTCCATGTAAAAATCACAGAATAAATTCATTCAGAGCACCTAATGTGCATCATGGTCACTAGATTTATTATTATTGAGTGAACTTATACATCAGATATGCTGATATGTAGCGCTGGGATGAAAAATTATAGGAATTATTGAATCTTTGGATTTAACTCTGGACTAAAATGATGTTCAAACTTGAAAAAGATTATTGCAATTTTTCTGATTTATCGTCAAATCACCCAAACCTACAACTATATATTTCTTAAGGTTAGGGTTCCTATTGTGAACTTAAAACACTTGATTTAATGTTTTGCTCTTTTATTATAATATTTTAACATTAAAATTGTTTGTTCTGCCACCATATTTGGGAAAAAATCATCCAAAACCACAAATAAGCATATTTGGAATTAAGTCAGGACCAAAATGATGCTGAAGCTTCAAAGAAATTATTGCAATTTTTATAATGATTTATTGTCATAGTCAGACAAATATATATGTATTATTTTTTATGGTATGTATATGGATAAACTGAGAACTGAAATCGTACAGTTCTATGTAAATATCACAGAATACATTCATTCACTTAACAATGTGCATCGTGGTCACTAGATTTATTATTACTGAGTGAATTTATATATCAAATACACTGATATGTAGCACTGGGATGGAAAATTATGGGAATTATTGAATCTACCTTCACATCTGGGAAACATTCCACTGCTCTAACAATAAAAATAGTCAAAAACCATAAATAAGAATATTTGGATTTAACTCAGGACCAAAATGATGTTGAAACTTCAAAGAAATTATTGCAATTTTTATAATGATTTATTGTCATATTCAGACAAATATATATGTATTATTTATTTATGGTATGTATATGGATAAACTGAGAACTGTAATTGTACAATTCTATGTAAATATCATAGAATACATTCATTCACCTGACAAAGTGCATCATGGTCTCTAGTTTTATTACCATTGAGTGAATTTGTACATCAAATATGCTGATATGTAGCTCTGGGATGGAAAATTATGGGAATTATTGAATCTACCTCCATATTTGGGAAATATTCCACTACTCTAACAATAAAAATAGTCAAAAACCACAAATAAGCATATTTGGATTTAACTCAGGACCAAAATGATATTGAAACTTGAAAAAAAATATTGCAATTTTTATGATTTATCGTCCTATTGCCCAGACCTACAAATATATATGTATTATTTATTTATGGTATGTATATGGATAAACTGAGAAGTGCTATTCCATGTAAATATCATAGAATACATTCACTCAGAGCACCTGACAAAGTGCATCATGGTCATTAGTTTTATTACCTTTGAGTCAATTTAAACATCAAATATACTGATATGTAGCGCTGGAATGTAAAACTATGGGAGTATTATTTTATGCTGTTATCACTTAACACATTTTACCCCAAAAACGACATCTTTTCAGTTTGTTTTGTTCATATAATCAGTTTAAAATACTTAAGTTTATCACATTCTGAACATTTTACCATTAAAATAGTTCATTCCACCTACATATTTGTGAAATATTCCACTGTTCCTACCACATTTTCCCATGTAAGTAAAATAGGTTAAGCTTTTCATCAAACAGGCTGACATGTAGTAGTAGGCGATAAAATTTCTGGAATATTATTTTATCCTCTTATCACATTATACTTTTTTTCATCTTTTAGGTTTATTCTGTTCATATTGTCAAGTTAAAACACTTGATTGAATGTTTCGCTCTTTTGTTATAATATTTTATCATTAAAATAGTTTATTCTACCACCATATTTGGGAAATATTCCACTGTTCTGACCATAAAAATAGTAAAAAGCCACAAATAATCTTTGGATTTAACTCTGGACCAAAATGATGTTGAAACTTGAAAAAAATCATTGCAATTTTTATAACAATTTATCGTCATATCCAGACCTACAAATATATATTTATTATTTATGTATGGTACATATATGGACAAACTGAGTAATATATAAATAAATTCATTCAGAGAACCTGGCAATGTTCACCATGGCAACTAGTTTTATTATTATATGATTATATGATGATGATATGTAGCACTGAGCGTTACAATGACTGGAGTATTATTTTATCCTGTTATCATTGTTACCACATTATATATTTTTCTCCATCTTTTGGGGTTAATTTTGTTCAAATTGTGAGCTCAAAACACTTGATTTAATGCTTTACTGTTTAATTTAATCACATTTTGAATGTTTTATCATTAAAATAGTTTGGTCTGACTATAAAAATAGTTCAAAGCCATAAATAAACATCTTGAATTTCACTCAAGGACAAAATGAGGCTTGAAACTTGAAAAAAAAAAAAAAAAAAATCATTTAAACTTTTTAGAATGATGTATTGCTATATTGTCCAGACCTACAAATATATGTGTATTATTTAAAATTTCTCTACTTTTATTTTAGAAGCATTTGACTTGTAGACCAGTGGAATAATTGATGCAGGATTAAAACAATCAGAGGGGGAAAAAAAATCCAAATCCATCAACCACCATATCATGAACCCAAACTAACCAATGCAATGATATTTATCCCATAATATTAAACTATATTCTGACATTAGTCATTATTGTTTTGTATCTCAGACCCCTGTTAGAAAAGAAACACCTGAATCCAAAGTGTCCACATACTTTTGTCCACATAGTGTATATTTGAGTCAAACTCCGTGACATGCTGCCTCTTCTTCCACCACCTTGACCCACGCGAGGAGGAGGAGGAGGACGAGGACGAGGACGAGGAGGAGGAGGGCTGTCATTCCACAGAAGGACAGTTTTAGCTCTTGGCCTGCTTTGAGCCGGGGCTCTGCGACACAGGCCCCCGGAAGACTGGGAACAAATCAATCTAACAAATAATTCACCGGCTGCGGCACGCCCGGCTGAACTGATGGCAGAGGAAGTGGCAAAATGAATTAAAGTTTCAAAGGAAACTGTCACTTTGTGTTACAGAAACCGACTAAACAGGTTTATGCTTTTGCCGCCGAGAGTTGGGAAAGTGCTGTGAGCAAATTCACAAGCACTTGCACTGGCAAGGAAAGTAAAAAGCATTAGGAGCAGCCCGGCGATGAAGGACACGGAAAAGAGAGACACAGACGCACGACCAGAGCAGCTCGGATTCTGGTCCGCTGGCGTCTTTTTTAGCCCCGTTTTTAACACGAGCTAAACAGGAACTCACACATAAACATGTCATCAGAAGACAGAAACGTGCAGAGGCAGAATGGATCCAGCAGCGGCTGACGTCATGCACAGGTGTCAAACATGCGGCCCAGGGGCCAAATCCGGCCCCCCAAAGGATCCAATCCGGCCCACCAAAAGGGTCTAAATCTAACCCACCAAAGGATCCAAATCGGCCCACCAAAAGGGTCCAATCTAACCCACCAAAGGATCCAATCCGGCCCACCAAAAGGGTCTAAATCTAACCCACCAAAGGATCCAATCCAACCCACCAAAGGATCCAATCCGGCCCACCAAAGGGTCCAATCCAACCCACCAAAGGGTCCAATCCGGCCCACCAAAGGGTCCAATCCAACCCACCAAAGGATCCAATCCGGCCCACCAAAGGATCCAATCCGGCCCACCAAAAGGGTCTAAATCTAACCCACCAAAGGATCCAATCCGGCCCACCAAAGGGTCCAATCCGGCCCACCAAAGGGTCCAATCCAACCCACCAAAGGGTCCAATCCGGCCCACCAAAGGGTCCAATCCAACCCACCAAAGGATCCAATCTGGCCCGCAGGATGAATTTGTGAAATGCAAAAATTACACTGAAGAAATTAACAATCAATTTGAGCTGCAACCGATTAATCGACTCAAAGTGATAAAAAAAAATTTCAACCACAATTCTCCTGAATCAAAGCTTTGTTTCCTTCATTTCTCTGCTGTTAAACATTGGTTCCACTGTTGTGTTTCACACGGATGCTTATTGTGACGCACAAAGAAGCTTCAATTCAGGAAAACTGCAATGGAATATTTTCGTTCAATCAATTTGAGTCGATTAATCGAATCGTGAATTTTTGCATTCACTTCAAGCACATAATCGATTAATCGGTTGCAGCTCTAAAATCAATGATGTCAAAATCATTTTAATCCAGGTTCCACATACAGTCCAATTAGATTTCAAGTGGGTCAGAACCAGTAAAATACTATCATAATAACCTATAAATAAGGACAACCCCAAATTTTCCCTTTGTTTTATTGGTGTAAAAAAAAGTAAAATTACATGAAAATGTTTACATTACCAAACTATACTTTTACAAAATAAGTGAATAACCTGAACAAAAGGAAATGTCTTAAGAAAAGTAAATGCAATTTTACCAATATTCTGCCTGAAACTAAATGTTTTATGCGATTGTAATTAGGGGTGTAAGAAAATATTGGTTCTGCAATATATCGCGATATTTCATTTCACAATACTGTGTCGATATTAAAAAGTACTGTATCGATATTTTCAGGTATTTATTCAAATGCAGATATTGTGGAGGTTCATTTTAGTTTTTTTTTCTTTTTTGTTTATATTTTATTTACTATTCTTTAACACTCTTTTATTAAATAATGTTAGTTCCTTTGCTGGGATTACACAAAAATAATGTTCTGATGTCAGTTGTGAACTAATAGAATATGAACATCTGAACAGGATCTTGAACTGTAATGTCTGTAAAACAGAATTTCAGTTGGAACACAGGAACATTTTGTGATATAACATTAGATCCTGTTGGGATCAAATAAAAATGTGTTTAGTATTTGTGCAGATTTCTGGTGTAATTCAATTCTTCCAGGAAATTATCGTTTAAAAAAAAAAGAAACAAAACCAAAAAAATTGCCTTTTTAACAGTATCGTGACATATCGCATCATGATCCTAGTATTGTGATTTGTATCGTATCCCCAGATTCTTCCCGATACACAGCCCTAATTGTAATGCATATGTGTAAATGATAAACTGATAAACCGAGGCAGAATATTGTTAAAAATGCACTTGTTTTTCTTAAGACAATTCAAGTTGTTCATGTTATTCAGATTTTTAGGGAAACTTTGTAGATGTAAACCTGATCATAATATAATTTAACTTTTTTCACTGTTATTATTTTACTGGTTCGGCCCACTGGAGATGAAATGTGGAACTGAACTAAAATGAGTTTGACACCCCTGATGTAATGGAAGCAGACGCCCAAACAAACGCCGAAGTGTAACTCGACTCAGAAACTACACCGTCGAATCTAGATCCAAGTTCTAAAAAGGCTGGAGGCCAAAAGTGCATGGCAAACATCCAGTTGATTCAATTGTAGAAATCTGACAACGGATCTTTGTTGTCATAGTGTTCCTTCCTTTCACCAGCCTTTAAAAACAAACCTAAAAGTGTTTGTATAATTCTTACACGATAAAGTAAATGTACCTGTTTGGTGTGCATAAGCCTCAGCGTCCATCCTGTTTATGTGGGCGCTTTAATCCTCGTCTGATTGAACTGAGGAACGGCCTTTTTTGTAGTAGCTGCACGCAATATTGGCTACAACAACGTTAGCTTGTATCCATTTTTTAGCTTCTGTGGAGTGAATGGTACCAACATGTAACCGATGAATCATCTGAATTAAAGAGGTTGTTTATGTCAGTGGTTTGGAGTTTCTGCACCCGAGGCAAACCAGGGATGCCAGACAACCAGCAACTGCCTCGACTAATAATGACAAACAGCTTCTCAATGAGTCAGTGAGGAGTGAAAGTGAGACCAGAGGAGTGTTCGCGTATATTGTAACGTTTCTTTTTTTTTTTTTCTTCTTCTAAAGTTTCACACATGTGACTTTGGTGACAATCACAAAATGAAGGACGTAAAAGTGGAGAGCAAAGAGATAAAGGAACATGTGAAGTGTGTGTCATCTGCCCCGAAAAAAATCTGATCAATGACGGGGAATTCCAGCATTTAGCCAGGACCATTGTCAGTAAAATACACACACAGATGCTTATTGTGACGCACAAAGAAGCGTCAATTCAGGAAAACTGCCATAGAATATTTCCGTTGAGTCAATTCGAGTCGATTAATCGAATCGGGAATTTTTGCATTTGCTTCAAGCACCTAATCGATTAATCGTTTCAGCTCTAGTGATACCTGCACAAAATGATGCAGTTTTTGGAAAGTAAAAGTGGAGAGCAAAGAGATAAAGGAGCATGTGAAGTGTGTGTCATCTGCCCCGAAAAAATCTGATCAGTGGTGGGGAATTCCAGCATTTAGCCAGTACCATTGTCAGTAAATACACACACATATCATTAGCCTCATAGCATAATTGCCAAAGTCATATTTTTGGCCGTATTGTGATATCTGGAGCTGAAACGATTAATCGACTCAAAGTGATCCAAAAGAAAAAAAATCATTCAACCACAATTCTCCTGAATCAAAGATTTGTTTCCTTCATTTCTCTGCTGTTAAACATTGGTTCCACTGTTGTGTTTCGCACGGACACTTATTGTGACGCACAAAGAAGCTTCAATTCAGGAAAACTGCTATAGAATATTTCCGTTCAATCAATTCGAGTCGATTAATTGAATCGTGAATTTTTGCATTCGCTTCAAGCACCTAATCGATTAATCGTTTCAGCTCTAGTGATATCTGCACAAAATAAAGCAGTTTTCAGAAAGTAAAGTTTCACATGTGACTTTGGTGACAATCACAAAATGAAGGACGCAAAAGTGGAGAGCAAAGAGATAAAGGAGCATGTGAAGTGTGTGTCATCTGCCCTGAAAAAATCTGATCAGTGGTGGGGAATTCCAGCATTTAGCCAGTGCCATTGTCAGTAAAATACACACACAGACGCTTATTGCGACGCACAAAGAAGCTTGAATTCAGAAAAACTGCCATAGAATTTTTCCGTTCAATCAATTCGAGTCGATTAATCGAATCGTGAATTTTTGCATTCGCTTAAAGCACCTAATCCAGTGGTTCTTAACCTGGGTTCGATCGAACCCTAGGGGTTCGGTGAGTCAGTCTCAGGGGTTCAGCGGAGGTCAAGACACACACTCGACTCATTAGTCGGGTGTGTGTGTCGGGCTAGGTCCGTGTATGTAAACAAACGGCTTCGGAGACTCTTTCTCTGATTGACATCCAATATACGCGGTGTATTGTTGTTGCTTATAGCACTACAACACATCCGGAAGTGTTTATAATCTCTTCCACTCGTCTGACGATGAATTATTTGAGTATTTTCCACATCGTTGTTGTGACTCTTGCTACTTCCTGTTAACCACGGAGGCAGCCATGTGTAGCATTTGTTTACATTTTTCGGTCACTGCACCGTTCAGTTACAATCATGTGACAACCGACGCACTGTCGCGGATGGAGAAATCGTATTACGCTAAAGCCGAGCTAGTGCCGTAATAAAACAACGATCAAAAAAATACTGAAGGAGTATAATGAGAACTTTTTTTGATACACTACATGCAATTATCTTTTTTATGTCAAAATTGCGTGGTTCAGAAAGTTCGGAGCGAGATGAAACGATAACCGGGTTGACCTGACGGCCTACACATACATATACACAACAGCAGAAGTCACACTGATTTGCAGTAAATATTCTCATTATTATTGTAGCCTGATGGAAATTAGGTGATGGGTGTGTGTTAAAATGTTAAAAATGATAAATAGCATAAATACAATAAATTCATTATTGGAATACATAAGGTTAAAAATTAAAACCATTTCAGTGTGGTAGTATTAAAAAAGGTCATGTCTTTGTGAAAAGGTATGTAATTTGTTGTAAGTTCATGCACTGTATTGGTTTTGTTCTTTGAACACAGTGATGTTAATGCACAGTTCATTTTGTGCACTAGTAAAACATATCCCTGTGCCTTGAATTTGAAAAAAATCATATTGTATTTTTTAATAAAGAAGGGTTCGGTGAATGCGCATATGAAACTGGTGGGGTTCAGTACGGCCAACAAGGTTAAGAACCACTGACCTAATCGATTAATCGTTTCAGCTCTAGTGATATCTGCATAAAATGAAGCAGTTTTCGGAAAGTAAAGTTTCACACGTGTGACTTTGGTGACAATCACAAAATGAAGGACGCAAAAATGGAGAGCAAAGAGATAAAGGAGCATGTGAAGTGTGTGTCACCTGCCCCGAAAAAATCTGATCAATGACGGGGAATTCCAGCATTTAGTCAGGACCATTGTCAGTAAATACACACACATATCATTAGCCTCATAGCATAATTGCGTAAGTCATATTTTTGGCCATACTGTGATATCTAGAGCTGTAATGATTAATCAGCTCAAAGTGATCCAAAAAAAAAATCATTCAACCACAGTTCTCCTGAATCAAAGCTTTGTTTCCTTCATTTCTCTGCTGTTAAACATTGGTTCCACTGTTGTGTTTCACACGGACGCTTATTGTGACGCACAAAGAAGCTTCAATTCAGGAAAACGGCAATAAAATATTTCCATTCAATCAATTCGAGTCAATTAATTGAATCGTGAATTTTTGCATTCGCTTCAAGCACCTAATCGATTAATCGTTTCAGCTCTAGTGATATCTGCACAAAATGAAGCAGTTTTCGGAAAGTAAAGTTTCACGGGTATCACAATTTAGCCACAAATATGCTACAAAGCTAACGATACACATATTATAAATGCATGACAATTAAGGGTGTAAAAAATATCGGTTCTACAATATATTGCGATATTTCATTTCACAATACTGTATCGATATTAAAAAGTACTGTATCGATATTTTTAGGTATTTATTCAAATGCAGATATTGTGGAGGTTCATTTTTGTTTTTTTGGTTTTCTTTTTTGTTTCTATTTTATTTACTATTATGTAACACTCTTTTATTAAATAATGTTAGTTCCTTTGTTGGGATTGTGCAAAAATAATGTCATCATGTTAGTTCTGAACTAATAGAATATAAACATTTGAACAGGATCCGAAACTGTAATGTCTGTAAAAAATCATTTCAGTTTAAACACAGGAACATTTTGTGATAGAACATTAGATCCTGTTCTGGTCAAATAAAAATGTGTTTAGTATTTGTGCAGATTTCTGGTGTAATTCAATTCTTCAAGGAAATAATCATTTAAAAAAAAA
Source organism: Sphaeramia orbicularis (assembly GCF_902148855.1). NCBI lineage: Eukaryota > Metazoa > Chordata > Actinopteri > Kurtiformes > Apogonidae > Sphaeramia > Sphaeramia orbicularis. The sequence goes on along the minus strand of NC_043977.1, from coordinate 5,220,629 downwards.
AAGACACAAACAAAAAATTGCCTTTTTAACAGTATCAGGATATATCGTGATATATCGTATCGTCATCCTAGTATTGTGATTTGTATGGTATCACCAGATTCTTGCTAATACACAGCCCTAACGACAATGAAGCACAACCCGCCAAAACCAGACACAACTTCCCGAACACCTTGCGCCGAAACTTAAAGACCAAACCTAAGTCCTAGATCCAAACTACCAACCGCATTGTGTGCCCTTCATCTGTCCAGGTGCTCAGCTACTAAGAAATTGATGCCTTTTCCAGTCAATAACCTGGGATGAGTCCATCTGAAGGCTTCCCAGCTCTAAAGATCCTCTTTCATCCTTTGTGGCCGCCTTGCAAAGCTCCAAGCGCTACAAAGCGTCAGAGAAAACTGATCTGCATGAGGTTTAGTAATCTTGAGGTGACTAACTGCTTTTGAAGCTACCTGCTCTTTTGTACAACCTATTGAGCGCGTATTGTACGGTGGTTAGAAAGTAGATATGAGTGTGCTAGTCACTAGAGATAACCTAACCATCTGGAGCGCTCCATTCCTGGGAGATAATACCCAAAGTCAAATAGCTATGATGAAAAATGATCTCTTTTCCACGATCGTTTGACTGTTGCATTACACTAACACTTGTTTAGGAGCTGGATCTTTGTGGCAACTAATCCGTCTAAGCCTATTCTTTTAAGGTATTCTATCAAAGACTGTTTGAGAATAAAACCACAGACTGTTTGAAGGCTAAACTTTTGAACTGCATGGATGTGCCGCATAGTGTTTTTTTCCCCCCTTACAAATAGCCTGTGGTTATATCTCACACTACAGTTTACAACTCTGGCTCAATCCAGTTCTATTTGTCGTCACCGGCATCAATTTACAGGAAATACCTATAAGACGACGTAAAAACTTGGGATGTGATTGCAGGTACACGACCAGTCGAAAGTTTGGACTCATCCGTTTTTTTCTTTATTTTCGTGACTGTTTCCATTGTAGTTTCTCACTAAAGGCATTAAAACTATGAATGAACACATGTGGAATTATGGAGTTAAAAAAGCTGTGACATAACTCAACGATCCACTGAGTTGATCGCTGTTGTTATTTGACGTTTAAGGTCATTGAGGTTAGTGTCACGTCACGGCATGTCACGGAGTTTCACTCAAATATACACTATGTGGACAAAAGTATGTGGACACGTTGAGTTCAGGTGTTTCTTTTCTACCAGGGGTCTGGGATACAAAACAATAATGACTAATGTTTTATATTATGAGATAAATATCATTGCATTGGTTAGTTTGGCTTAAATTATTATCTTTGCTTCTAAAATGCCTCAGATGGTTTTTACTTAATTTCTCTCAACATTGATTTTTTTTTTTTTTTATCCATGATTATGATTCTAAATGTTCTACCACTAAATTTCTACAATATTTTTCCTGCTCTGACTATAAATGATAATTTTCTACCACAACTAACCATCTACTTTCATCACATCTCACTGAGGAAGAAAAATCTACCTTTAAACTTTAAGGAAATATTGATGTTTATAAACTATATGGACATAAATATTGGGACACATCATGTCTACAGCTGGAAGATTTCCTGTTCATGAGGATTTGACATAAAAACATTAATATTTCCTTAAAGTTTAATGGTAGATTTTTCTTCTTCAGTGAGATGTGATGAAAGTAGATGGTTAGTTGTGGTAGAAAATTATTATTGACAGTCAGAGCAGGAAAAATATTATAGAAATTTAGAGGAAGAACATTTAAAATCATACTCATGGATAAAAAAAAACAAAAAAATCAGTGTTGAGAGAAATTAAGTCAAAGCCGCATAGTGTTTTTTCCCCCTTACAAATAGCCTGTGGTTATATCTAACACTATAGTTTACAAGTCTGGCTCAATCCAGTTCTATTTGTCGTCACCTGCGTCAATTTTCAGGAAATACCTATAAGACGACGTAAAAACTTGGGATGTGATTGCAGGTACACGACCAGTCGAAAGTTTGGACTCATCCGTTTTTTCTTTATTTTCATGACTATTTCCATTGTAGTTTCTCACTGAAGGCATTAAAACTATGAATGAACACATGTGGAATTATGGAGTTAAAAAAACTGTGACATAACTCAACAATCCACTGAGTCAATCACTTGTTATTCAATGTTTAAGGTCATCGAGGTCAGTGGGTAGCGGTGGAACATAAACTCCTCTTTCAAACGGTCACTGACTCATTCCATGACGATGCTTGAGAACTGAAGCAATGCGTCATGAAATCGGTTCATTCTTTTTGAATAACCCTGTATATTTACACTACCAGTCAAAAGTTTGGACTCACATGGTTTTTCTTTATTTTCATGACTATTTACATCAGGGGTCTCAAACATGCGTCCCGGGGGCCAAATGCGTCCCGCCAAAGGTTCCAATCCGGCCCCTGGGATGAATTTACAAAGTGCAAAAATTCCACAGTCAAAGCTGTGGAACTCATTTTAGTTCAGGTTCCACATACAGACCAATCTGATCTACAGTCAAATAATAACAGCAGAAGAACCGACAAAAAAGAATGACTGCAGATTTTCTTCTTGCTTTGATGTGACAAAAATCATATTACATTATGCTTATAAATAATACAAACTTCACATTTTTTCCTTTGTTTTAGTGCAAAAAATAACATTAAAATATGAAAATATTTACATTTACAAACTCTCCTGTAACAATAAAACGTGAATAACCTGAACAAATGAACAACCTGAAACGTCTAAAGAAAATTCAGCACAATTTTAACCATTTTCTGCCTGTTGTTAAGTGTTTAGTGTCTTTGTAGATCTGATCTATAATGCACATGTAGAAATGATAAGTTGATGCAAAATATTGTTAAAATTGCACTAAATTTAAGGGTTTTTTTAATTTAAATTTCAGTTGGTTTTTTTTGATAGTTTATACAAGTAAGTATTTTCGTAATTTAATGTTTTTAATCGTATTAAAACAAAGACAAAAATTTGTGGTTGTCATTATCTATAGGTTATTCTGTTATTATTTGACTGGTCCGACCCACTGCAGATCAAATCAGGCTGAATGTGGAACCTGAAAGAAAATGAGTTTGAGAGCTCTGATTTCCATTGTACGAGTAGATTCTCACTGAAGGCATCAAAACTATGAATGAACACATATGGAATTATGGAGTTAAAAAAAGTGGGACGTAACTCAAAGCATGTTTTTTTTTTTAGATTCTTCCAAATAGCCACATTTTGCGTGTATTTCTGCTTTGCACATTCTTGGGATTCTTCATGAGGTCGTCACCTGACATGTTTTCCAACAGTTTTGAAGGAGTTCCCAGTGATGCTGAGCACTGGTTGGTCCATCTCATGTCATTTAAATGAGAAGGTGAGTCCAAACTTTGGACTGGTTGTGTAGTTGGAATAAAAAAATGCATGTAGATTCCATAGAGTACAGGGTTATTCAAAAAGAACGAACCCACTTCATGACGCATTGCTTCAGTTCTCAAGCATCATCATGTAACCATTTGAAAGAGGAGTTTTTAAAAGTTCTGAACGGCTGTAGTCACGTCGTTCCTCTGGCAAGGTTCAGTCGTTCGTTTACCCTCATAATGGCGAGTCCTCGGTGAATCCTCTTTGTGCTTCGGCCTGCGAGATCCCCACACCTCACCTTGTGTGATTTTTTTTCTTGTGGGGATACGTAAAAGATCGCGTTTATGTTCCACCGCTAACCATCCACTAGTCTCGATGACCTTAAACATCGGATAACAACAGCGATCAACTCAGTGGATCGCATCTGGGAGGAATTCTCTTAAGGTACTGATGTTGTCCATGCTGCAGGTAGTGGACACTAGGGATGTAACCATATGAAAATTTCATTTCACGGTTATTATGACCAAAATTATCACAGTAATCATTCTTATCGTGGTATTATTGAAATAGTGCTCAAAATGTTCAAAAAGTACAAATATACACACTGAAAAAATGTAACCAAGTTGTATTTTGAAATAAATAAATAAATAAATAAAGTAATAGGTACAATGTAGCTTCTGTTGGCAGAAACATTCACATATTAATCCTTTAGGAGTCTGAGCCTATTTTTACAGAAGTGTAGTGCATTCACACAAAAAATAAAATTTGGCTCTGTTTTTCCGAATTAACAAGATACTATTTTCGGAAAAAATTTTAATTCAGCTCCGTTTTTCTGAATTTCTGAATTAACAATATACTGTTTTCTGAAAAAAATTAAATTTGACTCTGTTTTTACAAGATAATTATCTTGCTTATTCAGAAAAACAGAGCCGAGTTTATTTTTGTGTGTGAATGCAATAGACTTCTGTATATTTTGTCTGTTTTTCAGTCCTTTTGATTTTGCCTTTATATACTACATAAACAAATGTTTACTATACCCATGTTTGGGATCTTTTTTTTTTCAGCACAACTTCATCTATATCATCTGTCTGTTATTTTTTCACTTTAACCTACTATACCAACACAAAAGGACAAAAAACACACAAAAATATAAAATCCGATTTAAAAAATGTAAATAATTTATTACATAAATAACACAAAGATGCTTAACGAACCCTTTCAAAGCCTATAAAAGTGAATATGGGTTCCAAATATTAGGTATATACAATTAAAATTGTAATAAATTAAAACTATACTCAAATATTTGACATAAAAGCAGATATTTACATAGGGTTTTTTTCCCCTAAAAGTGCGGTAATCGAACACGGTTATCATGATATTTAGAATTTTAACAATAATACTAACTGTTGGCAGTTTTACCGCGGTTTATCGTTATACCGGTAATCGTTACATCCCTAGTAGACACACTGAACACTTGTAAGACAGGAAATAAAAGCTGAGTGTGAGTCGAATACTAGTGACTTGGCTGGAGTTTTCTACTGCTTTTCCGTATTAAAATATTGCGTAATGAAAAGGGTTCGTCCTTTTTTAATATCCCTGTATAAATAATAACATATACAGGGTGGGGAAGCAAAATGTACAATATTTTGAGGCAGGGATTGAAAGACAGTGTATGACCAATTAGTTTATTGAAAGTCATGAGAATTTATTTGCCACAAGAAAATGTCCATAATAGAAAATGTTTTTATTCTATGTGTCCTCCTTCTTTCTCAATAACTGCCTTCACACGCTTCCTGAAACTTGCACAAGTGTTCCTCAAATATTGGGGTGACAACTTCTCCCATTCTTCTTTAATAGTATCTTCCAGACTTTTTCGTAATAGTTTTGCTCATAGTCATTCTCTTCTTTCCATTATAAACAGTCTTTATGGACACTCCAACTATTTTTGAAATCTCCTTTGGTGTGACGAGTGCATTCAGCAAATCACACACTCTTTGACGTTTGCTTTCCTGATTACTCATATGGGCAAAAGTTTCTGAAAAGGTATGGATAATAGTGTTAGGTATGATTATGACATCAGTATATGTTTGGGTTCAAAACAATTGACGTAGTGTCCTGCTGAGAAAAAACAACTAAATGTTCAGTGTACATTTTGCTTCCCCACCCTGTATATAATAACATATATATAACAACCTTAATGGCTAACCATTAAGGTTATTATTTAGAAGGGGGCAGGAAATATAAGATTTTCTTCATCCTGCTCCTTTTCGAGCATGGGTGTGTACATGTTTGTTTACTTGATGATTATTGAATGTTTACTGATGAAATGCACAACCATGAACAAAAGAAATGAAATGAAATGAAGTAAACAGTGGGTGCAGAACTGACCTCTTTTAAAGACTATGCTGTCGTAGGGGATTTTGTTTCTGGTTTCCAAGCTGGAGCAGTTCCATCGGTGCCCCCGGAACTGGTGCTGACACTCGTGGATGGCGATCTGGATTCCCTGGATGGCTGAAGCCGTCACGTCCGGGTTCCGCATGCACACCTCCAGCTGGCGTCGAGTCAACCCCGGCAACGTCAGACACACGGTGTTGGCGTTGAGGATGGGGTCGATGTTGGGAAGTTTCAAGCCCAAGATTTCATTGGAGTCTACCCTGCATGGAGCACCAAGGTCAGGTTATGGACGAGGCAAACAACACCATCATAAATCACGGGTTGAAGTGTTTCTTACGACGAACACCAATGATTATTACCCACAAAGCCTTTCTGATTCCTTGGAAACCTCAACAATTCATACTGTCGGTTTGTCAGACCGTTACCAGATGATGACAGACGCTCCAGAAAATGTTGTTGTGGATCTGGTTTTAGTATTTTTCTGTTTTAGTCGGTTTATGGTCTTGCAAAGTTGGTGCGAAAATAGAATCTATTTTATGTTTCTGCAGCTAAAACGCTCAACGTTAAAGGTTAGAAGTTGTGATTTTTGTCATTTTTTTGTCCTTATAAAACTACTTTTTAACAATCATTTACACTGAAACACTCAGCAATGCAGCAAATAAGAAGTAAACCGGACTTTTTAGGTTTTACTGTTATTGTTTTAATGTAGGATTCATTTTTAGAGGATTTTTACGATGTACATTGCTGGTCCTGAGTGCTGATTTCGTTTCATGTATATACTACATGTAATGACAATAAAGTGAGCCTTGAGCTTTTTTAGATGTTAGAGGTTGAAACATGTGGGTCAAACTGGCCCAAACCCAGTCGCTCCACCAACACTGCTCTATAATTTCTTCGAAAATACCAGCTTCACATATTAAATGTGCTAAATCATACACTTTAATAAAATAAATTAGAAAACAAATGACCAAAGTGCTGGTTCATGTGACTCATGTGTTCAATATATATGATTAGGGCTGTGTATTAGCAAGAATCTGGTGATACCATACAGATCACAATACTAGGATCACAATACGATATATCACGATATATCATGATACTGTTAATAAGGCAATTTTTTGTTTGTTTCTTTTTTATAATGATTATTTCCTTGAAGAACTGAATTGCACCAGAAATCTGCACAAATACTAAACACATTTTTATTTGATCACAACAGGATCTAATGTTCTATCACAACATGTTCCTGTGTTCAAACTGAAATTATATTTTACAGACGTTACAGTTTCAGATCCTGTTCAAATGTTCATATTCTATTAGTTCAGAACTAACATCAGAACAGTATTTTAGTTCAATCCCAACAAAGGAACTAACATTATTTAATAAAAGTGTTAAATAACAATAAATAGAATATAAACAGTAAAGAAAAACAAAAAAACAAAATGAACCTCCACAATATCTGCATTTGAATAAATACCTAAAAAATATCGTTACAGTACTTTTTAAATATCGATACAGTACTGTGAAATGGAATATCGCGATATATTGCAGAATTGATATTTTCTTACACCCCTACATATGATGGTGTGTTGGTTTATTTACATTTATACCGTAGATTTATAAACGTTCCACTGATGGAACCTGTAAAGTGAATGTATTATCGTGTGCAGACAGTGTTTTGAAGTAGATCTGGTCGCTCTCACACTAATATTCCTTATGAGTAAAAGCCATTCTATCATTAATTCTAAAAATTTCACATTTTGGTCCAAGACTGTAACTTAGAAACTATAAAATACACCTCTTCAGAATAGCTAACCCATAAGTTTTACCCTCCATTTTGCATTCTCATTTTTATGTATTGCAATTTTTCTTTTATCTATTTGTTTACTTCTTTGAATTTTATGCATTGTCTGTTTTATCCTCTGCTGGACAGTGACCTTGGGTGTCCTGAAAGGTGCTTAGAAATAAAATGTATTATGATGATGATTATTATTATTATAATTATTATTATTACAACCAACCAGCACTTTGGTCTTATTTTTTTTTTTTTATTAGTGACTCAAATTTGGTCAATAATAATAATAATAATAATAATGGATTGGATTTATGTAGCGCCTTTCTTGACACCCAAAGCGCTTTACATTATTGATCCATTATTCATTCGCTCCCACATTCTCCCTCTGGTGGTGGTAAACTACATTTGTATCCACAGTTGCCCTGGGACAGACTGACAGAAGCGTGGCTGTCAATCTGTGCCTACAGCCCCTCCCACCACCACCAAACATTCATACACCAGTGTGAGTGGCACTGGAGGCAGGGAGGGTGACGTGTCTTGCCCAAGGACACAACGGACTGACTAGGACAGAGCAGGATTCGAACCGCCAACCCTTCGGTTATTGGATGACCCACTCTACCACCTGAGCCACAGCCGCCCCCCAAGTCAAGTTTAATTACTTTTATTCTGGAGGCATTTGACTCATAAGTAAGTAAATTTTATTTATAGAGCACTTTTCACAGACAGAGTCACAAAGTGCTTTACAGTGCCAAGTACAAATAAACAGTACAAATAAAATATAATTAAAATACTATTAAAACAACGGGTGTAAGAAAATATCGGTTCTGCAAAATATCACGATATTTCATTTCACAATACTGTATCAATATTAAAAAGTACCGTATCGATATGTTTAGGTGTTTATTCAAATGCAGATATTGTGGAGGTTCATTTTTGTTTTGTTTTTCTTTTTTGTTTATATTTTATTTATTATTATTTAACACTTTTTTTTATTAAATGTTAGTTTCTTTGTTGGGATTGCACAAAAACAATGTTCTGATATTCGTTCTGAACTAACAGAATATGAACATTTGAACAGGATCTTAAACTGTAATGTCTGTAAAACAGAATTTCAGTTTGAACACAGGAACATGTTGTGATATAGCATTAGATCCTGTTCTGATCAAATAAAAATGTGTTTAGTATTTGTGCAGATTTCTGGTGGAATTCAATTCTTCAAGGAAATAATCATTATAAAAAAGAAACAAACAAAAAATTGCCTTATTAACAGTATCATGATATATCGTGATCCTAGTATTGTGATTTGTATCGTATCACCAGATTCTTGCTGATACACAGCCCTAATCATATATATTGAAAATATGAGCCACATGAACCAGCACTTTGGTCATTTGTTATTTATTTTATTAAAATATGTAAGATTTAGCACATTTAAAGCCTGAAGTAGATATTTTCTAAGGAATTATAGAGCAGTGTTAGTGGAGCGACTGGGTTTGGGCCAGTTTGACCCACATGTTTCACCCTTTAACATGTAAAAAGTCTGGTTTACTGCTCGTATGATGCATGTACATTAGCATTAGATCCTGTTGTGATCAAATAAAAATGTGTTTAGTATTTGTGCATATTTCGGGTGTAATTCAATTCTTCACGGAAATAATCATTTAAAAAAAGAAACAAACAAAATTTGCCTTTTTAACAGTATCATGATATATTGTGATATATCGTGTCATGATCCTAGTATTGTGAATTGTATCGTTCAGATTCTTGCCAGTACATACCCCTAATTAAAATACAATTAAAATATGATAAGTACATCAAGTGCAATCAGTTTGGAGCAGCCCTGAGTCAGTGTAACAGTTTTCGATTCACAGCATGTGAACAAACCAACTTAACCTGCCACGGAACTAAAATCACAACAGGAAATTAAGCATGTAAACGGAGCGCTGGGTGTTGTTTTAACTTTTCAGCTCTAAAAGGTGTGCCCCTGCGCTCGACTGTCTGCACCTTCTGTTGCAGATCAATCATGTGAACAGCAGTAATTCCGCTGACAGGAGTCAAAGCTCTTCTTCGACTTCACAGAGAAACGACAACAGCGTAAAGAGGAAAGCCCAGGCGCAGCTGATGACGGCTGCAGAGCTGAACTGAGGGCACCGCAGCTTTACTTTTCATTATCATTACAAGGAAAACACAGGTTGTGTCAGTGTTTTTATGGCTGAGACGCACAACTGTACACACACACACACACACACACACGGCTTCTGCAAATAGACCCTGACATGCACTCACACATATCCAGGTGGAGGCATGAGTGGATAATAACACACACACACACACACACATGCAGCTGCAGCACATTTGCATACTACTGCGTCTTCAGGCAGTTTTTTTTTTTTTACCAACTCAGAGTTTCTAATGTGAAAGACTCTTAATGTTAACTCTGTAATCAGCCCTGGACGTGAATATAAACCAAATATCCTCCTAAATGTGACGCATACAGACGTTGGTTTGCGTGGTAGTGTCCTAGTTTCCAGTGGCTTCTCATTCTGAATCGTGCGTCTGTCATTCCTGTTCGACATCTGTTGCTACCTGTTGTGTTTCCAAAGCGTGAAGACCTGTTTCACAACTGTTTATTGCCACCATTGTTTGATGCAAATGTATGATTATTATTCAGAGATTATTATTCAGAGTAAGTCACAGAAACCATTAATGAAACTTTTACTGGTGTAAAAGTTGACTTTTGTTGTGTTAAAGAATATCACATTAAAAGATGGTGACAAACCAAACAGTGTTGGCTAGATTCAATATTTAACCCATAAAGACCCACAGCTACTTTTGTGTCAGTTCCCAAATGAAGTTTACTCCAGATTTAACCTTTCTGAAGTGATCTGTCACCATTTATTATGACATTATCTTCTGTATTTTGCACTTTTTTAGTAAAAAAATCAGACATCTTCCAATATTTAATTCACTAAAAAAGACCCAGAACTACTTGTGTGTCAGTTCCCAAATGAAGTTTACTCCAGATTTAACCTTTCTGAAGTGATTCATCACCATTTATTTTAACATTATCTTCTATATTTTGCAGTTTTTCAGTGAAAATCAGACATCTTCCAATATTTAATTCATTAAAAAAGACCCAGAACTACATTTGTGTCAGTTCCCAAATGAAGTTTACTCCACATTTAACCTTTCTGAAGTGATTTATCACCATTTATTGTAACATTATCTTGTGTATTTTGCAGTTTTTCGGTAAAAATCAGATATCTCCCTATATTTCATTCACTGGTCATGCAGATGTTCATAAAAACTTAGATTAAAGTTGAGGGTTATTACAACAGAAACAGAGAAAACTGAAGAAAAAGTAACTTTTTCAGTGAAATCTCTCACTAACTGAACATAAACCCAGTGTGTCCATCCACTGTCACTGATCCAACTCCATTGGTTTTACTGGTGCACCAATGTTGTAGAAGATGACGGTGTTTCCATGTTCACTACGGAGCCTCTGAACGTCCACATGGGTCATATCTGATGACCATGAAAAGATGAAGAACTGTATTTTACACCAATTATTGACATGGATTGACAGGATTAGTGGATCAACAGGTATTAAACAGTTCAGATCAGTAAACGGTTTTGGTTTCCAGTGGCTGTTTGGGTCTTTAAGGGTTAAATGCAGATTTGTAAATTCAAGACTTCTAAGACTTTTTAAGACCCTGCAGGAACCCTGATAGCTACGAAAATAAAAATAAAAAAAAACGCTGCAGCAGATGAATCCACACGTCCAAATCTCTTTCACCCAAGTAGCAGCTTAGGATGAAGTGTGTAATTGTACTAATTATTTACATGTATTGATAGGATTAGAGGATCAACAGGTATTAAACAGTTTAGACCAGTAGATGGTTTTGGTTTCCAGTGGCTGTTTGGGTCTTTAAGGGTTAAGAAACCAGATGTGATGTTTGAGTGAATGAAACTCTCCTTTGCACTGACTCCTTGTGGAAAGTTAAAGTGGTTTTTACGATTGTGTTTTTACTAATGTTTGTTTTTTTAAATTTGTGGATACTGCTGGAACCTGTAAATTTCCTTATGGTATGAATACTCTATCTATCTATCTATCTATCTATCTATCTATCTATCTATCTATCTATCTATCTATCTATCTATCTATAACACAGATATGAACTTTTTAACTTCAGTTCTGTTAATTAACTCTCATTAAACTTAACTCACCTTTTATCCAAGACACAGATAACCACCAAGACGCATGTGACTTTGAGGAATGACTGTTCCATTTTGCGCATTGGAATTGCAAGAAAAAAAAAGTAAATAAACTAAAAAAAAAAAAAAGAAAGATAAAAATGGATGAAGTGGAGGCAGGAGTTGGGTTCAAACTCAGTCCAATAATATTCCGGCTCAGAAAAAAAAAGCAGGCTCAGCTCAGGTCCGGTTTAAAGTTGACAGATCCGACGAGTCCCGAAGTCCAGATGCGCCAAAAAGCGGCAGGAGACTCATTCAAGAGAAGTTTCACCAGAGCTTCCAAACTTCACTGAATGGACGAGGCTGGTACAAGTTGGAGGAAATGTCAGCGCTGCTTTTCTCACACACATCCGTACGTATCCTCGTGTCTCCGCCAAGATATTTGCATCGGTGTACCATCCGACAGACGGAGCCAGAGCCAGGCTGGAAATGCAGTCTGCTTCACTAGTGATGTTTCAGTGCGCACCAATAGTCCTCTAAACTCCTGCACTTAGCGCTCCGCCGGCCCACTTTTTTGCGTCACTCAGGGAGTAAGAGGAGCGCCGAGGGAGGTCAAGTGCCTTGTTAAAGCACGATAGAGATCCTTTTAGATAAGGTAACCAGAAACACTTCAGCCGGAGTCCTTCATGAGGGAGGAAATGTTAGAGAGCATAGTGGAACGGCCGTGCGTAACGAGGAGCGGTGCGCGGACACCAAAAGTGACTGAAAGCATAAAGAGGAGGAAGAGGATGGAGATAAAAGATGAAGAGTGTGAAGAGGAGGAGGTTTCAAGCAGGACTTTTCCTCTTTAGTAATAAAAAAAAAAAAAAGCACTGATGGACTTTTGAGATGAACAGTTGCATCCCCCTGGGGAAAAAAATCACTTATTGTCTCAGAAAATAATAATAATAACAATAATAATAATAATAATAATAATAATAATAATAATAATAATAACTTTATTTCTATAGCACCTTTAAAATCTGAGTTTACAAAGTGCTTTGACAGACAAAGCAAAAGTTCAGTAGCCCAGAGGTGGAACAGCCAAAAAATTATCCACTATGAGAAAAAAAAAAAAAAAAAAAAAGAGAGAGAGAGAGAGAGAGAGAGAGAGAACAGCCCAAAAAATTATCCACTATAAAAAAAGAGAGAGAGAAAAGCCCAAAAATGATCCACTATAAGAAAAAAAAAGAGAGAGAACAGCCCAAAAAATTATCCACTATAAAAAAAGAGAGAGAGAAAAGCCCAAAAATTATCCACTATAAGAAAAAAAAGAGAGAGAGAACAGCCCAAAAAATTATCCACTATAAGAAAAAAGGAGAACAGCCCAAAAAATTATCCACTATAAGAAAAAAAAGAGAACAGCCCAAAAAATTATCCACTATAAGAAAAAAAGAGAATAGCCCAAAAAATTATCCACTATAAGAAAAAAAGAGAATAGCCCAAAAAATGATCCACTATATGAAAAAAAAAGAGAAAACAGCGCAAAAAATTATCCACTGTAAGAAAAAAAAGAGAGAGAGAACAGCCCAAAAAATTATCCACTATAAGAAAAAAGGAGAACAGCCCAAAAAATTATCCACTATAAGAAAAAAAAAACAAAAAACCATCATCCACCTTTTCAATTAAGGGGGCGCTGTTTACCCAAAAGGTCTCTTGCTTTAAAATTAAGGCCACCAGAAAAAATAAAAGCATAGGCTGAAAATTTTTAAGGCCTTCAGCTAATGTGGCTAATGCTAAGGAAGTAACCCACAGGAAGTGGAGGTCAGTGTGCTAAAAATAAAGTTATTTTTAAAATGTATAGTGGATCATTTTTGGGGCTGTTCACTTTTTTTTCTTGTGGATAATTTTTTTGGCTGTTCTTTTTTTATAGTGAATAATTTTTTGGGCTGATTTTTTTTTTTACAGGGGATAATTTTTTTGGGGCTGTTCTTTTTTTTCTTATACTGGATAATTTTTGGGTTCTTCTTTTTTTCTTATAGTGTATAATATTTTGGGCTGTTCTCTTTTTTTTCTTATAGTGGATAATTTTTTGGGCTATTCTCTTTTTTTTATAGTGGATCATTTTTTGGGCTGTTCTCTCTCTCTCTTTTCTTATAGTGGATAATTTTTTTGGGCTATTCTCTTTTTTTTTCTTATAGTGGATAATTTTTTGGGCTGTTCTCTCTCTTTTTTTTCTTATACTGGATAATTTTTTGGTCTACTCTCTTTTTTTCTTATACTGGATAATTTTTTGGGCTGTTCTCTCTTTTTTTTCTTACAGTGGATAATTTTTTGGGCTGTTCTCTTTTTTTTATAGTGGATAATTTTTTGGGCTGTTCTCTTTTTAGTTATAGTGGATCATTTTTTGGGCTGTTCTCTTTTTTTATAGTGGATCATTTTTTGGGCTGTTCTCTTTTTTTTATAGTGGATAATTTTTTGGGCTGTTCTTTTTTTTATAGTGGATCATTTTTTGGGCTGTTCTCTTTTTTGTTTTAGTGGATAATTTTTTGGGCTGTTCTCTTTTTTTATAGTGGATAATTTTTTTGGGCTGTTCTCTCTTTTTTTTCTTACAGTGGATAATTTTTTGGGCTGTTCTCTTTTTTTTATAGTGGATAATTTTTTGGGCTGTTCTCTTTTTTTATAGTGGATAATTTTTTGGGCTGTTCTCTTTTTTTATAGTGGATAATTTTTTGGGCTGTTCTCTTTTTTTTATAGTGGATAATTTTTTGGGCTGTTCTCTTTTTTTATAGTGGATAATTTTTTTGGGCTGTTCTCTTTTTTTATAGTGGATAATTTTTTGGGCTGTTCTCTTTTTTTATAGTGGATAATTTTTTTGGGCTGTTCTCTTTTTTTATAGTGGATAATTTTTTGGGCTGTTCTCTTTTTTTATAGTGGATAATTTTTTTGGGCTGTTCTCTTTTTTTATAGTGGATCATTTTTTGGGCTGTTCTCTTTTTTGTTATAGTGGATAATTTTTTGGGCTGTTCTCTTTTTTTTATAGTGGATAATTTTTTGGGGCTGTTGCACCTCTGGGCCACCGTACAAAAGTCCACAACAGCAGAATAAAAACATAGCAAACAACACAACACACTAAAAGACACAAGTACAGCAAAACTGAAAACATGACTCACTTTGAATGCATCATAGTGTTAGAGGGCAGAAATAACAGAACATGATGCTGTCAAATACAAAATGAAGGAGTGGAATAAAACAACATCATGTATGTCAATATAAATGAAGAACAAAAACAAGGTCAAATTAAATATTTAACATTAAAAACATTAAAAAGAGACAACATCACATGAAGGCAAGTCTATAAAAATGCATTTTAAGAAGTGATTTTAAAGATGACACTGATTCTGCAGCCATATCTCCAGTGGTTTTCAACCTTTTTTGTCTCGTGACCCCATTTTAACGTCACACATTTTTGGACCCCAGACACGTTTTTGGCTAAAATTAATTTGTTTTTGATCCTGTAATAGTTTACTAGACCCTCCTCAGACCCATCTATAGGTTTTCTGTCCACATTTGTAGACAAGAGTTTCACAACTTTATACAAAAAAAAAGAAAAGAAAACTGTCCACCACAAAGGACATTCCATAAAAATTTTTTAAAACTGCATCTGAAAAAAACTGTTGCATCAGGATGTTTCCAATATAGGCACTGATTTAATAAAAACATAAAAAGCTGGTACTTTGCTGACATTTCCTGGGTCTAACGAGGATACTATGTTGCAAATAAACATTAATTTCAGATGACATTTAGTCTATTTAATGTATATATTTGTGGATGCAGGCAGTAAATCCAGGTGTAGATTACTGCACAAAGGGAGACTTGTATTTTCCTTGGTCAGGATCTGTCCAGTCAGTCCAGCTGTGATTTACAAGGCTGACAATTAATACTGAACAAACAAGAACTGAAACTATGAATTATGAAAGAGCTGCAGCATCTGAAACTGACCACAATGAACATTTGACACAGAAACAGAACCACAGTCCAGGTTAAAGACTCACCTGTTTCGACTGGCTTTTAACCCTTAGCACTGAGACACTACTAGGTTTTACATCTGTGCTCTCTTTTATCACCGTGTGTTGTATCTTATTGTTTTATGCATATTTATGGTATACTTGATTAACCTGTTTCTATGTTATAATTTAATCATGCTTTTAGATGTAAAGCACTTTGGGCTTCTTTATGTTGTTGTACAGTGCTATATAAATAAATTTTGATTTGATTTGACAGGGCTTCAGTTTCAGACTCACAGTTTGTCTTTTATGGATTGGAATTGTATGAATGAATGAATGAATGAATGGTTGATTTTTGGTTTGTACAGTAATCACCACACACAGTACAACAACTACAATAAACACAAAAAACCCCAAAAAAAAAACCAAATAGTCCAGAAGTAGAAGCTTATTTTTTGTCTATCCTTTTCACCTGACACCCCGCTTACATTAATCTAAATGTGTACATCATTGAGCATTGTCATTATAACAAAAGAATCAATAACAAAACAAAAACAAATCCACCGTCTCCACTTAATATTGCTGAATGATCTTATACTTAAGGCCTTTTTTAAACTTTACAAGAGAAGTGAACAACTTAAATTCATCATCAAGTCCATTACATAATTTCACACCCACAAACACAACCCAAATTACGGTGGCCCAGAGGTGCAACAGGCCAAAAAATTACTAAAAAGTACTAGACGAAAAAAAATATCTACTACAAGAAAAAAAAAGAGAACAGCCTAAAAAAAATATCCACTAGATGAAAAAAATTATCTACTACAAGAAAAAAAAAGAGAACAGCCCAAAAAAATTATCCACTATAAGAAAAAAAAGAGAACAGCCTAAAAACAATTATCCACTAGATGAAAAAAATTATCTACTACAAGAAAAAAAAGAGAACAGCCCAAAAAAATTATCCACTATAAGAAAAAAAAAGAGAACAGCCTAAAAAAATTATCCACTAGATGAAAAAAATTATCTACTACAAGAAAAAAAAGAGAACAGCCTAAAAAAATTATCCACTAGATGAAAAAAAATTATCTACTACAAGAAAAAAAAGAGAACAGACCCCAAAAAAAGTATCCACTATAAGAAAAAAAAAGAGAACAGCCTAAAAAAATGATCCACTACATGAAAAAAATTATCTACTAAAAGAAAAAAAGAGAGGAACAGCCCAAAAAATTTATCCACTATAAGAAAAAAAGAGAACAGCCTAAAAAAAATTATCCACTAGATGAAAAAAATTATCTACTACAAGAAAAAAAAAAGAGAACAGCCCAAAAAAAATATCCACTGTAAGAAAAAAAGAGAACAGCCTAAAAAAAATTATCCACTAGATGAAAAAAAAATTCCCTATAAGAAAAAAAAGAGACCAGCCAAAACAATTATCCACTAAAAGAAAAAAAAAGAGAACAGGCAAAAAAAATCATCTACTAGCCCAAAAAATTATTCACTATAAGAAAAAAAAAAAAGAACAGGTGAAAAAAATTATCTACTATGAGAAAAAAAAGAGAGCAGCCCAAAAAAATATCCACTATAAGAAAAAAAAAAACATCATCCACCTTTTCAATTACGGGGGCGCTGTTTACCCGAAAGGTGTCTTGCTTTAAAATTAAGACCACCACAAAAAATAAAAGGATAGGCTGAAAATTTTTTAAGGCTTTCGGCTAATGTGGCTAATGCTAAGGAAGTACCCCACCGGAAGTGGAGGTCGTGCGCTAAAAAATAAAGTTATTTTAAAATATAGATATTTACATTAATATAGTTTGCAAAGCAGTTAAATGATTAAATACGGTTCCAGTTTCTGCTCAAGGTTCGGCATGGGCGTTAAATGGTTAAGGTTAGGGTTAGGGTATGGTTGGGGTTAGTTTTCAGTGGTAAATGGCCCTTGTGTGCACTGTGTGAAGGTTCGTTGCTAAACTAATGCTAACGCGTGAAATGTTGAGCTATGTTAAAAGTTACATAACGAGAGTACATAAAAACTGCACCACAAAAAAACAAAACATGAAATATTGCACCTTAAACATGAATTTCACCATGAATATTTGTTCACACAACAAATTACATTCTTAGTCTTTAAATTCCTCAACTTAACCCATAAAGACCCAAACATCCACCTGTGACCAAAACCATCTACTGATCTAAACTGTTCAATACCTGTTGATACATTAATCCTATCAATACATGTCAATAATTGGTGTAAAATACAGTTTATCATCTTTTCATGGTCATCAGATATGACCCGTTTGGACGTTCAGAGGCTCCGTAGTTACCATGGAAACACCGTCATCTTCTACAACATTGATTCACCAGTAAAACCCACGGAGTTGGATCAATGACAGTGGATGAACACACTGGGATTATGTTCAGATAATGAGAGATTAAAAAAAAAAAAAAAAGTCACTTTTTCTTCAGTTTTCTTTGTTTTTGATATAACCGTCAACTGTTATCTGAATTTTTATGAACATCTATATGATCAGTAAATTAAATATAGGAAAATACCTGATTTTTACTGGAAAAATACAAAATTTGAAGGATTATTTTATAATAAAAGTCGATAAATCACTTAAGAAAGGTTAAATATAGAGAAATATTTATTTGGGAACAGGAACAAAAGTAACACTGGATCTTTATGAGTTAACATCTTCATCTTCATTCTCTATTTTTTTCCTTTTTCAGTAGTTTTTAGTTTAATTTTGTTTAAGATAAGACAAGATAAGATAAAATGAGATAAAATAAGATAAGATAAGATAAAATATGCCATTATTAGTCCCACAAGGGGAAATTCCAGGTTTACAGCAGCAAAGCACAAAAGCACACAAGAGCAAAAGAAGTGCAAAATGAAAATAAAGACAAATCAAAATTGAGTTGAGTTGAGTCCTGGAGCATCAGTCCTGGTACAAAATAAGGTTTTAATTGCTTTCAGTCTAAGGTATGCAAACTTTTAATTCTTTGTCATGTGCTCTGTTAGTAAAAAAAAAAAAACAAGAAAAAAAACAAAAGAGGTTACAAAAAGGTAAATCGGTAAATTAAACATAGGAAAATACCAGATTTTCACTGGAAAAATACAAAATACAGAAGATTATTTTAAAACAAATGGTGATAAATCACTTAAGAAAGGTTAAATACAGAGAAACATTTATTTGGGAACTGGAACAAAAATAACACTGGGTCTTTATGAGTTGACATCTTCCTCTTCATTCTCAATTTTTTCAGTAGTTTTTAGTTTAGTTTAGTTTAAGATAAGATAAGATAAGATAAGATAAGATAAGATAAGATAAGATAAGATAAGATAAGATAAGATAAGCCTTTATTAGTCCCACAAGGGGAAATTCCAGGTTTACAGCTGCAAAGCACAAAAGCACACAAGAGCAAAAGAAGTGCAAAATCAAAACAAAGACAAATCAAAATGTAGTTTAGTTTAGTTTAGTTTAGTTTAGTTTAGTTTAGTTTAGTTTAGTTTAGTTTAGTCCTGGAGCATCAGTCCAGGTCCAAAATAAGGTTTAAATTGCTTTCAGTCTAAGGTATGCAAGGTTTTAATTCTTTGTTGCGTGCTCTGTTAGTATATATTAAAAAAAAGCGTCACAAAAAGAAAAGAAAAGAAAAGAAAAGAAAAAAGGCGCGTTGTTAAAATCTGACAGAATTTCCTCCAGCTCCAACCCTGTGTGTCATGTGTGTCACAGCTTTTAATCTCTGAAATTAAATGACTATAAAGTATAAGAAAAAGGCTCCCTTGTTGATGAAGACCACATGATATCACTCATCTCGCTGCTTTATGAGGAGCCTAGAATAAAGATTCAGAAACCACTAATAAAAAGGTTTTCGCCACCAGTGGAGGGAAGCGAACATTCTGCCAGCGTGGAGTCACACAGCAGTAAAACACTACATGACTTTAGCATTCAGACGCAATTAAGTTGCCATACGCAAATTTAGGAGATCAGGGAAACAATCCCACATCAAATTTTCTCTCGGAGGGATTTATCTGAGCACCCAGATCTGGAAGCTTTGGCGGGGACGCCGACTTTGTGCTTAATTACTTCAAGGCATGTAGGGAAAACAGGCTTGTTAGTAGACTTAGTGGTTTTGGGAGTCTGAGGCGGGTTCTGCAGCAGGATGTGTCGCATGCTGTCATCCCACGTTCTTGTCTTTTCTTACTATCATGACTGATAATGACACTGCTTTGTGAGGCACAACTCAGAAAGAAGCGTGACTCATACATAAGTGCCATCTGTGAAGAGGAGAATGAAAACCAGCGGCACTGAGGTCTGTCGGAGATGTTACACTGGAAAAACATGTAAATCTGCAGCATTCACGAGTACACGACAGCATAAAAAAATTACCACAGCTAGAACCCGCACTGCAAAAATCTAAATGTTACCCTGTGTGTTTTTGTCATTTCTAGTCCAAATATCTCATCACACTTAAAATCAGACAGAATCACCTAAAGAGGAACTTTTCAGTGAGATATAAGAACTGATTTAGAGACAATGGATCTGGAAAATCTGATTTCAACAAATCTGGCAAAGATCATTTTCACCTGTTCCAGTAGCTGATTTTTTTTTTTTGCTTAATTCAAGGCTTTTTTTTTTTTTTTTAATTCAAGGTTTTTTTTTTTACTTAATTCAAGATTTTTTTTTTTTTGCTTAATTCAAGCCTTTTTTTTGGTTATGTCAATTTCTTTTTTGCTTAATTACATTTTTTTGCTCAATTCAATTTTTTTTTTTCTTAATTCGAGCCTTTGTTTTTGGTTAATTCAGTTTCTTTTTTGCTTCATTAAATTTTTTTTTTTTTTTTTTGCTTAATTCAAGCCTCTTTTTTGGTTAATTCAATTTCTTGTTTGCTTAACTACATTTTTTTGCTCAATTCAATATTTTTTTTTTCTTAATTCGAGCCTTTTTTTTGGTTAATTCAGTTTCTTTTTGCTTAATTAAATTTTTTTTTTTTTTTTTTTTTTTTTGCTTAATTCAAGCCTCAATCATTTTTTTGATTGACTTAAGCAAAAAAAAAAAAAAAAAAAAAAATCTTAAATTAAGCAAAAACAAAACAAAAAAATCTGCCACTGTAACGAATGAAAATGATCTTGGTCAGATTTGTTGAAATCAGATTTTCCAGATCTTTTGTCTAAAAATAAGTTCTTTATATCTCACTGAAAAGTTCCTCTTTAGGTGATTCTGTCTGATTTTAAGTGTGATGAGATATTTGGACTAGAAATGAGAAAAATACACTTGGTCAGATTTGGATTTTTGAAGTGAATGGGGATCAAAATCATACAGACTGGCCACTGTAAAAAAGGCCTGTACAAAAATAAGAAAATTGAACTCATTATTGGGTTAAAATGTCTTATTTCAACTAAAATTATCTGTCAGTGCAGTAAGAAAATTACACTTATGAAGTCTTCATAGTAAGATTCTTTTGTGTATATATATATATATATATATATGTATAATTGGTCTCACGAAGATGTAATGACTTAATAGATTTGTATTTATAGGCAAAACTGCATTAAAATGTACACATTTCTTGAGGGTAAACAGTTCCTGTGTCCTCCACATTCATCCCCCAACAGCATACAGTCGCAGAGAAAATGATTAGACCATCCAAAGTCCTCAAAAACAATGGTTATGCAATCCAGTCCTAACTCCTGTGTGTGTCATGTGACTAAAACAGACAAAAGAAAACATGGAATGTCTAAAAGCGCTGTTTTTGTCAGGACAATGCCATAGATATTGATGGAAGAACTGAAGTGATTTTAGTTTTTATCAAGAAAACATGTTAAATGGATAGAAATCAGGTCTGACATTAAACTACTATGAGCTATTTTTGTTGGTATCATTACATTTGTCCAGACAAATGGACCTTTAGTTGGACCAGGCATTAAAATGAACAAGAAACTGAAGAAAACAAGGAGTGGTCTAATAATTTTTTCCATGACCGTAGCTGGTTTTGTTATAAATGTTGCTTAAAATTGGTTGGAATATCTCTGTGGGGTTCAGCTCAAGATGAAAATTGTTGGAACAAGTCAAATAATCTGAACAAGATTAAGTCTCAATAAGTAAATAAATCTTTGAAAAATGCTCTTTCAAGATAAACATTTCAAATTCAAGTCAGTTTATCTAGGTCAGATATTCCCTTTTTGCAGTGTACATGAGAAAAAGGCTGATTTTACCATCTTTAAACTACCAATATATGAATTCTCACTTCATGTTATAAAAGGACATCTTATTTTTTACCATTTGCATTAGGTTAGAATTCAAATGCTGTTCATTTTTGCATGATTATTAAAATTCTGACTCAGCCACTAAAATCAACACATGGTAAAAATAACAAACAAACAAACAGAAAATGACTACAGTAGCACACTTCACCGAAGTGAGTAAAAAATGCACATTGACACATTTTAGAACCTTTAACCTAACACAAAAAATATTAATATATGTCAGCCCATATTGCTGTTAATCACTGACATATGCTAGGGTGCAAAAATGAAAAAGAGACAGAAAGAAAAAAGTAATTCAAATTTGATGTAGTGTATTGAAAAAAACAAACAAACAAACAAAACATTTTTTGCATGTGGTTTGTTTACATTATAAAAATAGCATGTAAAGGATTAAAAAATATCTGTCAGTTATTGGGCATTTGGTATTTTTATTTATGGCTCAAGTTGATGAAATACAAAAAAAGAAGGAAAAAGTTAAAAACAAACCGTATGAAAAACTTTTTGACATTACTACAGCCCGGTGCAGATGACGTTCTTTCAGTGATTAGGACAGACCTCTGTGGGCTGGATATGAAAGGGTTAACGCTGTGTCTTTTATGTATACGTCTAAAAATATACCTTTCATATTCTAGATTTATGTATTTATAAAATATGTTGCCTGGAGAATGCTTCTTGTCCAACACTTGGCTTATTTTTAGACAATTATAAGCTCCATTTTCTTGGTAAATCATCACATATTGTATGTTCTATATGTATTTAAGTTGGACGTGAGTAAATGTGTAACAATAAAACTAAACCAATAATAAAACAAACTATTGTGATGAAAGGTGGTGGTCTTACTAGCCACAAAATATATATATACATTTTTTTTCATAGCTTTAAAACAATCTGGGAAGCTACTTTGAGGTGAATAAATCAGTGTTTTCTGGCATTAGTTCTGCTCATTTTTGGTTTGGTTTTATTTTTATATTACACATATAGACACGTCCAACTTTATGACATTTAGAAGATACAATATGTGATGATTTGTAAGGAAAATTTGACCGAGAATTGTCTAAAAACAAGCCAAGAGCTGGACAAAAAGAATCCTCCAGGCACTAACCCACTGGGCTTAATGCAAGAACTTCTATTTATTCTTTTTCAGCTTTTTCATTCGTATTTAAGTGTTTATTTATTAGTTTATTTAGTAGGAACAGTGCACATTAATGAGCAAATCAAACTCAGTGAATATTCATAACTTCAGAACACTGTATAAATGACCTGCGTAAACATAATGAATGTAGAACTGTGTTTCAGTACGAATTTTACGATTTTATACTTGAGTATTTACCTGCACATAAAAAAAAAAAAAAAAACAGGAACACATGCACAAAAAATGAACAAATCTGCAAATACAGTCGATGTCACATTAAACCATGGAAACTATTCAACTTGTTTTACTATGTCACACAATATTAATATTAATATAAAAGTCACTTTTCTGGTTCTGATTGTAATTAGAGGTTGTTTTATGATAACTGTCAGATACTGCATTCAAAATCACCCAAAAATCAAACACTATATGTTAATATGTTTATGAGCAGGATCACTTCACAAGTCAAAGTCCAATTTTTCATGAATATTTGTCAAATAAGATGAAGTATAAGGGATTTTCCGATGCTAAATTAATTCAGAGTAATAAAATATACTGTACAATAGATAAGGACGTCACATACAAATCAAGTGGTGAAACCCCGCCCCTCGCATGTATTTTATCGTATTTTGTCATCGATCCAGCTGATGTCATCATGTCTATGCGTGTGCTGATGTCATGTCAGTTGCCTCTATATATGTGCCAAGTTTGAAGTAAATTGAAACAAAACTGATGTTTTTATAGATGTTTGAAGTTTTGCCCATTAGAAGTAAATGGGAAAAAAATGATTAAAAAATTCATGAAAAATTTTAACTTTGACCGACTTTTCCCCAAAATGTAACCACATCTATTCTGGGTCACTGGGAATCTATAAACCAAAAAATGGTGTAAACTCAACCAATAGTTTTGCTGCTGCAGATATTTGAAATTTCGCCCATTATAAGTAAATGGGAAAAAAATGATTTAGAAAATTCATTAAAAAATTTGAACTTTGACCTACTTTCCCCAAAATGTAATCAGATCTATTCTGGGTCACTGGCAATCTATAAACAAACAAACCAAACCAAAATCAGTACCACTTCCCTCCCCTTCGGTGGGTGGGGTAATAAAAACAACGCAAAAAAAAAAATCCTAAAGTTGTAATACCACTGTCGGCCACTAGGTGCTGCTCCAAAACACTCTCACTCCCATTCATTGACTTACATTAAATTTCTCTCCAAAAACACCAAGTCAGTATCTTTTTTCCAGGACTCATTCTAGTCTCATTCTATTTTTTTGGACCCTCTTATACATGATCTGGTCCAGTCTTTACAATTTTCCTCCTTCAATCAGATCTGAGGCCAAGTTGATGTGTGCCCTGTCAGGCTTTGATTGACAGATGTGATTGACAACTCGTTCGTCTACTGCGTAAGACTTCAACAGATTCAGTTTGTGTCATAAAATACATTTTTTTCCTGACAGATACCCCCCCCCCCCCGCCCCACCCAATAAAACATTTACTGTTTTACTGAGTTAGCAGGCTAGCACTTAGCATTAGCTCACCTCTGACTCCACTGGACTCCAGTGTTTCTACTCCTTTTGTCCAAATATGGTCACTTCTGGCTCCAAAACACCAACATGTTGAACTACTGGGTGACATCACGGCTCCTCCATCCACTGATTATATGTATTCTATGGAAAAATACAATAGTTTACAGCAAACTAAACTCATAACCTGTTTAATTCCACCTTAAAATCACATCGTATTTATAACACATTTGCACACTGTTTATACACATTTCTTTAATTATCAGATTTTATCATATATAATGTCTTCTCTCTGTAGCACTTTGAGATTCCACTGAATGAAAACTGCTTTATAAATGCAAATTATCATTATTATTAGTAGTAGGAGTAGTAGTAATAGTAGTAGTAGTAACAGGACATATATGTATATTTAATATTTTATTGTGTATTTTATCCTTCACATTGCCTGCATTTTTCAGTATTGTGTGATATTTTTACACACTCTTCTTTGCACTAAGTGTTTTTGCTGCTAAACTGATTTTCATTGTTCCTGTGACAGTGACAGTAAAGATCTATTCTATTCTATTCTATTCTATTCTATTCTATTCTATTCTATTCTATTCTATAATTTGCTCTTCTAATTGTGTTTAAATAGAGTGTTTTAATATGCATATTTGGTATATATATATATATATATATATATATATATATATATATATATATATATATATATATTCCTATTCAGAGCTATATATGCATGTTTGTTTAGCGCCATATTTATTTATTTATTTATTTTTGTATTGATAATTTCTCTCCTGCTACTTTTCATTAAACTCCAATTGAACAAATGTCCCACACAAAAATGTCCCCATGGGATTAATAAAGTATAGTAATTCTAATTCTGATTAAATCACACTCATGTGTCTTCTAAATCCCTCCTACGGGGCGTTTAATGACACATTTGTATGTGTGAGTGCTTCCACATTGTCATTTGATGTAATTTAAGTGAAAACAGTTCTTTCTCTTGATGCTTCAGGGGTTTTTTGGACTTCAGGAAAAACAAATGCAGCATCTGGCGTTGAGTCAGTGAGTGTATATTTTACATATTTATGCTATGGATCTTATACACACGATCCATAATGGAAAAGGATATTTTGCACACAGTGAAACACATAGCGTCCACCACACAAAAGCCTCACATCTGGAGTGGAAGGGTCTGCCAAAGAGCTGGGTCTTACTCTCTGGCCGCCTCTCCTTCCCTTTCTCTCTCCTACTCTTTGTCTTTGTCTCTCGCCCTCGCTCTCTCACACCTTGAATTGTTTAATTCTTCGCCGGAGTATGTTCCCATTTAGCTGCATTTATTAAAAATAATGTGGGAAACCTTTTCCCCAAAGTCTCAGCTCAACTTAACTCCCGTGTCTGGAGACGGCGAGACGTTGTGTTTTTTGTCAAATACTCACTCTGAGCGCTTTGCCAGCTTGGTTTCAGAATTCCATATCTTGTGCCTGAAGTTTTGTTTTCACATGATTTCTCCTGCAGCCATTGAAAACATTTATTATTTTATCATGTACTGCTCACTCTCACTCGCTCTGCTACATGAAATATGAACCTGCCGGACGTTTAATTCAATAATAAACTAAAACACTGGCTTTTCCCAACAGCACCGGGGCTTTTGTGGAGATGCAGCGTCTGCTTCGATTGAAACTTTATTGTCCTGCAGGGACGGACATGGCCGAGCTAAGCTTTCACAGTCTGGTGACGGGTGCCATGTAAATAGATTAGCTCATACAGTATTTATGAATATAGTTTATAGTCTTGTGCAATCACACTGTTAACTGTTTAGTGCAGTGGAAACACGGAGCAGCAGTGATTTACTTCAGTCATGAAATATGGACGTGTGATTTACTGCTGTGATGAACTACATGGACGTGTGTGTGTGTGTGTGTGTGTGTTTTTTTAGGCCTGGTTATCTTCGGTTTGACAAATGCAGCTTTAAAACAGTTTTATATAAAATAGGCTTGAGGCTTTATTAATATAGTAACTGCTTTCTACTTGAAGCTTAATGAGGATCTGACTGTTTCTCAATGATCTTCCCTTGGACTAAACAAAAGTATTTGGCAGATTTAGATTGTGTTTTGTGTTTTTGGCCACTTCCAAATGGGATTTATCACCATTTATTATAGTTTTACTGTGTATTTTGCATTTTTAAAAGGATTAAAAACAGAACAAGCTGAAGAAAAAACACCATTAAAATGATTGTGAAAAAATGATTTTTCTTCTCTACATTTAACCCTCTATCGCCAAACGTATCATATTTGATACGTAAGTTTTGAAGCCCTTTACATGATCTGTGGGATATTTGTTTTCTTGAAAAACCTGATGTATACAATTAGATACATGCAATACACAGATAATCCACCAGGGGGAGGAGTTCATTCACCAGAGGCCTTTCCAGTGACACTACAAGACTGTCATTAATGAGGAAGGAGGACGAACTGGGACCATTTAGAAAAGGAATTAACTATTTATTAGACATGTTTGTGTTATATTGTGCTTTTGTTTGTTCAAAAATAATAATTGAGCATTGAGACCTGATGGATCAAATATGATACAAAATTGAAACTCATACATGGAAATTGATATTTGAAAAAAAAAAAAATAAAAAAAAAAAAATAAAAGGGTTGTTCAGAAGGACCAATAAAGGTTCCAGTTTCAAAGAACTGGAATTTTCTGTCAGTGATTTAATGGTTCAGGCTTTACAGGGTTAACCTTCCCTATTGTGATTTCTCACCATTTTTTACAATATTATCCACTGTATTCAGCATTTTTTAGTGAAAATCAGGTATTTTCTTATATCTAATTCACTGATGTTCATGAAAGCTCAGAGTAATTTCATAGATGATTAAACCTAAACAGATTAAACTGGAGAAAAAGTGACTTTTTCAGCTAAATATGCCATCCTGATTATAAAAACAAACATGTGCAAACACTGTCACTGATCCAACTCCATGGGTTTTACTGGTGAATCAATGTTTTAGAAGATGACGGTGTTTCCACGGTAACTACAGAGCCTCTGAACGTCCAAATGGGTCATATCTGATGACCATGAAAAGATGAACTGTATTTTACACCAATTATTGACATGTACTGATAGGATTAGTGGATCAACAGTTTAGATCAGTAGATGTTTTTATTTAATCTCTCATTGGTTCTTTGTACTGAAATCGTTCCCCTCCTGTTTGGTCTAAAGTTCAACCACATTGCTGCTTTAGTGCTCGATTAAAAACCATAGTAACTTATTACGCATTTCACACTTGTAAACTGACATAGTGAGCTGTAGTCCATTACTCTGGAGAGGTTTGGTGTGTTTTATTCACTCCAGTAATGAACTTTCATTAGCTGGGACTGTCCTCCCCTTTTACTCCTGTGAACTTTTAAAGATCCACTTCATTGTTGCAGAAATACCTCAGCTGGTGTCATGGTTTCGTTCTCCCTGTTCCATGTGCAGGACGATGAACCCAAACCGCTGCATCGAGGATCCGTAATTAAGAAGGTGGTGGTTCCATACGACAGGATTTATGACAGAGGCTCAAAAATAATAATGACTTACTAATTACACTTAATTTAAAGGTTACTTGTTGCTATTTTGTAAGGGCCCTGTCTTCTTAACCCTTTAACCCCTGAGCCCTAATTCCAGGTAAAGGTTCACATATTAACCCTTTAACCCCTGATTCCATGTAAAGGTTCTGCTGTGAATCTGGGTCTGTTTCAGGTTCATTAAAGCTGCTCTGAGTATGTGCTTGTGTTCCTTTTCTTCAGTGGTTTTGTTTTACTGTGTGTTTTAGGGTCAAAACAGATGGAAGAACAGAAAAAGACAAAGAAAGGAACAGAAGTTTGACGGGTTTGGACTAAATAAGGCACTAGAATGTACATCAGTACAAGATTTAGGATGGTGAACATCAACTGTGAACTGGAACACACTGGACAACAACAGGGATTTGAATTTGGGCCCAGTAGGTTTGGGGCCCTTTTTTTTTTTTTTTTTAATAAATCAGTCCAGGTGTTTTTTGGCACACTGCAGAAATCAAACTCTGACCAAGTGTATTTTTCTTATTTCTTGTCCAAATATCTCATCACACTTGAAATAAGACAGAATCACCTAAAGAGGAACTTTTCAGTGAGATATAAGAACTGATTTATAGACAATAGATCTGAAAATCTGATTTCAAGAAATCTTACCAAGATAATTTTCAGTTGTTCCATTGGCAAATTTTTTTTTCCTTGAATTATGCAAAAAATCTTGAATTAACAAAAAAAGGCTTGGATTAAGCCAAAATAAATAAATAAAAAATCTTGACTTAAGCAAAAAAAAAAAAAATCTTGAATCAAGCCCAAAAAAATCTTGAATTAAGCCAAAAAAAAAAAAAAAAAATCTTAAATTAAGCAAAAAAAAAAACAAAAAAACAACAACAATGGAATTAAGCAAAAAAATGTTGAATTAAGCAAAAAAAAATCTGCCAATGGAACAAGTGAAAATTATCTTGGTAAGTTTTCTTAAAATCAGATTTTCCAAATCTATTGTGTAAAAATCAGTTCTTATATCTCACTGAACAGTTCCTCTTTAGGTGATTCTGCCTTATTTTAAGTGTGATGAGATATTTGGACTAGAAATGAGAAAAATACACTTGGTCAGATTTAGATTTTGCAGTGCACGTGGTTGAACTCCAAAAACCAGTTACATGGTCAGAACTCGGTGAAAAAAAAACAGTAAAAAAAAAAAAAAAAAAAAGGAAAATCACTACAACACTACAAACAACAGTAAAAACAAAAATGACAAGGACAACTGGGGGAAAAAATAAAACACAACCAAAACCGTCTATTTTTACAGTGAGTCGGTCTCACTCACTGCTCTGTGTTTTACCCCCCATTCCACAGGCAGCGGGGGGGTGACTTGAGCATGCTCAGATGTCTATGGAAAGAACAAGATCTATTCCATCAGTGCGATTTAAAATTTTTCCTATTGAGCAAATGATTGAATTTTTAGGAATATTTAAAATAAATCCTACACTCCGAACGCTCACCACAGACACGTTAGGGGTTAAAGGGTTAACACTGACCTTTCTCTCTCTCTCTCTCTCTCTCTCTCTCTCTCTAACAATAATAAGGTTTTCCAGATCTATTGTGTAAAAATCAGTTCTTATATCTCACTGAATAGTTCCTCTTTTTAGGTTATTCTGTCTTATTTTAAGTGTGATGAGATATTTGGACTAGAAATGAGGAAAATACACTTGGTCAGATGGAGATTTTTGCAGTGCACCTGGTTGAACTCCAAAAAGCAGTTACATGGTCAGAACTCATTAAAAAAAAAAAAAAAGGAAAATCACTACAACACTACAAACAACAGTAAAAACAAAAATGACAAGGACAACTAGGGGAAAAAAAAATCCAAACGGTCTATTTTTACAGTGAGTCGGTCTCACTCACTGCTCTGTGTTTTACCCCCCATTCCACAGGCAGCGGGGGGGTGAACTGAGCATGCTCAGATGTCTATGGAAAGAACAAGATCTATTCTATCAGCACGATTTCAAATTTTTCCTATTGAGCAAACGGTTGAATTTTTAGGAATATTTAAAATAAATCCGAACGCTCACCACAGACACGTCAGGGGTTAAAGGGTTAACACTGACCTTTTTCTACCTCGCTCTCTCTCTCTCGCTCTCTCACTTAAACATATTAACCAACAACAGTTCTGTTTGTCACACCCTCGTTCTCTGTGTCTCTGAAAGAAGGGAGTTCAGGCGAAGTTCATCTTTCTTGGAGAGTTTTGGACGGAGCCGGCGAAATGAGCAAAGCAGAGGAGCGCGGCGGAGCAGAGGTTAGACAATTACAAGGCCGGAGTCCACTAACAAACTTCTAACAAGCAAATTCTTGGCTCCAACTGCATGTGTTTGTGTGACGGAGAAAAGGAAGAAAGACAAAAGGCAGAGCACGAGGCCGTCTGTGAGCAGAGGCTGTTTGGATGTCCTGACATGCACGGATGCATGTTTTGCGTGTGTTTTGTTGTCGTTTTGTGTAGACGGTGGAGGGCAGACGGAACAGCCGGGGTAAAAGGACGACTGTGCAATTACAGCAGAAGGAGCAGGGACAAATGACAGGGCTGCCACTCAAACAATCAGTGTCTGAGATTGATGACAGCTGGGACTGAAGTGTTGGTTGAAAAGGAGAAAGTTGAAAAAACAAATATATACTCATAGAAAAACTGGTTTTGCTCTTTTTTTTCCTTTTGCACATGCGTCAAAACTGAAATATGACATTACATGCACTGAGAAAATAATAACAATATTAAAAACTAGCGCGTTGACCCAAGAGGATCCACACACTGCAACAATAAAACTCTGACCAAGTGTATTTGTCTCATTTCTAGTCCAAATATCTCATCACACTTAAAATCAGACAGAATGCCCTAAAGAGAAACTTTTCTGTGAGATATAAGAACCGATTTACAGACAATAGATCTGAAAAATCTGATTTCAAGAAATCTTACCAAGATCTTTTTCACTTGTTCCATTGGCAGATTTTTTTTTTTTTTTTTTTTTGCTTAATTCAAGCTTTTTTTTGGTTTTGCTTAATTCAGGATTTTTTTTTTTTTTTTTTTACTTAATTCAAGTTTTTTTTTTTTTTTTTTTTGCTTAATTCAAGACTTTTTTTGTTAATTCAAGTTTTTTGCTAAATTCAAGATTTTTTTTGCTTATTTCAAGGGTTTTTTTTTTGCTTAATTCAGGATTTTTTTTTACTTAATTCAAGATTTTTTGCTTAATTCAAGACTTATTTGTTAATTCCAATTTTTTTTTTTTTTTGCTTAATTGAAGATTTTTTTTGCTTAATTGAAGATTTTTTTTTATGCTTAATTCAAGTTTTTTTTTGTTTTTGCTTAATTCAGGATTTTTTTTTTTTAACTTAATTCAAGATTTTTTGCTTAATTCAAGACTTTTTTTTGTTAATTCAAGGTTTTTTTTTTGCTTAATTCAAGACTTTTTTTTTTTTGCTTAATTCAAGTCTTTTTTTTCTTAATTAAGGATTTTTTTTTACTTAATTCAAGATTTTTTGCTTAATTCAAGACTTTTTTGTTAATTCAATTTTTTTTCGCTTAATTGAAGATTTTTTTGCTTAATTGAAGATTTTTTTTGCTTAATTCAAGCGTTTTTAGGTTAATTCTTTTTTTTTTTTTTTACTAAATTCAATTATTTATTTTTTTTTTTTTTCTTTGCTTAATTCAAGCCTTTTTTTAGTTAATTCAAGATTTTTTTTTGTTTAGTTCAAGCAAAAAATTTGCCAATGGAACAAGTGAAAATTATCTTGGTGCTTTTAGACATTCCATGTTTTCTTTTCTGTCTGTTTTAGTCACATGATACACACATGAGTTAGGACTGGATTGCATAACCATTGTTTTTGAGGACTTCTGATGGTCTAATAATTTTTCTGCAACTGTAGATGATGGTGATAATAGGGAAACAAAAAGATGATATCCAGAAAATACTACATCTAGGATATGCATCGATGCTGTTTTCTTGACATTTGTGTCTTATTATGACTCAGATTTAACTCAACAGATAGTTCAGATCCTTCCATTAGATAAACACTGCCGTGATTAATATGTTTCAAGTTCTTTAACCCTTTAACTGATGCGGTGAGTAGTTCTCATTTCTTGCTCTTGCTCAATTCAGTTCACTACAGGGCATAAAAATCAGACAATCCCAGGATGCATTGGGCTCATCAGATTTGCTACAGACTGCTTCAGGAGCATGAAACATCACTTTCACACATGGATCCGACTTCTCAGAGTCCAGACTTAAACCACAATGGGATGTGATGGTGAGTTTACACACTGGTCTGACTCTCCATCATCAATATAAGACCTCTGAGACAAATTAGTGCAACTATGGATGAAAATTAAGCCATGAAGACCCAAACGTCCTCCGGTGACCCAAACCATCTACTGATCTAAACTGTTTAACACCTGCTGATCCACTAATTCTATCAATACATGTAAATAATTGGTGTAAAATACAGATATTCATCTTTTCATGGTCATCACATATGACCCATTTGGACGTTCAGAGGCTCCGTAGTTACCGTGGAAACGCCTTCAACTTCTACAACATTGATTCACCAGTAAAACCCATGGAGTTGGATCAATGACAGTTGGCGGACACACTGGGTTTATGTTCAGTAAATAATAGAATTTAATTTTTTAAAAAAGTCACTTTTTTCAGTTTTCTGTATTTCTGATATAATAAATAAAATAACCTAAAATAACCATAAATGAAATAACCTTCAACTTTAATCTGAGCTTTTATGAACATCTACATGATCAGTAAATTAAATATAGGGACATGCATGATTTTTACTGAAACAATGCAAAACACAGAGGATAATATTATGTTTATGTTTATGCATTTGGCAGACGCTTTTTTCCAAAGCGACTTACAGGGGAAAACCAATCAAATCACTCAATCAATCAAATTTTATTTATATAGCGCCAGATCACAACAAAAAAGTTCTCTCATGACACTTTATATATAGAGTTGGTCCAAACCAGACTCTAAGCCAATTTACAGAAACCCAACAGAATCCTCCAGGAGCAAACACTTGTGACTGGTGACAGTGGAAGGAAAAAGTACCTTTAACAGCAGAAACCTGGAGCAGACCCAGACTGAGGAGGATGGACGAGTGACAGGACCAGTTGGGGTTAAAGAGAGAGAGTAAAGAAAGAGAGAAAGAGAGAGCGATAGAGATAGAGACTGGGGGAGAGGGGGAAAAGGGGGGAGTAGGGGGAGACGCATGGAGGCAAGTTGAGGATAAGTGAGTGGTGATGATGAAGGCAGGAGAGAGGCAGGACCACCGCAGCAGGTCCAGAGATAATCCTGGGAAAATCTGTGATAATCCTGGGAAAAACCTTATTAAAATATTTAAAATGGAATGGCTGACAGTGCTAGGACAGGAGGTGCTCTCGGAAGAGCTGGGTCTTCAGGAGCTTCTCGAAGATAGGCAGGGATGCCTCTGTTCCCATAGTACTTGGTAGAGCGTTCCACCAACGTGGAACAAGCCATGAAAAGAGCCTGGATTGTCTTGTACAAGGTCTGGGGACCACCAGACTACGTTCCCCAGACGAGTGGAGTGGTTGTGGGGCAACATAAGCTTTTATCAGTGCACCTAAGTAGACAGGAGCAGACCCACTGAGAATTTTATAGGCTAGGATTACAATAATATAATATTATACTAAATGGTTATAAATCACTTCAGGAAGGTAAAATTTGGAGGAAAAAATCAAATGGGAACTGACACAAAAGTAGCACTGGGTCTTTATGGGTTATTCATTCTTTCATTCATTTTCTGAACCCACTTTATCCTCACTAGGGTCACAGGGGTTGCCTTATGGGTTAATGTTGTGATATTTACTGTAGTGTTGCATAAGCACATATTGCGTGCAGGACTTTTCTTTTGATCAGGCTGTGCATTAAACCAAAGGTACTTTTCCATCTTGAGATTAAAAAAAAAAATCTATCACATGCGTAGGAGCTGTTTTCTGTTTGTTTACATCTCCGACCACCGTGAGGCGCCTGTTTATGAAACTGATGGACGTATAGAAGGAAGTCATGGTAGAGCAGTAACAGACGCTACAGCTTCAGACCAGGATTGACCTGCTGAGATTTGACTTCTTATGTTTGAAACACGTACAGTTTCTGAGCCATAGTTTCATGGACAATATGCAGCGATGGTATGATGTTAAATAAAGACGTCTGAAGTTATTTGATGCATGAATCAAATGTAAAAACTTGCAACAGTAGCCCCTGTGTCACTATATTATGTCAAAACTCACAAAAATTTTGTCACAATCTGACATTTTTACTGACTCATCCATAAATGCACATTCATTTTTTATTGAATGAATCATGTCCTGTTGCATCTTCTACATTATGTTTTGTCTTTACACCATTTTTCCTTTACTTTTCCCATGTCTTTGGTGAGATCCACTCTCATAATCTGATCATTTTCTATTTCAATAATGTAAAATAAAGCTGTAGGCGTGAAAAATCAGTAGGAAAACATGACAGACTCTGACTTTCCTTCTGCAGCTCTCTCCTCTTTACCTTAAATTAAAACACTAAGTATAAATACAGACTAACCTGATGTTGTTTCATGCTGTTTTCTGAAAAGTCCCACCACTTTCCCTTGCTTCCATGCTGATCCACAGAGCAGAGCAGCAGAACCACATCCAGGTCAAGTCTGATGGAATCTGATCACTGATTGGTAGTTACAGCTGTCAGTCACACATTTAACCCTCCCACCTGTCTGAAAACACATGTGATTAGAAGGGGAGGTGGGGGGGGGGGTCAAACTCAGGACAATATCCTCCTGAGACCCAGGAAAGTTTGGGCTTTTTTACATTAAATAATTGCTTTTATTTTGAAACAACACAATGCAAGTTTTTTCACATGCATTTTTAAAATTTTTGTGGATAGTGTTTTTTGTTTTGTTTTTTGTCAATAAAACCGTCAAACTCTTCTCCCTTACAGAGGACAAAAACGCATTCCTGGGTCTCAGGAGGATATGATCTCACCTGGGCCAGACCAGTATGAAAAATGAAAATGAAAGACACAAAATTACATTCTAAAAATGTGAACATCTCCAAAATATTCTTTAAAAAAGGTGAATAACATGAAAAAAATAAGTGCAATTTTAACAATATTATGCCTCAGTTTATCATTTACACATGTACATTAAAACTTATAGATCACAGTGGATCTACAAATACACAAAATATTTAGTAACAGGCAGAATATTCCACGCAGGGGATCCACGTACTGCAAAAATAAAACTCTGACCAAGTGTATTTTTCTCATTTCTAGTCCAAATATCTCATCACACTTAAAATCAGACAGAATCACCTAAAGAGGAACTTTTCAGTGAGATACAAGAACAGATTTTTAGACAATAGATCTGGAAAATCTGATTTCAAGAAATCTTACAAAGATAATTTTCACTTGTTATATTGGCAGATTTTTTTTTATATTTTTGCTTATTCCAAAACTTTTTTTTTTTTTGGTGCTAAATTCAAGATTTTTTTTGTACTTAATTCAAGATCTTTTTTTTGGCCTAACTCAAGTTTTTTTTTTTTTGCTTAATTCAAGACTTTTTTTGTTAATTAAAAAATTACCGGCACAATATTGGTTCAATTGCACATATTTTTCTTAAGACTTTTCTGGTAGTTCAAATTTGTTCAGGTTATTCAGTTTTTTTGTGAAAAAATAGCTGGTAATGTAAATATTTTCATGCAATTTCACTTTTTTTTTTATACTAAAACAAAGACAAAAATTTACAGTTGTCATTATTTAGGCTATAAATTATTGTGATAGTCTTTTACTGGTCCATTTGAGATCAAATTGGGTTAAATGTGTAACCTGATCAAATAATTTTTACACCATTGATTGTTAATAGCTTCAGTGTAATTTTGACATTTCACAAATTCATTCCACGGGTGGATTGGACTCTTCGGCGGGACGGTTCTGACCCACGTGCCATATCCTCCTGAGACCAAGGGAGTAAATATTCTCACCATTTTTCATTAAATAATTCCCTTAATTAGAAACAGCATGACGCAACACTTCTTTCAGATACTTTTTTTTTTTTAAATATAATGTCCTTTTCAGTGGACTTTTTTTTTTTTTTAATTTTATTTCAAAGTAAAGCTGTGAAACTCTTGTCCACTACAGAGGACAAAAATGCAATGCTGGGTCTCAGGAGGACATGTTTGACACCCCTGGATTAGACAAAATATGGGTATCATGGGATGGCTTTTTCAAACCCCTTGAATTAGAATATGATGAAAGGTAAATACGGGATTTTTACTTACTGATGCTAAAACCAACCAAGACCTGCAGCTTTAATTCACATAATAATCATATAATCACTATGAATTTAGTTTTTACATTTGGTGATTTAGTCCAACTTTGGGAAATGCAGCATTAGCGACACCTACACACATTAAACCACAGTACAGATCATATAATTGTTGACAATTTTAACGCTGAACATTGTTGAACAACCACAAAGCTCCTTCTTACTGTAACGTATTATATCTGTGTTGCAATCCCCTTTGCCCAGACCTCAGCTCTAATCAATTAACCCGTCATTGTGGGAATGAAAATAACCCGGGGTTATGAGAACTGGCTTTATTTTGGATTATCTTAACAATTCACAGAATGTACAGAGAGCACACGCCTGAGGGAGGTGGAACTTCTCTGAAGAGTCTTTAACAAAATAGGCACCAAAGGGGGGGGGGGGGGGGGGGGGGGGGCAGTAAACATTTGTTTCCCTGGTGGACTGAAAAGAAAGTGTATCTTAAGTTATATTTTTGGGTTTAAGTACAAATGGGAAGATTCGTACAAACCCATCATTCGTAAGAATCTTTGTCACCTTGGCATTAGCGCTCTTTTCTTGAAAATGACAAAAACCGGTCTGAGAAAATGAAAAAAAACAAGCGTTTTTGGTCCGTTTTTCCATTTCTGTCAGGTCGTAACTTTCTTTTTTGTTACGAGAAAACAAAAATCAATCTGTTTTTACCTCCGCCAAAGAAGGATATATTTTCATAGGGGTTTGTCTGTTTGTTTGTTTGTTTGTTTGTTTGTCTGTTAGCAAGATAACTAAAAAAATCGTGCACAAATTTTGATGAAATTTTTAGGGAATGCTGATACTGGCACAAGGAACAAGTGATTAAATTTTGGTCATGATCGGGGGGGATCTGCCTTGGCAGAGGTGTGTGTTCTCTGAGTGATTTTCTATTTTAAATTTGGTTTATCTGTTTTGACGCTGAAAAAGAAAAACACCTTGAAATTCAATTTTAATTCTTGTAAATTTTTTTTTTTTTTTAATTCTCTTTATTGAGTTTTTTTCATATAACAACAAAGACGTGTTCATACACATTCACTATGCTCAATGCAAAAAAAAAAGAGAACACATAGTAAAACAAAAAGCGCACAAACAGCAGTAAACAATGAACATAAAAAAAAAAAAAAAAAAAAAAAACAACTGAGGACATCGTATATCGCCAATTTTAAGTTGTTTACACATTTGTATTATTAAAATAATCAATGAAAGGTTGCCATATTAAGTGGAATGCATTTAATTTCCCTTTTAATGAAAATTTAATTTTTTCCAGTTGTAAATGTTTCATTACTTCTCTCATTAAGGCTGAATGAGCAGGAGAAGTTTTTTGTTTCCAATTTAATAGGATTAATCTTTGCGCTAGTAACACCACAAAACATATCATATTGTTGTAATTCTTGTACTTTTAAACGAAAATCAACCACTAGTTTTTCTTTTGTTTCTAAATCCAACAATTATTACAGTCAGTGAAAACTAGTGCTAAAACTATTTATAGACTTGTAAAACGAACTCAAATACGAACAAAACCCTGCACGACTAAATAAAGATGAATCCACATGTCAGAACTATCCTAACTCTTACTTCTAAGTGTTCATTCAAACCCACACAGGCCGTCCTTCCCGCCTCACTTACCCTTGGGTATCCCCTAATTGTCCGTGATTACAACATGTTTGCATGCGATTGTCGTCCCAGAACATTTTAAGTGTCTTTCTGAGCGTCTGCGTTTATGCTTCTGTCGGTCTGTGTGTAATCCAAGCAGGAAGGTATGCAAGGTAGCAGCCTCAGACCATCCAAGAATGTGTTTACAAGCCTTTATCGTAGCTGCGGAGCAAGATTGCCATATATTAAAAAACAATTGGATAATTACATGGGTTACTGAGGTAAAAATGTCAACACAGATGTTTCTTTCGCACATGCAATGTTTGCATAGAGGCTTGTGTTTAACCCTTAAAGACCCAAACAGCCACTGACGACCAAAACCATCTACTAATGTAATATGTTTCATACCTATTGATCCACTAATTCTATCAACACATGTCAAAAATTGGTGTAAAATATAGTTCTTCATCTTTTCATGGTCATCAGATATGACCCATTTGGATGTTCAGAGGCTCCGTAGTTACCATGGAAACACCGTCATCTTCTATAACCTTGATTTATCAGTAAAACCCATGGAGTTGGATCAATGACAGTGGATGGACACACTGGGTTTATGATCAGGTAATGAGAGATTTTGCTGAAAAAGTCACTCTTTCTTCAGCTTTCTTGGTTTTTCATGTAATAACCATCAACTTTAATCTGAGTTTTTATGAACATCAAACATCATCAGTAAATTAAATATAGGAAAATAGCTGATATTCACTGAAAAAACACAAAATACAGAGGATAATGTCATAATAAATGGTGATAAATACCTGAAGAAAAGTTAAATATAGAGGAAAAAATATTTTGGAACAGCCTTGAAAGTAGCTCTGGGTCGTAATGGGATAAGTTTGAGAATTGAGCTGATTGTAAAGGGCATCTGCATTTAAAATGTCTGTATGTGTTTGGGCCATGTTTACTTTTAAGCCACTATGTTTATCTGTTTGTATAAGTGACATTTCTTTTGATTTTAGTTTGTTTTATTGAGCTTTGAAACTGTTTTCCCAGCAGTTTTTCATGCTCTTGTATCATCACACTGGAAAAAATCTAAATCTTACCTGGTGTATTTTTCTCATTTCTAGTCCAAATATCTCATCACACTTAAAATCAGACAGAATCACCGAAAGAGGAACTTTTCAGTGAGATAGAAGAACTGATTTATAGACAACAGATCTGGGAAAATCTGATTTCAACAAATCTGACCAAGATAATTTTCACTTGTTCCATTGGCAGATTTTTTTTTTTTTTGCTTAATTCAAGGGTTTTTTTTTTTTTGTTCATTCAAGTTTTATTGCTTGATTCAAGATTTTTTTTTTTTTTTTTTTATTAATTCAGGATTTATTTATTTTTTGCTTAATCCAAGATTTTTTTATTATTATTAATTCAAGCCTTTTTTTGGTTAATTAATTTTTTTTTTCTTGATTCTTTTTTTTTTTTTTTTTTTTTGCTTAACTCAAGCCTCTTTTTTTGTAAATTCAAGATTTTTTTTTTTGCTTAATTCAAGAATTTTATGGTTATTACAAGTTTTTTTTTTGCTTAATTCAAGATTTTTTTTTTAATTCAAGATTTTGTTTTGCTTTATTCAATTCTTTTTTTGTTAATTTTTTTTTTTTTTTGCTTAATTAAATTTTTTTGCTTCATTCAAGATTTTTTTTTAGCTTCATTCAAGATTTTTTTTGTTGTTGCTTAATTCAAGTCTTTTTTTTTTTTTTTTTTTTTGCTTAATTCAAGATTTTTTGCTTAATTTAACTCTTTTTTTTTTTTTTTTTGCTTAATTCAAGCTAAAAACATCTGCCAGTGGGACAAGTGAAAATTATCTTGGTAAGATTTCTTGAAATCAGATTTTCCAGATCTATTGTCTATAAATCAGTTCTTATATCTCACTGAAAAGTTCCTCTGTAGGTGATTCTGTCTGATTTAAGTGTGATGAGATATTTGGACTAGAAATGAGAAAAATACACTTGGTAAGATGTAGAGTTTTTCCAGTGCGCCATAAGGTCTGTGAGTACATAGAAGAAGCTTTCTGTTCCAATGACGCCATCTAGTGTTCGAATATCAAAGTGAACAGTTTCCAACATGTGAAAGCAAATCCTGCAGCTGTTTTTTCTAACGTTGACGTTGTGATAAGAAAGAAAGAAAAAGTCACAGAAGGAGGGCGCTCATGAACGTACACACATGTATAACCGAGGTGGTGGTCCACATCCCCTCAACAAATTCCACCGCAGTTGTTGCACAAACAACTGTGTTTATTATAAGAGAAAGGACCTGTGATGTGTTCATGCTGGAGCCACAATGGACGACAACAGGCCCCCCCGCCGTCTCCCACCGACGTCTGGAAGCCATGTTTTCACAGCCCGAGATAACGGAGAGAGGAAAAGAGGCCGGGAGGTGGTCAGAGTGGGGGTTTCTGGGAGACAGTTTCAGAGTTTGATAGATGACACTATTAAGAGGGTGTGTGACAGAGAAGAGGGAGATGTGGGACCCATGCAGGAAGGAGGGGGGGGGGGTTATGATGAGTAAAAGATCCATGGTGAGGTCATCTGAGTGTTTATCCACCCCCCTCTGTGATGTGGGTCAGCAGGTCTTTCTCAAGGCCGCCAGCGGACAAGTGTTGTTTCAGGATGTTGCAATGATGACATCTCCTGTTAGAGAGCTGCAAAAGCCTGCACACCCGCATGTCTGAAGTTTGATTTTTGCCAAAACGCGTTTCAAAATAACTCGACTATCAAACTTTATCTGCGATGTAATTCATCCAGCTCAGCGCTCGCCACGTTTCAGGAACAAGTCAGGTCAAATACTGCTTGGCTTTGTTCGTTTTGTACTGTAAATGTCATGTGCAGCTCCTGAGGCAAGGCAAAAAAAAGGGCAAAGATGCAACGGCGTGCACACAAATGGACTCGGCCTAGATGGGTGGGCTGCGGAGCTCCGACAGCAGCTGAGCCGTCACCTCCAGGGCCTGCATTAACTCATGAAGATCACTGTCTCTCCCAAAAACACACCAAAGTGGAGGTCCTGAGTGTGTGTGTGTGTGTGTGTGTGTGTGTGTGTGTGAGACAGTGCACGGCTCTATCTCCAAACGATGACAAATTATACTTTTAGCGCGTATTTCATGGGTAAAAGAAGCGGCGTTGCTTCATTTCATGGTTTGTATTGAACATGTTGGTGCACCCCTGGACTCTGTGGGTGTCTGCCTCTCCCACTCCGATAATTCCAGTGGTTGGTATCAGATGAAACCCCACACACAGTCCATGTGTACGGGTGCCCTTTGTGTAAGCAACATCTCACCGCTAGATTGATAGAGGATTGGAGGAGAGTCCACACAAATGGAAGAGCATTATAGTGTCGGGTTACCTCTAAGTTCCCTTTCTATGTCTCTTTCTCCCTCATTATCTTTTTCTCAGTCCCTCCCTTCTTTTCTTTTTCCTCTGTTCATTTATTTTCACTCCCTTGTTGCTCATTTCCCCCCTGCGAGCCCATTCATTTCTCATTTTTATATAATCTCATCCCTGTGTTAGTGTATCTTTTGGTAATTGGATTTTTTTTTTTTCAGAAACCAAAGAATTTTTCATTTTCTGAGACCGGATGTTGTCATTTTCAAGGAAAGAGCACTAATGCCGAGGTCACAAAGATTCTTACGAACGATGGGTTTGTACCAGTCTTCCCGTTTGTATGAAATCTGGAGTTCGTAGACATTTGTGGAGGGAGCGATGTCCAGAATTCATACAACAGCATTAGTCCTCTGTCCTTGAAAATGAAACATCCAGTCTCAGAAAATGAAAAAAAAAAAACATCTGTTTTTGGTCTGTTTTTCCATTTCTGTCAGGTAGTAACTTTCTTTTTTGTGATCAGAAAGAGGAAATGAAAAGCAATCAGTTTTTTAAATTTGGCTTATCTGATCTGTTTTGACACTGAAACTGAAAAACACCTTGAAATTCAACTTCACTTCTGTTTTAAAACAAAAAACAATTAAGCACTAGTTTTTCTTTTATTTCTGAAAAGAAAATCCAATTATCACAAGATACACTGACCCTGGATGTTGTCATTTTCAAGGAAAGAGCGCTAATGCCTCGGTCACAAAGATTCTTACAAACGATGGGTTTGTACGAAGTCTGGTAGTGTCAGTGTATATTTTGGTAATTGGATTTTCTTTTCAGAAAAACAGAAAAACTAGTGGTTCATTGATTTTCATTTTAAAATAGGGGAATTAAAATTGAATTTCAAGAAATCAAGAAATCTGGAGTTCGTAGACATTCATGGAGGGAGCCTGTCTACGAATTCTAGGTTTTGTACGAACTGGTACAAACCCATTGTTCATAAGAATCTTTGTGACCAGGCATTAGCGCTCGTTCCCTGAAACTGACAACATCCAGTCTCAGAAAATGAAAAAAACAATGCCATTTTTGGTACGTTTTTCCATTTCTGTCAGGTAGTAACTTCCTTTTTTGTGATAAGAAAGAGTTTTTACCTCCGCCAAGGAGGTTATGTTTTCATGGGGGATTGTCTGTTTGTTTGTTTGTCTGTTTGTTTATCTGTCTGTTAGCAAGATAACTCAAAAAGTTATGGATGGATTTGGATGAAATTGTCAGGAAATGTTGATACTGGCACAAGGAACAAATGGTGAAATTTTGGTGGTGCTCGGGGGGGATCTGCCTTGGCAGAGGCCTGCGCTCTCTGAGTGCTTCTCTAGTTTAAATTTGGTTTATCTGTTTTGACACTGAAAAAGAAAAATGCCTTCAAATTCAAT
This sequence comes from Sphaeramia orbicularis, assembly GCF_902148855.1. Taxonomy (NCBI): domain Eukaryota; kingdom Metazoa; phylum Chordata; class Actinopteri; order Kurtiformes; family Apogonidae; genus Sphaeramia; species Sphaeramia orbicularis. Next base: position 5,177,669 of record NC_043977.1, on the reverse strand, counting down.
TTTAATTCTTGTAATTTTAAATGAAAATCAATTAACCAGTAGTTACCTCCACCAAGGAGGTTATGTTTTTGCCAGGATTTGTTTGTTTGTTTGTCTGTCTGTCTGTCTGTCTGTTTGTTTGTTTGTTTGTTTGTCTGTTTGTCTGTTTGTTTGTTTGTTTGTTTGTCCGTTAGTGTGCAACATAACTCAAAAAGTTATGGGCAGATTTTGATGACATTTTCAGGGTTTGTTGGAAATGGGATAAGGAAGAAATGATTAAATTTTGGTGGTGATTGGGGGTGGGGGGGCCCACGGGGGGGGGCACTGATCAGCCTTGGCGGAGGTCTGCGCTCTCCGAGTGCTTCTAGTTTTTCTTGTGTTTCTGAAAATAAAATCCAATTACCAACACATCCACTGACCTCCCTCTCCTCCATGTTCCACGTCCTTCACAGTAAACGTACCTAAACTAAAGGACCACCAGGACTCTATTTGTCTGACTGATTTACGGAAATGACAGCAGCTATAGATCCATTTACTGTGGCAACCCTTCATTAATGCTTTGTGTGAGGTTGTGTTTGTGTGTGGAGGTGTGTGTTTGCACTTCAGTGTAGGTGGAGGAAAAAAAAAAAAAAAACAGGATCTCTAGTAGGGACGATGTTGCATTCCTCAGGCACTATTTCTTTCTGTGAGGGACACGTGGAAAAATACACCCATTCTAACCTGGACGTGCACTCCCGTGGACGCACACATGTGGATACACGTGCACGCGCTCCCGTATACGCACACACAGACTGACGCAGACAGACACATGCAGCCACATGCACACAGATGTCGACAGGCAACTATATTTATACCAATGCTCCAATAAATCTATCTGCTGGCTTGTCTATTTTTTCTGGCTTTGCCCATGCAGCACTGAACTGAACTGAACGGCTGCACTGCCTAAAGAGCAGAAGGAGTGGAGAGGAGAGTGGAACCCTGGGATACCGGCGTCCCGTTGTGGCGTTCTCCTCCTCTTCTTCGGGCTACCTCAACACAACCGCTGACCTGACTCTGCAACACACCACCGTGCAACAAATTCCTGGAAAATATGAACTTGTGTCAACTTGTATAGCTCAGACTAACGCAGGCCTGCTTTTTTTCTCCTCCTTTAAACACCTCCAAACAACACCTCTGATTGCTGAGTTGCAAACTAAATCTAATCAAGGCAGAGCAGCAGAAAGACGGATCTAGTTTGGTGAAAACCTAACGTGACCCCCGAGCCTTAAACAAATACACCGACACTACATCCGGAGGGTCTCCAAAAGGAAAAAGTGACAGAGGGTTAGGGGTGTGTATTAGCAAGAAACTGGTGATACGATACAAATCACAAAACTAGGATCACGATACGACTGGGCTGTCAAACTCATGTTAGTTCAGTTCCACATTCAGCCCAATTTAACCTCCAGTGGGCTGGACCAGTAAAACAATAACAGTGAAAAAAGTATAAAAGTAAATGATGTTTTATGTCTCTTTTATACTTCTAGTAACACTTTTTTTTATGTTGCTTTTTAGATATTTATGCCGTCAGGGTTTTCTTTCTATATTTTAGTTTTTATACTCTTTTATATACATTATTTATACTTTTTTTATGGCACCTAGGACGATTGCACTTTTTAATTTTGTTGTACCTGTACAATGACAATAAAGACATTCTATTCTATTCTATTCTATTCTAATCTATTCTATTCTATTATGATAATGTTTACATCTACAACATTTCCTTAAAAATCTGAAAAACATGAACAACTTGAAATGTCTTAAGAAAAACAAGTGCATTTTTAACAATATTCTGCCTCAGTTTATCAGTTTATCATTTACACGTGTGTTACAACTTACATTACAATTACAAATACACAAAACATTTAATAACAGGCAGAATATTGGTCAAATTGAATTTACTTCTCATCAAACATTTCAGGTTGTTCATATTTGTTCAGGTTATTCAGCTGTTTTGTAAAAGGATAGTTTGTTAATGTAAACATTTTCATGTAATTTTACTTTTTTACACTAAAACAAAGATAAAATCTGCAGTTGTCATTATTTATAGGTTATTATGATAGTATTTTACTGATCTGACCCAACTGAGATCTAATTGGTGTGTATGTGGAACTGAATTAAAATTATTTTTACACCATTGATTGTTAATATCTTAGTGTAATTTTTGCATTTCACAAATTCCTCCAACGAGCCGGACGTTGGGCCGGACTCTGGTGGGCCGGATTTGGCCCCCGGGCCGCATGTTTGACACCTGTGCAATATGATATATCATGATTCTGTTAAAAAGTCAGTTTTTTTTTATTGGTTTTGTTTCTTTTTGTAAAAGATTATCTCCTGGAAGAATTGAAGTACACCAGAAATCTGCATAAATACTAAGCACATTTTTATTTAATCAGAACAGGATCTAATGTTACATCACAAAATATCCCTCCGTTAAAACTTAAATGATGTTTTATGGACATTACAGTTTAAGATCCTGCTCAAACGTTCATGTTCTGTTAGTTCAGAACTAATGTCACAACATCAAATATAAACAAAAAAGGAAAAGAAAAAACAAAAATGAACCTCTGCACTGTCTGCATTTGAATAAACACCTACAAATATCGATACAGTATTGTGAAACGAAATAATGCGATGTACTGCAGAACCAATATTTTCTAACACCCCTACATGAGGTGTTTTTAAATCGTCCTGTAAAAGTATAAAGTTAACAGAAAATTTGGGAGGATGGAAAAGATAACAGGCCTGATTTTGTTTTCACAAGTTAGTGTTTGTGCTGAATGGAAAAGATCACTCCCTACCTGTTCATAGGATTTTTCTCTCTTTTATTTTCTTTCAGCTCCAGCAGCTCCAGTCACTTCAGTTAAAAACTTCAGACCAGGCCAGGAATTTGGGTGTTGTCATGGATTCAGACCTGAATTTTAAAAACCACATACAAACAATTACAAAGTCAGCTTACTATCACCTCAAGAACATTTCTAGGATTAAAGGACTGATGTCGCAGCAGGACCTTGAAAAACTTGTCCATGCATTTATCTTTAGTCGAGTTGACTACTGTAACAGTATCTTCTGTGGTCTGCCTAAAAAGTCTATTCGACGACTGCAGCTGATCCAGAATGCTGCTGCTCGAGTCCTCACTAAGACCAAGAGAGTGGACCACACTAGCCCAGTTCTGAGGTCTCTACACTGGCTCCCTGTCTCTCACAGAATAGACTTTAAAATTCTCTTACTAGCATATAAAGCACTGAATGGTTTAGGCCCAAAATACATTAGAGACCTTCTAGTCCAGTCTGAACCATCCAGACCACTCAGGTCATCTGGTGCAGGTCTGCTCTGTGTTCCCAAAGTCAGAACTAAACATGGAGAATCAGCGTTCAGTTTCTATGCTCCATATATCTGGAACAAACTACCAGAAAATATCAGGTCTGCTGAGAGTCTGAGTTCTTTTAAGTCCAGGTTAAAGACTCACCTGTTCACTGCTGCCGCTGACTAAAAGGCTTTTGACTTTTTAAATTTTATATTCTCTTTGAAACTCTGCACTGCAACTTTTACTTTAATATGTGTGTGTTTTTATTTTTATTTTATTCTATTTAATTTAATTTAATTTAATTTATTTATTTATTATTTATTTATTATTATTTATTTAATTTATTTTTTTTTTATTTTATGTGTTTTTTCTTACTTGCTGTTTTTAATCACCTTTTATATGTTTCTTTTATAATGTTTTAAATGTGTTTCTTTTTGTTTCTTTTATTTCAATGTCCTGTGTGAAGCACCTTGAATTGCCTTGTTGCTGAAATGTGCGATACAAATAAACTTGCCTTGCCTTTCATTTGGTTATTTAACAAAACAAAAATATTATTCTGGCATTTAAAGCAGATGACAAATGTATACTATATGTACATGTGATGGACTGAATGTGAATGTCTGATACTGAATGTCAATAAAAAAAAAGAATTAAAAAAAAAAAAATTGGGGAGGATGAAATTTCTGCTTAGTGGTGGTTTTATTTCCTGTACAATCAGACATTTGATGTGGTATATGTGGTCAGGACTAGGCCTAAAACAACAGCCCAAACCTAGAATTGCATTGAATTGCACTTAACATTAAAATACAACCTGGTTTTAGACGCATTAAACAAAATACATACCTGTATTTTTGATCTGAAAATTGAATCGAGTCATTTTAATCTGAATTTGAATATTCCCGATTGATTAACCCATAAGGACCCAGTGTTACTTTTGTGGCAGTTCCCAAATGAATTTTTCTATTTCTCTCTTTTATTTATTTTATTTTTTTTACTTAAATTTTATTGGTTTTTCAACAACAAAAAAAGAGACCAATGCTTTGACTTACATATCATATAGATGCCTGTACAAAGTGTGTATAAATAAATAAATAAATAAATAAATAAATAAATAAATAGAGAGGGAAAAAAAAGAAAAACAAAAAAATGACAATGAGAGAGGGATTCATGTCGCTCTTTGAGATGAGGGTGCAAAGGATAAAATCTACAAAACCAAGTCCACTAGGACCATCTATCTAACATGGACCAAAGGAAACACAGACCATTCATGTTGGAGCAATTTTTCCTCTATATTTAACTTTCCTTAAGTGATTTATCACCATTTATTGTAATATTATCTTCTGTATTTTGTGTTTTTTTCAGTGACAATCAGGTATTTTCATATATTTAATTCACTGATCATGTAGATGTTCATGAAAGCATAGAGTAAAATACAGTGTTATTATATCAAAAATGGAGAAAACGAAAGAAAAAGTGACTTTTTCAGCAAAATCTCTCATTAACTGAACATAAACCCAGTGTGTCCATCCACTGTCACTGATCCAACTCCATGGGTTTTACTGGTGAATCAGTGTTGTAGAAGATGACACTGTTTCTATGTCCACTATGGAGCCTCTATTTTTCAAAAAATTGTAATTAATTTTCATTGATTATTCATTTTATTTATTATTTGACTTGTTTTTGTTCATTTTGGTATATATTTTGTTAATTTTTCTACATTTTCTTGCCTCTTTTATGACTCTTTCTTTCATTTTGTTTATTTGGTGACATTTTTTGTCCATGTTACTTCTTATTTTGTTGATCTAGAATTAGCTTTTGTTAATTTTATTGATTACATTGGCTGTTTTTGTTCATTTTGTTGCTTATTTTATTATTTTTTACTTCGTTTTGTACATTGGTTGCTTTTTTTTTTATAGTTATTGATTATTTTGTACAGTTTGTTTTCATTTTTGTACCTTTTATTTATTTTATTCTTTTCTTGCTTTGTTTTGTACATTGGTTGCTTATTTTTTTTTATAATTATTGATTATTTTGTACATTTTGTGTTCATTTTTGTACCTTTTATTTCATATATATTCATAAACCCAGTGTGTCCATCCACTGTCACTGATCCAACTCCATGGGTTTTACTGGTGAATCAATGTTGTAGAAGATGACACTGTTTCTATGTCCACTATGGAGCCTCTATTTTTCAAAAAATTGTAATTAATTTCATTGATTATTCATTTTATTTATTATTTGACTTGTTTTTGTTCATTTTGGTATATATTTTGTTAATTTTTCTACATTTTCTTGCCTCTTTTATGACTCTTTCTTTCATTTTGTTTATTTGGTGACATTTTTTGTCCATGTTACTTCTTATTTTGTTGATCTAGAATTAGCTTTTGTTAATTTTATTGATTACATTGGCTGTTTTTGTTCATTTTGTTGCTTATTTTATTATTTTTTACTTCGTTTTGTACATTGGTTGCTTTTTTTTTTTATAGTTATTGATTATTTTGTACAGTTTGTTTTCATTTTTGTACCTTTTATTTATTTTATTCTTTTCTTGCTTTGTTTTGTACATTGGTTGCTTATTTTTTTTATAATTATTGATTATTTTGTACATTTTGTGTTCATTTTTGTACCTTTTATTTCATATATATTCATAAACCCAGTGTGTCCATCCACTGTCACTGATCCAACTCCATGGGTTTTACTGGTGAATCAATGTTGTAGAAGATGACACTGTTTCTATGTCCACTATGGAGCCTCTATTTTTCAAAAAATTGTAATTAATTTTCATTGATTATTCATTTTATTTATTATTTGACTTGTTTTTGTTCATTTTGGTATATATTTTGTTAATTTTTCTACATTTTCTTGCCTCTTTATGACTCTTTCTTTCATTTTGTTTATTTGGTGACATTTTTTGTCCATGTTACTTCTTATTTTGTTGATCTAGAATTAGCTTTTGTTAATTTTATTGATTACGTTGGCTGTTTTTGTTCATTTTGTTGCTTATTTTATTCTTTTCTTACTTCGTTTTTGTACATCGGTTGCTTATTTTTTATAATTATTGATTATTTTGTACATTTTGTGTTCATTTTTGTACCTTTTATTTCATATATATTCATAAACCCAGTGTGTCCATCCACTGCCATTGATCCAACTCCATGGGTTTGACTGGGGAATCAATGTTGTAGAAGATGACGGTGTTTCCATGGTAACTACGGAGCCTCTGAACGTCCAAATGGGTCATATCTGATGACCATGAAAAGATTAAAAACTGTATTTTACACCAATTATTTACATGTATTGATAGGATTAGTGGATCAACAGGTATTAAACAGTTTAGATCAGTAGATGGATGTCTGGGTCTTCATGGGTTAAACTCACCAAAAAAACACGTCAGCTGTTCATCTGTTTCTATAAAAACCACATCAGAGGAAGAATGATCGACGAAGGACAAAAATGATTGAATTTGTATTTTATTTTAAATGTTGTTTTGCATGTGAGTCACACAAACTGCAGTCACTGATAAACATGTACGCTAAGTTAAATGGCAGCATAACATCCGGATATGAAATTATTTCTGTCAGATACAAAAAAAAAAAAAAGAGCAGAATGAAGTCTGAAGCGAACAGAGCAACGTGTCTTTAAATACATGAAGAACAGGGTGAATTATGTAACGTTTGTCGACGCCATAACCTTCAGAAGTGAGTTGGACATAATTACATAATAACATTGTATGAAGTGGGGCTTAATTTTAATGTTTAGTCACCAAAATGGGTGAGTGTATCTGCTAAATACTGTTCGACAACTTGTTTCTGATCATAGTTTTGGTTTTGTTTTTTTCTGTTTCGTAAATATCTGCACACAGTTTTGTTCGGGGCTCTATGAAATAAAACCGACACTCATTTCCACACACATTTGTTCCTCTATACTTGGCTGAAGATGGATAGCATCATGTTTGCACTGAAATGCTGTTGACATTCGTTCATTTACTCCCGTTGTCGTCTTTCTTATCCACACTTTCAAAAAAAAAAAAGGAAATGACTTGAAATGTTTTGGATTTAACATAACAGGTATTGAAATGGTCTCACATTGAAAGCACAGGCAGGTTTAAAGGCAAAGGATGTGATATTTTTAATATTTTACTACCAGTGCATTGTGGTGGATTTACATGCACACCTTCTACAAGTATTTTCCTTTTGCTTTGCTGTGTTTAGAACATTTGTAGGTGTTGAAATCCAGACAGTGAGTTTATAACAGCATCAACCACAGGTGGAACAATAAAAAAAAAAAGCTCTGTATGTATATGTATTAATATATATGTATGTATGTATGTATGTATGTATGTACTACAAACAAAAAGTTAAGGGTATTTTAAATTTTTGGCCTATTTTTTTCAGTTGGGATTCTTGCACAGTGCTTTTTACTTTTTTGTGTGTGGAAAATCAAATATCCTTAACTTTTTGTTTGTAGTGTATATACCTCCCCCTTTTTTTTTTTTTTTTTTTTTCTTCATGGTGATGTTTTGTACCGATGTTTAAGTGTACGTTTGCATCTCACAAACTCTGTTACATTTGTCCAGGACGATAGGTGGCTTGCTTTGTGATGTTTTTGTTTTTGTATGTGTGTTTGTGTATGTTCCGTTCTGTATAAAAACAACAATTCCGATTGTTCAGACATTTTTTATACTACTGCTGTAAAAAATTCAATGAAAAATCACTGTGGAAAAAAAAAGCTCGGTATGTATATGTATTTTTGTATGTATGTATATACACTACAAACAAAAAGTCAAGGATATTTAATTTTTTTTTTTTGTCATTTTTGCCATTTGTAAATAAAACTGTGTCTGGTCATTAAAACAAATGAGTTTCAATTCACACACAAAAAAGTAAAAAGCCCTGTGCAAGAATCCCAACTGAAAAAAAAAGCCCAAAAATTAAAAATATCCATAACTTTTTGTTTGTAGTGTGTGTGTGTGTGTGTGTGTGTATGTGTATGTGTGTGTGTATATATATATATATATATATATATATATATATGTATATATATATATATACATACATACATACACCTCCCTTTTTTTTTCTTCTCTCGGTGATATTTTGTACCTATGTTGTTTCAGTGTTCAGTGTACGTTTGCATCTCACAAACTCTGTTACATTTGTCCAGAACGATAGGCGGCTTGCTTTGTGATGTTTTTGTTTTTGTATTTGTGTTTTGTATATGTTCTGTTCTGTATAAAAACAACAATTCCGATTGTTCAGACATTTTTTGTACTACTGTTGTAAAAAATTCAATTAAAAAATCACTGTGGAAAAAAAAAAGCTCTGTATGAATATTTATTGATGTATGTATGCATGTAAACTACAAACAAAAAGTTAAGGATATTTAATTTTTTTTGTCATTTTTGCCATTTGTAAATAAAACTGTGTCTGGTCATTAAAACAAATGAGTTTCAATTCACACACAAAAAAGTAAAAAGCCCTGTGCAAGAATCCCAACTGAAAAAAATAGCCCAAAAATTAAAAATATCCATAACTTTTGTTGGTAGTGTGTGTGTCTCCCCCTTTTTTTTCCTTTTCTTGGTGATATTTTGTACCTATGTTGTTTCAGTGTTAAGTGTACGTTTGCATTTCACAAACTCTGTTACATTTGTCCAGGACGATAGGCGGCTTGCTTTGTGATGTTTTTGTATTTGTGTTTTGTATATGTTCCGTTCTGTATAAAAACAACAATTCCTATTGTTTAGACATTTTTTTTGTCCTACTGCTGTAAAAAATTCAATAAAAAAATGACTGTGAAAAAAACAAAAAAAGCTCTTTTCTCTAACTGCGCTGGCAGTGTAGTTCAGTTCCGTCTGAGAGACAAAACTGGCCAAAGCACATGTACATAATTTTCATAGATTGCCTCTAAAAGACCTTTTGGACACACAGTATAAATTAAGAAGCTGTTGTTTCAGTCATATTTTGCTTCTACAACATCCCTGCAGCGTTTTGCAAAGGTTATGGGTGTTTTTACGGTATAACTGCATTAACAGAATCAGGAATCTTTCTTCTCTCTCTTCCTTGTTTGGATCGGAGAGCAGACGTCCAATTTGTGAAAATATTTTTAAAAACGCAAATGAGAATATTCCATACTTTGCCTTTACAGAGAGAACAAACTGAAAAGCAAGCCGCCAAACTACCATCTAATGCTAAAGGCCATAAATGAAGGCTGCTAGAAAGGTTTTACGCTCTTTACTAGATATCAGATTTCGGTACCGATACCAGAACCTAATTTTTAATATTATAAACTAGTGCTAATACTATGAAATGTGTGTCATTAGAACATTCTTGGCTGTTCTATCACTGTAACAAATCAAAGCTATCAGTAAAACTTGCATTACTATAATTTATTTGGAAATGTCTGAATATTTTGGGGGAAATATTGCAGTTTTGAATAAAAAGCTTGAGGGCTCAGAATCCGTGTATTCATCTTTTTTGTCCATATTCAATTTAGAATCCACACTCAGAAAATGAAAAACTGACTCATAATTTTCTTATTCATGTACAAATGAAAACTAAAAAAATGAGTTGTTTTTCATTCTTTCGATTGTACGCACAAATTAAATATTGGAAATAAGCAGATGGACCACGTGGGCTTTCATGTTGACATTTTTTAGATCTCATTTGGTCTGAGCCGGAAGTTACTGACTTCGTGTGTTCTGTGAAGTGTCTTCTCCGATCGTCTACCATGGATGCGCTGTATGAGACAAAACAACAACACCTGAAGATCCTGGCTCAGTAGATGTGTTGATAATTGGATTTCCTTTTCAGAAACAAAAGAAAAACTAGTGGTTCATTGATTTTTGTTTTAAAATAGAAGAATTAAAATTGAATTTCAAGGTGTTTTTCTTTTTCAGTGTCAAAACAGATAAACCAAATTTCAAAAAACGGGGTGATTTTCATTTACTCTTTCTAATAACAAAAAAGAAAGTTACCACCTGACAGAGACAGAAAAACGGACCAAAAACAGATGTTGTTTTCATTTTCTGAGACCGAATGTTTCATTTTCAAGGACAGAGCGCTCATGCCAAGGTCACAAAGATTCTTACAAACGATGTTTTTGTACGAATCTTCCAGTTTGTACGAAATCTGAAAATCATAGAAATGTTCCCTCTACCAACGTCTACAAACTCCAGATTTCATACAAACTGGAAGATTCATTCAAACCCGTCGTTCATAAGAATCTTTGTGACCTCGATGGCATTAGTGCTCTTTCCTTGAAAATGACAACATCTGGTCGCAGAAAATGAAAAAAAAAAAATCTGTTTTTGGTCCGTTTTCCATTTCTGTCAGGTGGTAACTAAGTTTCTTTTTTATTTATTTATTTATTTTGTTTCGAACATGCAAAGAAAAATAAGACAAAACAAAGCAAATCAAGACATAAACAAAATAACATTTAAATGGACAGAATCTATCTTCAAGCATATACAAGTCTGAATATTGCATGGTCGAAAAGGAGTAGGAAGAAGTATAAACTTTTTATTAAAAAGAGAAAACAAAAATCAGTCCGTTTTTTAAATTTGGTTTATCTGTTTTGACACTGAAAAACGCCTTGAAATTCTATTTTAATTCCTCTATTTCAAAAAGAAAATCAAGTAACCACTAGTTTTTCTTTTGTGTCTCATAAGAAAATGCATTTTGTAACAGATACACTGACCATCCTGCTGATTTCCTCAGTTGTCATGTCGTTCTCCTTCAGACTAATGCGTTTGCTGCCTCTGAATAACACGAAATTCTCCATTATTGCAGAATGCATTCGACAGAGTAGTAACAAACCCACGACTGTCCAGAACAACACATGAAAAAGTCAGTAACGTCCGGGTTATACCAAATCAGATACCAAAAATGTCAACCTGACACCCCACATTTGGACCATTTGATAACACTGGGTTCCAAAAAAATGTTTTTTGCAAGTTGTCTAGGTTTTTTCAACTGAATTAGGACCATTTTGCACCGCTAAATCCAAAATGACATCTGTTTTTCTCAATCAGGTCAGGTTTTTTTGCTAATTTGATTTTGAAAAAATTTGATCTTCTCACAAAATATAATAATTAATACCAAAATCAGATTGGTAAGCACACTTTATGAAACTTGTGACTCGGTTCCTGTTAGGTACAATGGTGTATTCACCGCAGATGTAGCAGAATACGTCAGGCTTATTTTTGCAAGATCTTCTAGTCGAAGCCATTTCATTCACCTGTAATATTAAAAAAAACATTAATCATAAATTGGCAAAAGTAAAATCTTCAGAACTCGTTTATTGCAAGAAATATGAAAGAATTTTGTATCATATGATGTGAAAATGCCCATAAATGTAAGCACAAATGTTAAAAAGCCAATATGTAGCAGAGTTCAGAAAGTTGACCTGACTGAGCAAAATCAATGTGATTTTTGGATTCAGCACCAAAATGATCCGAAATCAGCTCAAAAAACCGAAACAATAAATTTGTTGTTGACCAGTGTTATTTTCAATTTTTAACCCTATAACACCAAACGTATCATATTTAATACATGAGTTTTGAAGCCCTCTACATGATCAGTGTGACATTTTTTCTTGAAAAACCTGATGTATACAATTAGATACATGCAATACACAGATAATCCACCAGGGGGAGGAGTTCATTCACCAGAGGCCTTTCCAGTGACACTACAAGACTGACATTAATGAGGAAGAACTGGGACCATTTAGAAAAGGAATTAACTATTTGTTAGACATGTTTGTGTTCTATTATGTTTTTGTTCATTCAAAAATAAGAATATTTGAGCACTGAGACCCAATGGATCAAATATGATACAAAACTGAAACTCATACATGGAAATTGATATTTGAACAAAAAAATGTTTGGGTTGTTCAGAAGGACCAATAAAGGCTCTAGTTTCAAAGAACTGGAATTTTCTGTCAATGATTGAATGGTTCGGGCTTCACAGGGTTAATTTGTGCGTACAATCAAACGAATGAAAAACAACTCATTTTTTGATTTGTACATGAATAATGAAATAACCTGTCATTTTTTTTGTTTTCCGATTGTGGATTCTCAGTTGAATATGAAAAGAACGAATGGTACACGGATCGCTCAGAGTTCAACAAAGCTGCACGAGGCAGATTTATGTTTGATTTTCCCGCAGGCGTTGGAAGTGCACAGCACCTATTAACACCGCTGACTCCAGAACGTCCTCAAACCTCAGTTAATCCACTGATCCGATGGACGCTCAGTTTTGGCCTTTTGAATAAAGCTGTCACACGCTTTCGCAACATCAGCTAAATCTCAGCCATGAGGACTTAGTGAAACATAAACACCATCCACTGGGACATCAAAAGGAGATGATATTGGATCCTTTAGCAGAAGATAACATCCTACATAAACATTCGCTTAAAGACAAATGGCAGCGACAGAACAAGTTGAAGCAATGCGGTATTACAGATGGGTATACTGACTGTACATTGTGTGGGAATACAACTTGCATGTAACTGAGATGACACGATAGGTTCACGGGAAACAAAAAAAAAAAAAACTTCTTCTGAAAACGAGTAGATCTTGTCTGTCTCACGTGAAGACAGAGAGTCGTAGTGTGTCGTCGTGCGCTTTCAATAAGCGACAGAACGCAGTTTAACATTAGGCGGCATCGTATACGAAAGCTACCGTCCGATGAAATATACGCTGATAACTGGCCGATCTGCAGACACAAAGCCAACACCTTCTGTCAAACATTAACACACAGGTGTCAAACATGCGGCCCGGGGGCCAAATCTGGCCCGCCAAAGGGTCCAGTCCGGCCCCTGGGATGAATGTGTGAAATGCAAAAATTACACTAAGATATTAACAATCATTTTATTTCAGGTTCCACATTCAGACCAATTCAATCTCCAGTGGGCAGGACCAGTAAAATACTATCATAATAACATATAAATAATGACAACTCCAAATGTTTCTTTTGTAAATGTAAATATTTTCATGTATTTACACTAAAAACCAAGTATAATTTCGCAAAAAATGTGAATAACCTGAACAAATATGAACAACCTGAAATGTCTTAAGAGAAATAAGTACAATTTTCTGTTATTAAATGTTTTGTGTGTTTGTAGATCCACTGTGATCTGTACGTTATAATGTACATGTGGAAATGATAAACTGAGGCAGAATATTGTTAAAATTGCACTTATTTTTTTCAGTTTGTTCATGTTATTCACATCTTTTGAAAGGATAGTTTGTAGATGTAAACCTTTTCATAATGTAAATGTACTTTTTTCGCTCTAAAACATAGAGAAAAATTTGGAGTTGACATTATTTATCTATCACTTTCATGCATGAATTATGAGAACCTTAATCAAGATTTTTTCATTAGTGTTTTTATTCCTCTTCAGACATGAAAAAAAACTGATTGAATTTTTTTTTTTTTTTTTTTTTAACCTGTTTTTCATGGAGTTACAAAAATGTCCACTCAGCTGGACACCATACGTTTAGTTTTTGAAGCAAAGAAACATGTATTTACTGACAAACTGCGTGAAAACTATGAAATACAAACATTTTTAATGACACTAATCTGATGTTTTCTCACATTTTAACATACTCTAATACTAGTTATTACTCATTTATAATAATACGCAACAAAAAACAACTACTTTTTGTTTTTAAAAAAAATCCTGATAATTACGGTGTAATAACAACTAGCAACTGATTTACACTCAAACATGTTACTGCAGATCAGGTTTATCAAGAAAAGAAAAGTTACAATAATGGTATGAATTACGGTTTATGGGATGTTGCATCAGCGTCCACTGTGTTGGCTGATCTGCAACTAAAACAACAAAATCCATGACTGCACAAAAGAACAGCTGTAGAATAGATGTCCACTGTAGGGACCGCTATGCATGAAAGGGATATTATTACCTCCGCCAAAGAGGTTATGTTTTTGCCAGGGTTTGTTTGTCTGTCTGTTTGTTTGTTTGTCTGTCCGTTAGTGTGTAACATAACTCAAAAAGTTATGGACAGATTTTGATGAAATTTTCAGGGTTTGTTGGAAATGGGATAAGGAAGAAATGATTAACTTTTGGGGGTGATCCGGAAGAAATCCTGGATTCTGGATCACTTTGACATTTTCGTTAACATTGTGGTAAATGGGGCCAAAATTTTTGTTTCCCAATATCTCGCTTAATTATTGACCAAAACTCATGAAATTTCACTCAGGAATTGACAATGGGGTCCTCTATCACATTTCAAAGGCTGATCCAGATCTGATCCAGAAGGCGGATTTTATCTCAATTTATATAAAAAATGGGGGTGCCCTTACTTTTTGGCCTACTGTGCCTTTAATATTAAAGGTAGAAATTTCTGACAAGCGCCATCGTGTAGCTCAGTCAGTTCCGCATCGGGAGTATGCCACCGGATTTCATGTAGCTTTAATACTTAAGGAGCTAGATCCAGAAGAAAACCGCCATTACGAGAAATGTGATTTTCGTGAATAACTACTGAACTAATAAGGATATAATTATGAATCCAGTTGCTAATGGTATGTTTTCATGGTCAAGGAATCTTAAAATTTAGGTAAAATAAATATGGGACTAATATTTATGGTGGAAATCACAATATGGGGGAATTGTGCAAATCTCATGCAATTTGACTCAGGGATTTACAATGGGGTGTTCTATCAAATGGCAAAGACTGATCCGGATCTTTCAAAAAGTTATGGACAGATTTGGATGAAAATTTCAGGAAATATTGATAGTGGCACAAGGAACAAATGATAAAATTTTGGTGGTGATCGGGGGGGGGGGGGGGGGGGGGTACTGATCTGCCTTGGCGGAGGTCTGCGCTCTCAGAGTGCTTTTCTAGTTCTGTTATTATTTTACTGGTCCGGCCCACTGCAGATCAAATTTAGCTGAATGTGGCCCCTGAACTAAAATGAGTTTGACACCCCTGCATTAACACATGCACATACACAAACACACATATGCACATATCCAACAAAAGCTAGCATCCAAAGTGCATTATTACATTAGCCCTGTATATCATAATAGATAAACAAAAAAATACATCATATACATGTGGATACAAAACAATGTCATGTAACGAAAAGGTTCCTCACACAGCCGACCCCCCCCCCCCCCCCCCCCCCCCCAAACAGGTTTTATTGCCAAACTATCGAGGAATCCATGGCAGTTATTATATCCAAAGTGCTTTTGAGATAGATGGAAATGAGTAGTCTTGTCATGGTATCTGCATATAAATAACAGTCTCCGCTGGCAGGCCAATTCCACATCTGAAACAGCATTCTTCAAGAGTGATAATCTGACACTATTTCCCTTTTTTACGATGTTACGAGAGGCAGTCGTACAGTAACGTAGACACGGATCAGTATTAAGATTTCGAAGTGGCTATTGACACAGTACTGTGGCACCAAGTATGGGTTTGACTATGACCGCAGAGCCAATCAGCGCCCTCGTTACATCATGTCTAAACTGGGAACTTACATCCTGAAAAGTACCAAGGCATTTCCACTACATGGTACCGGCTTCACTTGACTCGACTCAGCCTTTTTGCGTTTCCATTACGAAAAAGGACCTGGAATCTGGTACCTAGTACTAGTTTTTTGGTATCACCGCCGCCGAGGTTCCAGGACTGGGGACCAGATACTAAAAGGTGACGTGTTACGTTGACGTTGGTTGCCTTTACTTTCTGGTATGGAGAAAGTTTGAGTCTGTAGATCATGAATACTGCCTTATTATTACTATTTATGTTACAGCATGCATAATTATGCTCATGCTTATGTTGTTACCCTTATTAATGTTGTTGTGAGGATGATGATGATTTTTTTTTTGTTATTATTATTATTAGTTTTATTTTATTATAAATTTTTTTTTATAATTATTATGTATTTATTTATTTATTTTTCTTTAGATATGTATATTTTTGGCCTGTTACTTTTGTGTGTGTTTGGCTGATTTATTTCTTTAGGGATGGGAGGTGGGAAGAACGCACAAAGGAGAATTGTAAAAAGTGAGACCCAGTGTGACTATGTTTGTACTGTCTCTGGAGGATTCTCCTGTGTGAAATAAAAAGATATTTAAAAAAAAAGGTGACGTGTAAACACTGCAGACCACTGATTGGTCAGAGAGTCGTCTCTGTGACCCACCCTTTTATAAAAAACAGATGTGGAAGTTGACAGTAAATATGCCGGTAGGTGAATCCACATGATGACAGCCTGTAAACTACACCATGGTCGGAGGAGATTCAGTCTTTGGTGGCCGATGTAAAAATTCAGCATGAGTTTGACGAGACAACACGCAACGAGCGAGTTTATCAGCGACTCTGAGCAGACGACACGGAAGTAATGCGCCGCATCGCTATGACGACCAGGTACTGTAAAGTGGGTAGTATCCTGTAATGGAAACGGCCTCCAGGAATAGGACCTGGTACCAGAGCCGAGCCGAGTTGAGCTGGTTCCATGTAGTGGAAACGCGGCATTATACTGAATAGGTCGACATACGAAACAGGAAATATTTAGTTCACTCGGTAATGTGTCCGTCTGCAATGTGGAAGACGTGGGTTCAGTTCCCAGTCGGAGTATGTTTTCTTTTTCTAAAGATTTTCAAACGGCGGGGGGGGCAGATGGTGCTGGTAGGTAAATCCAACATTGTTATAAATCAGCCGCTGGGACAACGTTCAGAATTCCACAAGCGCACAGCACAGAACTGACACAGAACTGAAGTCACATGACACACTGCCGCATCTAACATGTAGCTCCGCCCACCTTCTCCAGCCTCCACAGCAAAGAACACCATAAAACATATAGACTATTTAGAACAATAATTCATTTTCTATACTATGTACTATCACTCATTTGTTGTTTCTTCCATCAGTTGCCACTGTACTGTGGTAGAAAAATGCACAAAAGAATGAACTGAAGTATACTGCATATATGACCACAGTACTGTGGGAACAAGAGGAGAATGAGTAAAAAAAAAAAAAAAGAGGCGAGTTCATGTAACAGCATCCCTGATTGGCTCTGGTACAAATGCTGACATTTGATTGGTCTGTGGAAATAGACAAACCCATATTTTGTGCCACAGTACTGTGGCAGTAGACATTGCCTTAAGATTTAGGTTTTGCTCATATTGAAACAGAAATCTGGGGAGTTTTAGGTTTTGTATGTACTGTAAGGACTGGAATTGGGCCACAATGAGATTCTGACTATGATCCTACGGCACAATGCAAACAGAGAAACATTTTACCCTACCTAATACTAAAACAGTTCCCAACAGTCTCTGTGAATCAATAGCCAGCTTATACAACAAAAGGAAAATCAGCACTGAACCGGCTGAAGCATTCTGCGTGTTCTTAACTTTTGATAGTGGTTGTGGATCTGGTCAAAGCAAGAGGGAAATAAGCATGAGTTCCTCTTTTCGGCGAGATGGAAAATACACATTTTCACATTCTTTGGTCCTTTTCCATAAACAAGAAACAATTATAGGTAGCTCAGAAAAGAAACATTTCTCTATTTTACTTCTTCTCGTCCTTGATTCCTTGTGTTTGTACTCTATTTTATGTCTCTAACCTTTTTTTTTTGCCAACACCTCATGTCTTTCTGGGAATATCCTGTCAACACCTCCAGGAACCACATGACCAAAAGTGGAATCAAACGCGAACAGAAATGAAAAATCTATCGTCTGACTGTGCTTGGTGCAAAAAAACTGAAACAAAAGGATCACCGTGGAAGTCCGTAGTCTATCCTTCCTTCACACTAGGCGACCTAAAGCGTAAAGTTACAGAAGTTGAACAGTCTTTGGACGACTCTGGGCCTCAGTTCATCAGTTCATCAGTGACAGAGACTCAGCTCTTTTCGGACCAAGCACTTTTTGCACTGGACCACACAACACCAGTGGAAACGACACAAGCAGTTCTCCTCAAACACCACAGTTTCCTCCCGATAGCCGCGCTCACAGCACAGCAGATCGCAGCCACTGATGTCCATGGCTGTGCTGTTGCACATTCGCCCTCGCGTCCCCAGTGAGCCTGTTTTGCGATTTGCCAGGCAGAAGTCGGGTGACTCATCTGAGTAGATCAGATCCTGCTTGTCTGGAGGCTTTATGTTCTGGCCGACGGGGATCAAGGTCTTGCCGTCGTTCCCGCCCATGACCTTCGAAGCGCCGTTAAAGCGCTCCAGCAGGCGGTCGCCCACCTCACGGAAATGAGGCATCTTCTTCCAGCACGTGCGCAATGTGCACGAGCCCGACAGTCCGTGGCACTTGCACTCTGTCCTCATGTAGAGCTTCACCGCCTGAAGAAGAGGAAAAGAAAGGAAGGGACGTTTAGGATTTTGGAGAAGGGATGTAAAGAGGAGGGGAAAAAGAACGAGAGAGAGAGAGAGGAGGTTGTTCAAACAGAAAGAAGGGGACAAAGAAAACTTTTAAAGTTGTACCCTGAAGTAAAGCCGAACTGCCTTTGACACATAAGTTCACTGAAAAGTAATTTATGATTGTGTTTTCATGAAATATATCAGAGAAAAAAGCCACTGGAACACACACACACACACATATACATGCACACACAAACACACTGATAGATAGGTAAGATAAAAGTAGACGCTATTCAGAAGGAATTTAACTCCCCAACCCCCCTCGCCCTCCTTGTTGCCTCTGGCCTTCCTACATCTAACAAGCCTTGACAACAGATCATTCACTTATACTGCACATAATTAACCCATCACACATGCACAGACACCTGCCCGCTCAAGCACACACACGTGTATACATGTGGACACGCATGCATGCGCACAAACACACATTTGGACATATTACAGCACACTTCACCTCTGGGCATCTGAGAGCAGCTCTCTTCTTATGTGCAAAACTGTTTGTTCGCTAATGCTACAATTGGACTGAAATCCTCTTCTCTGCTCTCTACCCGTCTTTGACCTCGGCTTAAGTGAACTTTGTGACTCTGATTTGCTTGTGCGTGTGAGTGCAACAACAACACACTGACAGCCACAGTTAGCATGAAATGAAATACTGCGTCTACCAAACTATATTATAATTAACATGATGAACCTGTGCTAAAGGTTTCCATCTACTCGATCTTGTTTCTGTCTATACTCTCGGCTGCATGTGGACTCGCCGAGGCCATAATTCACTTGGAAGTCATATGAGCAACAAAGAGGAACTTTAAACTTCTACAAGGGCTGTGGAAATGTTAGAAGCTCTCTGCCTCGCAGGCTTGAAAACAAAATGTGTGGCACGCTCTTGTTTTTGTGTTTCAGAAACCTGATTCTTGTAAGAATATCAGCTTACGCCGCTACACAAATATGACTGGGGGCAATGTCTTTCTGTTTTGCATGTTCATGGAATGATGGAACATTCCACAGGACAAGCAACACCTTGGTTACTTAAATCTTAGTGAAGATAGTGAAATATCAGACCTGCACAGGTGGAGTTGAATAGTATTTTTTCATTGCATGCTTCAGAAATTTGATTAGAGACAGGAATCGAGAACTGGTTCTTTTTGAGAACCAGATCCCAGTAGCTCGATTCCTTGGAATCATTTGCCTGCCTGCTTAACCATTCTGCTTATCGATTCCGCCTTTGTTGCGCATGCGTGATGACATCACACGTACGCTGCATTGTTTTGGTCAGAACGTAGCCAACATGGAGTTGAGGCAGAAACGGTCCAAACAGACCACACCAGGTCCAAACAGACCACACCAGGTCTAAACAGACCACACCAGGTCTAAACAGACCACACCAGGTCCAAACAGACCACACCAGGTCTAAACAGACCACACCAGGTCTAAACAGACCACACCAGGTCTAAACAGACCACACCAGGTCCAAACAGACCACACCAGGTCTAAACAGACTACACCAGGTCCAGTGGGACACTGTCAAAGCTTCCATTTCTTCTAAAGGGTGGAATCCTTCCAATCTGTTCAAACATTTGTCCACAGCATGGGATTCATTTACAGGAATGTCACGTATTTGATTCTCTACTTCGCGGTGCTTGTGAATCTAGCAGCAGAGTGAACACCAGGCCGTCATCCAGGCCCAGTTCCGGTTCGGGTGTGGGCAACAAACGTCGTACCCCCTCAAATACAAGTTTCCAAAGGTAGGGGAAAGGAACTGAGGTGCACAACAACAGGAGACAAGCTGAGTCGAACCGGTTCCATGTAGTGGAAATGTGGCACTAGAGGAATTAGTAAAGACTCTTTAGTTTCACTGTAACCCCCCCCCCCCCCCCCCCCCAAAACGGCCCAGCGTCATCTGTTATTATATTTGTTCATACTGTATATGTTATATTTTCTGTGCAGATGAAAATATAAAAGTTAATGCAAACACGCCCCTTTGTACTCTTTTATTCCCTCACCCAATGAGAATCGATAAGGAATTGGATCAATAAGCAAAATCGATAATGGAATCGGAATCGTTAAATTCTTATCGATTCCCGTCCCTAGTTTTGACCCACTGCTTTTGCTGCCCTGACCCGTTTGAACACTCGTTTCTGTTTCTTACCAGACGTCCGGCCTCGTTGTTGTGCAGGTCAACAAGCGTCCTGATGTCGCTTTTGCCCCTTCTCCTCTTCGCATCCATAAACTGTTTGGACTTTTCGTATCCAAACTCCACGTCGTCGCCACAGCCGCCCCACTCCCACTTGACACCGTCGCCACCGGAGGAGGACGAAGGCGGCCTGGGCGGCGCTCTGTTCCTGGTGGCTTCGCAGCCGCACTGCAGGAGGTCTCCCATACTGCAGGCCTGGGTCACGGCATGTGTAACACCAGCAGCCGTGATGGCATAAACAAATGCTGTTTCTCGGATATCTGAGGCACAGAGGACAAGAAAGAAGGGATTAAATTTACTAAAGTCTGCTCTGGTTGTAAAGTCACTGTTATTTTAAACCTTAACTCATAAAAACCCACTGCTGCTTTTATGGCAGTTCCCAGATGAATGTCTCTCTATTTAACCTCTATTTATCACCATTTATTACAATATTATCCTCTATTTTGTTTTTTTATTCAGTAAAAATCAGGTATTTGAAAAGATAAACTGCAGTTTATACCAATTATTTACATGCATTGATAGGATTAGTGGATCAACAGGTATTAAACAGTTTAGATCAGTAGATGGTTTTGGTCACTGGTGGATGTTTGACTCTTTATGGGTTGGCAAAACATAGAAAAGAGAAAAAAAAAGTGACTTTTTCAGCCAAAAATGTCATTAAATGATCATGAAAAATGTATTTTTCCTCTACATTTAACCTTTCCTATGTGATTTATCACCATTTCTTACAAAATTATCCCCTGTATTGAATTGTTTTTAGTTAAAATCAGGTATTTTCTCAGGTATTTTAATTCATGTGTAAATGTTCATAAAAGCTCAGAGTAATTTCATAGATTATTAAATCAAAATCAATTAAACTGAAGAAAAAGTAACTTTTTTTTTTTTTTCAAAATATGTCATCCTGAACGTAAACCCAGTGTGTCCATCCACTGTCATTGATCCAACTCCATGGGTTTTACTGGTGAATCACTGTCATAGAAGATGATGGTGTTTCCATGGTAACTACAGAGCCTCTGAACGTCCAAATGGGTCATATCTGATGACCATGAACAGATGAAGAACTGTATTTTACACCAATTATTGACATGTAGTGATAGAATTAATGGATCAACAGGAATTAAACAGTTTAGTTCAGTAGATGGTGTTGGTCACCAGTGGATGTTTGGGTCTTTATGGGTTAAACAGGAACATTAAAACCAGGTGAGGGTTTTGGAAAATAGGTTCAAGGTGACTTTATTTATACCCGTGGGTAGATTTGTTTTGCACACATAGTGATTGCTTTTGGCGTTACAACAAAACATACATTGAACCTGTTCGGCAGGTACTCGATCAAGTGTCAAGACAAAAAGTGTTCAGTGTTCCACCGTTCAACAGTAGAGCAGCATGGATAAGGAAAAGAATAAAATAAATACATACGATCAAAGAAATAGAAACAAGATGCAATAAAACATAATAAAAAACCTCAAGAAGATAAAAACATATACACATAACTATGAGTGACAGTCAGCAAGATAACAGCTGAAATACTTCTCTCTATTATTTATTAATTTATGTATTTAGTTAGTTAGTTATTTGTCTATTTATTTATTTATCTATTTTTTTTTATTTTTTTTTTATTTTTGGGTACTTCACGTTTTGTAGCATTTTTGATACTTTTCATGTATGTATAGAAGCCCTCTTTGTTAACATTAAGCAACTTTGTGTGATTGTCATGTACCAAGTGAAAACTGTAATAAAAATTTGAATTATAAACCAAAAAAAAAAAAAAAAAAAGATAAAAACAGCCTCTGGGATAAAAACCAGGATAAGAACATAAAGTTAAAAAATTAGAAGTCACTATTTATTTATTTATTTAGTTCATGGTTGTGCATTTCATCAGTAAACATTCAATAATCATCAAGTAAACAAACATGTACACACCCATGCTCGAAAAGGAGCAGGATGAAGAAAATCTTAGATTTCCTGCCCCCCCCCCCCCTTCTAAATAATAATAACCTTAATGGTTAGCCATACACAACTCGCTCTAAAATCCTACTGTATAAAGTCAGACAAACCAACTAAATACATCCAAAGACAGTACCAAATGAATACAAAACCAAGTGCAAAACTACATATCCAGAAAGTACAAAACATAAGTAAATATAAACCTGATGAAATGATGCAAAAACATTTTACCAGTCCAAAGCAAGTAAATAAATGTCACAAAATACAAAACAAATACGAAGCCAAATGTAAAACTTAGAACTGTTCATATAATCTCATTGTTCTTTCTTTACACACTTTTTTCAATACTTTTCAATAATAATAATAATAAATAGAGCAAAGAAACAGGATAAATAATTCAAATAAGTAAACAAAGTGCAATGTCACTGTTTCTTATTGAGCTCAGTGATGGTGACAGGAACAAAGCTGTTTTTATAAACGTGTCCTGCACCTGGGACTAAAAACCTCCGTCCAGAGGAAAGGAGCTGAAATTCACCCCCGTAAAGGATGGGAGTCATTATTACGATAATGACAAATATATGAATAGAATGAACACATAAGGCAGAAACGTCTTCCATAGGTAAGTGCAGGGCAAAAACCAATTTAAAAAAAATATATTCCTATATCCAGGCAAAAATCACAGATAAACAGAGCAGGATAACAGTGTCCCTCCCCTGGTCCAGGTCCATTATTTTGATTTCAAGCATCATTGGATTTCCAGAGCGGAGAGGACGCATACTTCCCAAATGCACCACAGCTGCTGGGTTATTTCTGGTGCGGAGCTTAACACTCCTGGCTGAAAGCACGTCCAACCACAACTGCAAATTGATCATCTGTCCTCGCCGGCATCGTTCTCACCGTCGGCTCAACACATCTTTATCCGCAGTCATCGTCGCTATTTTTATTCATGTGACAAAGGAAGGAATCTGACAGACCTTTGAACCTCAAACAAGTGACAATCTCTGCAAATATGTACCCATTAGAGACTTTTTTTTTACTCGGTGATACTGATGTAAAAATGCAAATATCCTTAAAGCAGGGCTCTCAAAGTCATTTTCTTTCAGGTTCCACATTCAGCCCGATTTGATCTCCAGTGGGCCGGAGCAGTAAAATAATAACAGAATAACCGATAAATAATGACGATCTGATTCTGGATTTGGTGCCACTTTGAAAAACGTTCCCATTAGAACAGATAGGAAGTGGATTGATCCAATAAATCAGTTTCAATGATATCAAGTGTGAATTTGAATTTTGTACAGATCTGATTGGAATATGAGCAAAACATGGACTATTTCTGTAATAGAATAAATACACAGAACTGGGGGAGAATAAATGGATCTGGACACATTTCCCAAAGATTTGAATTTGGCCGGTAAGATACAGGACCACTGGTCCGATTTTCTGTATGTAAAACTGCTGAATAATCTATCTATCTATCTATCTATCTATCTATCTATCTATCTATCTATCTATCTATCTATCTATCTATCTATCTATCTATCTATCTATCTATCTATCTATCTATCTATCTATCTATCTATCTATCTATCTATTTTGCCTGCTTGTCCATTTCAGATTTATGTCTTTGTCCTAAAGGCATGTTGAGGAAGTTGAAAAGTACAGATCTGCTGATTTTTGATCTTTTATGTCCTGACAACAGCGAGTCAAACAGAAAACACAGAATAACAGCAGCTTTACCCCAAAAGGAAAAGAGTAGGGAGTCAAAAATGGTTTGGGGATATTAATTCTTCCACAGATCTGCCTCCATAGATGAGGATCAGAGTCTTAAAGTCTTCGTAGAGTCACTTCGCCGTTGTGTGTGAGCCCAGATGAGGGACTTTTATTCCTCAGAGCTGGAAGGCAGTGAGCGTGCAGTCACATCGGTCAACACTGCCAACTCCGTATCGCATGTTTCAGTGAATGGGATTGATTAGGAACAGTAACACACACACTCACACAGACTGGGTGGCGTGCGATGGGACCTGCACACCCCAGCACGCCGTGATATCAATCCCAGCTGTACGCCCCGACACCCAGAGATGTCTCCAAACCCAGCCTCAGTTGTGTAAGTTTGTGTTTGTGTGTGTTATTTGCTCATGAAGACCACACCTTCCAGTTATTGCTCCTCAGCAGAATAGGGTTTAGATTTACAGGAGCAGCGACATACTCAGTTCAAGATGTGTCAAACTCCACAACATCCACTGCGTCTCTTTACAGACATGTGCAGAACATTAGCACACAACTCATTATTAATCCTTATAATGTGCTGGAAGTAACACAAGCTGTGTCCAAAATCTGTCAGATCTATCGCTAATGTTAACATCACACGAAAAACGGACCAAAAATGAAGCTATCAAAAAAATCAGATGATTTGAGGCACTGCGTTTCATATTTTCCTCCGAGACATGAATTCCAAACAAATTCTCTGCCGTTGCGGGTGTCTGGGCCTGTCGACGTCTGCTTCCAATTCCAAAAGCCTCTTCTGCAGGAATTAGCACATATTCTTTTAATACTCTGTCCTGTAGCGGCCAAACGGGAGGTTTCTGGGATGTGGAAGATCAAATTAGTGCCTTTTTAATATCAATAACTCAAACTCCAGAGACGCCGAGGTGGGGAAAAAAAAAAGAAAAGAAAGGAGAGTCTGTTTTGGTGGATTGTGACACCTGCGCTGAGCGGTTGTCACATCAAGTGCATTTTGTAAATTGACAAAGATGAGTCTTGTGGAGACACGTTGGCATCGGTACACCTTGTGATATCTAGTGAAGGGCGAGCGGTTTCCTGGATTACACACAGCGAGGCCAAGCCCAGAGGGTGGATGTGGGGCCGCCTCCTCCCTTCGCCCATGTCAAACCACAGTCACGCTGCTGTGCCCTTTCCACAGGGTCATTTACAGTCAAAAGACGCAGTTTTAGTATTTTCATGTTAACGCGAACGTGACTGAGTGAAAAACTCTTCTTTTAGCCATCGCTTATACCAGGGGTGTCAGACTCATTTTAGTTCAGGGTTCACATTCTCTCCAGTAAGATCTAAAGTGGGCCAGACCAGTAAAATAATAACAGTGAAAAAGGTCAAATTAACCCTCCGGTGTCCGGGTGCGCCTTTTAGGCACACTTCGCACTTTGTTTTAAAAAACTTCATATTATTTTTCACAATTTAAATAAGGTTAGAATTCAAAAGTTGTTCATTTTTGCACGATCAGTTCCCAGAGTCAGAACCAGACATGGAGAAGCTGCGTTCAGCTTCTATGCTCCACATGTCTGGAACAAACCTCCAGAAAACCTCAGATCAGCTGAAACACTCAGTTTATTTAAATCCAGGTTAAAGACCCACCAGTTCACAGCTGCATTTGAATCGAGTTTTTATTCATCAGTTCAGATCTGCACTATTCCTTTTAAGCTAAAAGTTTTTATCTGTTTTATCTGCTTGTCTCTTTTATCTGTTTATCTGTTTTACCTATTTATCTGATTTTTGTTTGTTTGTTTGTTTTTCTCGTGCCTTCTTCTGTAATGCTTTTAATGTTTCATGTAAAGCCCTTTGAATTGTCTTGTACATGAAATGTGCTATAGAAATAAAGTTGCCTTGCCTTGCCGGGCCACGATCTTTAAAATTCCGGCCACCAACTAAAATGTGCACATTGTAAACAAAAGAAAATGACCAGACTAGCATCTGTCTGCCAAGTGTGCCTAAAATGCACTATTTCTTCCATTTGATCTGTATGATTAGAGCTGACCTTGATTTACAAAAATAAAATCAAATTAGAGCGGAAAATAAATCAATATATAATATTTAATAGTTTGATTTATAGGTGTGCATTTTACGCACGCTTGGTGACAGATGCTAGTATTTTCAACATTTGACCTAGCGCCAGAAATAATCGTGCAAATTAACCGATGTTGCTGTTAATTATTGACATATGCCAGGCTGCGAAAATCAAAGCTGTGATCCACTTTTTACATAGTATATTGAAAAAAAATATGTTTTTGTGTTTTTTGCATCAAAAAAAATGGTTTGTTTACATTACAAACACGGCATTTAAAGGGTTAAAAATGTGACAATTATTGAGTATTTCGTATTTTTATTTACTGCTCAAGTTAATGAAATAGAAAAAAGTGTAAAAGAATTAAAAACAAACTGTATGAAATTTTTTTTTTGACATTATTCCACAAGTGTGCCAAAAAGGCACACTTGGTGCTTAGAAAGGGCGTTGCTGGACGGGATACCAAAGGGTTAAATTACATCAATGTTTACATCTATAAAGTTTCCTTAAAAATCTGAATAACATGGACAACTTGAAATGTCTTAAGAAAAACAAGTGAAATTTTAACAATATTCTGACTCAAAAACACAAAATATTTACTAATATGCACAATATTGGTGAAATTGCCCTTAAATTGCGGTTGTCATTATTTATAGGTTACTACGATCATATTTTACTGGATTAACCTACTTGAGATTATATTGGTCTGTGTGTGGAACCTGAATTAAAATAATTTTGACACCATTGATTGTTAATATCTTCAGTGTAATTTTTACATTTTACAAATTCATCCCAAGGGCCGGACTGGACCCTTTGGTGGGCCGGATTTGGCCCCCGGGCCGCATGTTTGACACGTGTGACTTACACAAATACTAATCTGACTGATGTGTTTCTGTTAAAGGCTGCGTGGGTTTAGTCTCTCGGAGATTTGCTCAGGCTTGTTTTTCAAGTGAAAACTCTAAAGCTGCCTTTACAAAACTGAAGATCTGGACCCAAAATGAACCAAGAATCCATTTTATTAGGTTGCATATTCGCTGTAAAATGCATAACAATGCTACAATACATGAATTAAATTTCCTAATTTAATGTGCATGAGGCAACAAATAGCATTTATGTGTTCCATTGACCCTCAAATTGCATGAATATAAGTTGCGCATAAAAATTTGCCTAATGGAAAAATGACAATTTCACCAAAACTCTCATTTTTCAATTTAAAAGTCTTTGCACTGGCAAGAGGTGGTTTTTTGGGCATAGCAAAATTGGTATATCTTGCAAAACTGCAATAGAAAGACCTTTTTCCACAACTGAGTCACACGAACAAAAAAAAAAAAAAAAAAACGTATGTTGACGGACGTTACAACAAGCGAAGAAGAGTTTTAAATGAAACGTGGCACATATGTGTGGACACACCAGGAAACTGACTCACTTTTTTCATTTCGGACGGGATGATGAATATAACCGTAAATCAGTGTTTCTCAAAATGTGGGGCGGGCCCCCCCAGGGGGGCACAAAGGCTTGCCAGGGGGGGCATGGGATCATTCCTAGGTGTTTATTTTTTCTTCAGGTTAGAACATGTATCGGGTGGAACTAATGTTTTAGCGTTGGAGCACCCTGGACTCATTTTAGGGACGTACAACAAACAAATCTACTGCCATGGTGATCTGTCACTGAACTAGACAGAGTTTAGGTTTGGAGAATGGACAAGGATTGGACTGGAAAAGAAAAATGTGCAATGTTTCTGTTTTTGCACAGTTTGTACAGTTTGCACTTCGATGTTCTGAGATGTGCAACGTAAACGGGCTCATTGCAGCCACTGATATTGTTAAAATGTTCATCTTTGTTACCAAAATGTGTTTGTTGTTCTAAAAAAAAATTGACCTTATTGTCATAGTTGTAAGATAATTACACATTTCCTATTTTTACTTTGGAAAATAATGTCTCAGGGAGCAGTTTTGTTGAGTACATTTGTATTGTTCAATCAAAAATCTAAGTTATTTTTAATTTGCACAACAAATTATTCGAGGAAAAGCAAAAAGTATTCTTACGATATTGATGTTTCTTTTAGTAAAAGTAATAATTGCACCACAGGTACAATGTTGTTGGGGTTGAGGGGGGCTTGGAGATTTTTCATTCTCCAAAGGGGGGCCCGACAGGAAAAGACTGAGAACCACTGCTGTAAATCAACACGATATTTACGTTGGTCACCATGTTTATGGAATGACTTCTCGTTTTATCTCTCAACAATAAATAAACAAATCATCGCATTTGTGATTTAATGGAAAAACCGACATTACGCACTTCTGTTTTTTCAACATTTAGTAAATATCGGTAAAGTTTTGCGCAGATGTCCAATGGAAAAGCGACTACAGTAACTGGTTTTAATTATGTTTTATTTTTACCATTTTATTCTTAGTTTTCACTTGTTGCTTGGTTGTAATTGTACGCATCTATTTCCATGTGTTTTCATTGTGGTTTAATTTCCTTATCATTATTCATTCACCATTGTTTTCGAGTAAAGGAATCAGTAAAAAACATAGATGTTGGGGGATATTTTTGTGTGTTATATGTAAATTTGGACTCCGGGAGACATCAGACTTCTGCTGTGGGTCCTGAGCTAAAAAGGTTTTGAAATTCCTGCTTTAAAATGTTAATATTTTGCGGAGGAAAACATTCAAACATGCGACCACACAGTTCGTGCTGCTTCATTCATGCTGTCAGGAAGGACATTATGGGAAAATGTGTTTTAAAACTGAAACCATCCCAGCTGAGCACAACTTCATAGATCAAGTAACATTTTAGGTGAAAAATGTCCATATGTGCCTTGTTTTTCCCACTTCACGTATTATAAAATCATGATTATATTGCGGTAGCATGATCACATTATATTTGGATTAGTTCCCTTGAAGATCAGCATTTACGATTATTGCATTTTGAGTTCACAGTTGATTTTAATTGGACTGACTTGCTGTTTTACTTCATTTTTCTCATGCAAATTTTGACACTGAACTAACATTTTATCATTATAATGGTTCTGAATGCGCTGTGTCTTGTATTCTGAAATGTTCTGCCCGTAAGAAAACAGGTTAGGACTGTTGACTACATGGATAAGGTTGATTACACTGGGTTACAAAAAAATGGTTTTTGCAAGTTGTCAAGGTTTTTTCAACTGAATTAGGACCATTTTGCAAAAATGACATCTGTTTTTCTCAATCAGGTCAGGTTTTTTTGCTAATTTGATTTTGAAAAATTCGATCTTCTCACAAAATTGATTACATTTTTGTGACTTTATCAGTTGATTTTTTTTATAGTTCTCACCCAAAATAGGTTTTAAGAAAAAAAAAATCATTTTCTAACAGGATGTATTTATTAAGTGTTACAAACTTTAATTCCTGTAAATTGGCTTATTTTTGCAAGATCTTCTAATCAAAGCCATTTCATTCACCTATAATATTAAAAAAAAACATTAATCATAAATTGGCAAAAGTAAAATCTTCAGAATTCGTTTATTGCAAGAAATATGAAAGAATTTTGCATCATATGATGTGAAAAGGCCCATAAATGTAAGCAAAAATGTTAAAAATCCGATATGTAGCATAGTTCAGAAAGTTGACCTGATTGAGCAAAATTAATATGATTTTTGGATTCAGCACACCAAAATGATCCGAAATCAGCTCAAAAAACTTAAACAATACATTTGTTGTTGACCAGTGTTATCATATGAGATCATAATCTTAACATATACTGCCAACATTTGCTTTATATGTTTGTTTTTTTTTTTGCTTTATATGTTTTTTTTTTTGGACACTAATTTTTTATTAGTCATTTTATCCTTTTTTTCCCCCACAAAACAAAAACAAAACAGAAAAAAAACAAACAACAATCGGCCATAAACACTTGTTACTGTTCAAAAGCGAGACCAGAAATTGGCTTTATATGTTTTTTTTTATAGAAAGTGTGGCACAGACTTATGGGAATATCTACATGTGTTTGGGTTTATTTCACATTAACATTGGGTAACACTTTTTTTTCTGCTACTGAAGACATAATGATGAAGAATAACTGTTCCGTCTGTCAGCTGAGGATCCTACCACTGACCTCCAACCTGGAATGAGTCAGATTTACACAGATGCTACTGTGAAAACAATATTATATACATTTACATTTATGCATCTGGCAGATGCTTTTTTCCAAAGCGACTTACAGGGGAAAACCAATCAAATCACTCAATCAATCAAATTTTATTTATATAGCGCCAGATCACAACAAAAAAGTTATCTCATGACACTTTATATATAGAGTTGGTCAAAACCAGACTCTAAGCCAATTTACAGAAACCCAACAGAATCCTCCAGGAGCAAACACTTGATAACCACACATATTAACCCATAAAGACCCAGTGTGACTTTTGTGTCAGTTCCCAAATAAAATTTTTCCCTCTATTTAACCTTTCCTAAGTGACTTATCATCATTTATTACAATATTGTCCTCTGAATTCTGCATTTTTTCCAGTGAAAATCATTTATTTTCCTATGTCTAATTGACTGATCATGAAGATGTTCAAAAAACTCAAAGTCAATGGTTATTGTATCAAAACAGATAAAAAAACTGAAGAAAAGGTGACTTTTTCTGTAAAATACAGCATTAACTGAACATAAACCCAGTGTGTCCATCCACTGTCATTGATCCAACTCCATGGGTTTTACTGGTGAATCAGTGTAGTAGAAGATGACGGTGTTTCCATGGTAACTACGGAGCCTCTGAGCGTCCAAATGGGTCATATCTGATGACCACGAAAAGATGAATAACTGTATTTTACACCAATAACACTGGTCAACAACCAATGTATTGTTTAAGTTTTTTGAGCTGATTTAGGATTATTTTGGTGTGCTGAATCCAAAAATCACATTAATTTTGCTCAATCAGGTCAACTTTCTGAACTATGCAACATATTGGCTTTTTAGTATTTTTTGCTTACATTTATGGGCATTTTCACATCATATGATACAAAATTCTTCCATATTTCTTGCAATAAATGAGTTCTGAAGATTTTACTTTTGCCAATTTATGATTAATGTTTTTTTTAATATTACAGGTGAATGAAATGGCTTCGACTAGAAGATCTTGCAAAAATAAGCCTGATGTATTCTGCTACATCTGCGGTGAATACACCATTGTACCGAACAGGAATCAAGTCACAAGTTTCATAAAGTTTCATAAACCTATTTTGGGTGAGAACTATATAAAAAATCAACTGATAAAGTCACAAAAATGTAATCAATTTTGTGAGAAGATCAAATTTTTCAAAATCAAATTAGCAAAAAAACCTGACCTGATTGAGAAAAACAGATGTCATTTTTGGATTTAGCGGTGCAAAATGGTCCGAATTCAGTTGAAAAAACCTAGACAACTTGCAAAAAAAATTTTTTGTAGCCCAGTGTTATTGACGTGCATTGATAAGATTTTGGTGGATCAACAGTTTATATCAGTAGATGCTTTGGGGCGATGGTGGATGTTTGGGTCTTTATGGGTTAATTCTTTATAAAAGTGCAGTAGCACAAATTACACCACTGCAATCTGTGTAAGAAATGATACCGCTTAAGCTAAAGATGGAGATGTTGACTAGAGTTTACTTCATCTAAATATTGTCAGCACTGTAACAATGTTGGTCTAGTTTCTAGTCAGATACAATGACAAAAGCCATCACACAGAAGAGATGAAACTAAAGGAAAATTAGAGTTTGGTTAGAAGTTGCTTACATTTTGTAAGAGGTGAAAAAATTTGGATTCTGCCTCAAAAGATTCAAGACATTGCTGAACCCTAATGCACTTAAAGGACGCTTTCACACAGGAGCTTTTTAGTTTGGTTCAATCGTCTTTGGTGTGGTTTGTTTGGGCAGATGTGTGGACTGAAGCAGCTTGTTTTAGTTACGGTAATAACATGATCTGAATGAAGTTTGATCTCCAGAATATTGTAGCCAGGTGCACTTTGTTTGATGGAATATACTTTTGCAACTATACCTGTCGATCAAGGCTAAAGTTAGTTTTTTTCCCCCACATTTTCCTTTGTTATTCTTACATTATTGGCAAAAGAAAGCAGGCAACAACTAATGTGATACTATTTAAAAGGCTGTTTATGTTCATATCTGCAGTTTCCTAGAGTCTGAGGAGGACATTTTCATTTTTCCCATTAAAAAAATCATATAAAATTAGATTAGATTAGATTAGATTAGATTGGATTAGATTAGACTTCATTGATCCCACAATGGGGAAATTCAATGGCCACGGCAGTAATACAAAGTGCAAGAAAAAAGTGTACATGCATAGGGATAGGGCAAAAAAAACAAGATAGTGTAAAAGCAAACAATATTAAAATAAAAAATAATAGTAACTAGAAAAGCGCTCGGACAGCGCAGACCTCTGCCAAGGCAGATGAGCCCCCCCGCCCCCCGATCACCACCAAAATTTAATCATTTGTTCCTTGTGCCAGTATCAACATTTCCTGAAAATTTCATGAAAATCCATCTATAACTTTTTGAGTTATCTTGCTAACAGACAGACAGACAAACCCCGATGAAAACATAATAATAAAAAATAATTTAAAAAAATAATAAAAAACTATACAGACTATTTACATATAATTTCATATTCAGAGCATCATCTATCACATCCCCCAAAAAACTTACAGACAAAACTAGCTTAAAAAAGACCAGCTACGACCATTAAATCTGGTAAAAGTAAATTGGTTTCAAACCCCCCCTTTTTTTTGTTTGTTTGTTTGTGGGTGTGTGTGGATGTGTCTAGCTTTTTGTTTTTGTTTTGTTTGGTTTTTGTTTTTTGGCATTTATATATATGTATATATTCTTTGCATGGAGCCTATCCCAACTGCAGGTTCAGAAAATGAATAAATGAATAAATAAATGAACACATATCTGTTTTACTACAGAATTTTCTTTCTTGTACATATGTGATTTTACTTTTGGTTTTCAGGGTAATTTTTTTTTGTTTGTTTGTTTTTTTTTTTATTTATTCTTATTCTTATTTTCATTGTCGGTTTGGTTCTTGTACACCCTGTTCAAAAAAAAAAAAAAAGAAAAATGCTAAGTGTGGCTCTGAATTCAGATTTTTTTTTTGGTTTGTTTGTTTTTTGACAGGACAGTGACTATTATATTTTTCTGTCAGATTTGTATTGCCTGAATTGTTGAGTTTGTCTTTGTTGTGCCATACTTTTCAATAAAAATATTTATAAAAAACAAAAAAAAAAGTAAATTGGTTTCTCTTTCCTGCTCCACATTGATTTTACATTAATCCGACTCAGAAACTCCACCTTTATAAATGCAGGGGAAACCCAGGTACATATTTCTAACTGTTTACAATCATTAATAACTACTTAAGTCAATTATTTTTGCGGTTTTTGGATAAATGTTGAATGCTTTAATTACGCTGCAACTACGGGAAGTGTCTGTGTTTATGTTGTGCTGTGCTGTACACTGATACACCGTAGACGACTGTGTCTTTCAAAGAACAGCCACAAAATCCCGTATGTGATTATCGGCATCATTTTGTGCCGGTTGGCCGACACTTCTAGTCGCTCCGGGGTTTGTATGTTATTCACACAGAGCAGAGATGAAGGAAAAGAGGATAATAACTACCAATTAATGAGGAAAAATGAGAAATATGACCTGGCTTTCAAATCTCTCCGTACGTGACAGGTTCATGTCCAGAGGAAATAACAGTTTGATTCTGACTAAAGAAGATGTCATGACATGCTCGCTCATTCGCACTTGTTACAGCGAAGGTGTGAAACAGCAGCGATTCAGTCAGATACATTTGCACGGACGTTGGCCTTTGCCCGCATGTTACAGTTATCATCATCGGGTCACGATCACATCAACTTATCGCATTACACCAGCCGACACAAACCGACCCAAAGCTCAGATCTGAGGACGGTTAATGAACAAACAGCCCCCAAAAAAAAAGTCATCGAAAGATAGGTTTGATTAGACCGAAAAAGTCGCCCGGGGATATTTTCGCAAAACAAGACAGATGGAAATAGGTCGTTCATCTGAGCAGGTCGGGCTCCAGACGCAAACACCCCGGAGGCTTCATACTGTACAGTTTTTAGGTTTGCGTCTGTTTGTACAAACGTAACAGAAACAAAGAAGAAGACAAGCAGGCACTAGTGTCAGACTGGATGTTCTGTAGACATAGACTGGATTCAGTTACAGACACAGGAGCCGTGACGTCACCCAGCGGTTTCTGTCCCGATGATTTGTGGTCAGAAAGTTGCGAATTGTGCGTTAACATTTTGGTGTTTTGGAACTGGAAGTGACCATATTTGGATAAAAGGGGTGGAGCTGTTCAGAGCCATAGGTGAGGAGAGCTAAGTGGCAGACAGTAGTGGCTTTACCATTGGACAAATGCGCAAAACTTTACCGATATTTACTAAATGTAGAAAAAACAGAAGTTCGTAATGTTGGTTTTTCCATTAAATCACAAATACAGTGATTTGTTTATTTATTATCGCGAGATGACACGAGGAGTCATTCCATAAACATGGCGACGAATGTAAATATCGTATTGATTTAGAGATTCAGGGTTGTTCAAAAGAAATGAACCGATTTCATTACGCAATATTTTAATAAGGAAAAGCAATAGAAAACTCCAGCTAAGGCACTAGTATTCTACTCACAATCAACTTTTATTTCCTGTCTTACAAGTGTTCAATGTGTCCACACCTGCAGCACGGACAACATCAATGTGATAAGAGAATTCCTCCCAGACGCGTATCAGTATATCACCATCCACTGAGTTGATCGCTGTTCTTATTCGATGTTTAAGATCATTGAGGTTAGCCATTCAAAACTTTAAAAACTCCTCTTTCAAATGGTCCCTGACTCATTCCAAGATGATGCTTGAGAACTGAAGCAATGCGTCATGAAATCGGTTCATTCCACTGGGTTACAAAAAAATGTTTTTTGCAAGTTGTCTAGGTTTTTTCAACTGAATTAGGACCATTTTGCACCGCTAAATCCAAAAATGACATCTGTTTTTCTCAATCAGGTCAGGTTTTTTTTGCTAATTTGATTTTGAAAAATTTGATCTTCTCACAAAATATAATAATTAATACCAAAATAAGATTGGTAAGCACACTTTATGAAACTTGTGACTTGATTCCTGTTAGGTACAATGGTGTATTCAGCGCAGATGGAGCAGAATACGTCAGGCTTATTTTTGCAAGATCTTCTAGTCGAAGCCATTTCATTCACCTGTAATATTAAAAAAAAACATTAATCATAAATTGGCAAAAGTAAAATCTTCACAACTCGTTCATTGCAAGAAATATGAAAGAATTTTGTATCATATGATGTGAAAATGCCCATAAATGTAAGCAAAAATGTTAAAAAGCCAATATGTAGCATAGTTCAGAAAGTTGACCGGATTGAGCAAAATTAATGTGATTTTTGGATTCAGCACACCAAAATTATCCTAAATCAGCTCAAAAAACTTAAACAATAAATTTGTTGTTGACCAGTGTTCTTTTTAAATAACCCTGATGTTCATTCTTATTATATATTACTCCTCTATCTCGTACTAAATCAAAAAATTATTGGGTTTCCTGGTGTGTCCACACACACCGCGACATGTTTCTTTTAAAACTCTTCTTCTTCGCTTGTTGTAACGTCCATCAACATCCATTTTTTTTTAATTCACGTGAGTCTAGTTGCGTTTTGCATGATATACCATTTGTTCTACACCCAAAAAAACCACGTCTTGCCAGCGCAAAAACTTTTAATTAAAAAAATGAGAGTTTGGCAAAATTTTTCCATTTGTTAAGTTATATTCGCGCAATTTGAAGGTCAATGGAAAAGTGACTACTGCCATTTAATTCACATATCTTTACTTTTGTCATAGCCATTAAATTGAGTAGAATTTATTACCACACAGTCGGTACTTTTTATACCCACATTTATTTTGTCCCTGTCGCAAAATTTGGTTGTGATAAACCTATAGGTCTGCTGAAATCTGACTGTATGAGCCATAGACTGTATATAATTATTGGATGAATGAACCATGGCATTGCCCACTGCATTGAGGTTTGGAGAAAGAAGTGACCATATTTGGACAAAAGGGGGAAATCTGACAGGTCAGAGGTGGGCTAATGCTAGGTGTTAGCTTACTTCCTGATTATACAACTGTAATCTTCATCAAACACTGTGTAACGAAGTCATTGCAATGTTTTGTCAGTGTAGTTTATTTACAAGAACTAGAGTAGAGCTGAAAATCTGATTGAGCTGTCAATCACCCCTGTCAATCAAACAACAACAACATGTCAGATTAACAAAATGAAAAATATAAAGATGTACAAGATGACTTATTAGAGTTCTAAATAAAACAGATGGGACCTGAATTAGTCCTAAAAAAAAATACTGATTTAGTAGTTTTAGAAATAAATTCCATGTAAGTCTATGGGATCCAAGGCTTTTTGGAGCGTCATCTAATGACTGTCAGGAGTATTACACTTCAGAAATACTTATGTCTACTGTATTGGTTTCATTTTGAACCCCAAGTCCTTAAATGGTTCTGAATTAAAAAAAAAAAAATCAGATTCCAATTAAACAAAAAAAAAATAAAAAATAAAAATAATAATAATAATAATAATAATAAAAAAGTTGCAGGAATGGAAAGTTTCAACTAGGGCTGACTGTTCACACAATCTGTGGTAATGGCTTATCAATTTTTTTAAAAATATAATTTACATTTTAATTTGATTTAAGTGTTACTGTGTTTATGTTGTTTTACAAAGTTGCACCCTCTGTAACATGCAGTAAGTATGTTTTACACAGATGTTTTATAGTTATGCTAAAAAGTGGGACAATTTACACCACCACACTGCAGATGTACCAGGAAATGTGATTAAGAGTTACGTCATCTATATATAGTCAATATTGTAGTAATGTTGGTCCAAAATTATCCAGAAATGCAGAGTTTCTAGTAAACAACAACCAAACAGGAAGAAACAAATTTAGCTGAAACTCATGATGATTCAGATGGTGGATTGTGATTCTACCTCAACATATGATCTTTCTGCCTCATTGACAAACCCTAACATCGTCAAGACTTTGAGTTCCCAGCTCTCTAAAAAGTTCCAGTTTGATCAGAGATGTCACTCATTGAATTAACTGTGAAAGTCCTAATTCATACACTTTCAATGCATGTGAACCTGACAAAGAAAAAATGTGCACCCACATTGAACTCAGCAGGTATCAACCACAAAACATTGCAAGAAGCTTCTTTATCATGTTATTCTTATCTATAAAAGCTATGTTACTCCAGAGGAAGTTTAGTTAACAAAGCAGAGTGAGCTGGCAACAATGATCAAGAAGTAAAAAGAGGTTAAGAAGAATTTAAAAAAACAAAACAAAAAACAATGCTATACAAGCAGTTCAACTCAAGGTTATTATCGTTAACGAAAACTCATGAAATGACGAAAACTAGAATTGTAAAAACATTTTCATTAACTGAAATAAACAAAAACTATAATTAAAAGAAAAAAAAAAAAAAAAGATAACTGAAACTGTATTGTGTGCTTACAAAACTAACTAAAACTAATAAAAATTATGGATAAAATTCCCTTAGTTTTCGTCTTTGTCAGTGTCGGATTCATATGAAATCAATTTATTTCGCTTTAGTAGTTTTAGCAGCTGATATTTAACGGTTCGTCACTTCTCGTCACTTGTCGTTTAAAGTCGTCTTTTCATCCCCACTCTACCTGGAAACATGGAGACTAAAGTTGGGAGAAAGCAGCAGAGTCCTGTTTGGGATTTATTTGAATACGACGACAGAGAAGAAGAGAAAAGAGACGACGAAACTAAAACTAAACTAAAACTAAGCATTTAGAAAAAAACAAAAACTAATAAAAACTAGCAAACCTGCCCTAAAAACGAATTAAAACTAACTGAATTAGAGAAAAAAAAAAAAAAGTCAAAACTAAATAAAACTAAACTATACTGAAAAATCCAACACTATTATAACCTTGGTTCAACTCAGATGCATTAGTTACAGTTCCTGCCTTTATTCTATATTTCAACTGAGGGAAAACAAGCCAAACTGAAGGCAAGTGTTAATAACTCTACACTGTGACGTATAAAGAACCCCCGCCACCAGCACTGTTGAGTAAACTGAGGTCAACAGGGTTAAATCAACCACTTAGAGGAAGATTGCAATAAATACAATGCTATTCTTCCAAACGTTCTGCTCTGATATTAAGTTAAATTTATTTTGACATTTATTGGTGCCAGTCCATGATGAACAGCCATTAAGGAAATGAAGGTAATTGAGGACAAAAGGCTTTAAAAACAGACTAGAACTTTGGCCTCCCTTAAAGACAGCCAGGAATTTATGATTAATTGCCATCCTGTCTTCTACTGGTAGATTCTTGCCCCTTTTTTTACTCCGTCTTCCTTTCTCTCTTTCTCAATCTGTCTTCCCTCTGTGCGCTACAGCCAGAGCAGAAACACTGGTCTTGTAATCTCCACCAGATAAGAAACAAACCACATGCACATACGTTTCATAGCGAATATTAGCGTTGGATATTGTCTGTTTGTTGACTAAACACTCCGATAAATGTTGTCTATAGTCGTAGTCAAAGAAGAAACAGGCAGTTGTCTATAATTCTGATCATACAAGAGGAAAACCAACACAGTAATTGCACAAGACCCAACGCTGACCCAACAGCAGTTATATTACAGACTTCAAAGGTCTGCAGGAAGATGTTATGAGATCTAAAGAGAGATGCTCCGAGAAAAGGCAATTTCGCCGATCATTTCAAGCATGCCCAAAATCTGATGAAGGGGAGAGTCAGTGGAGTGTGAATACGTCTGGTTTGAAATACAACAGCGACCCTTGTCTGTTGGACTGCCGTCAGACGGCCATCTGACCTCAGGTTGACGTAAGGCCGCTGGCTGCGGTCACCAGGTCGTGGGTTCACATCCTAAGGTAGGCAAAGATGAAAAATGGGACGTGACGAGATATTTCACGTCTTTTCATACGAGGACTTAAAACATAATAAAAAAAAGTTTTGGAAGGGCTAATGGACGATGATGCTAAAGATGATGGTGGTATCAGATATCGATCAGGTATTCAGTACGCCTACATGCACACCTCAGCTGAGCTCTGACCGTAAATTGACTCAGCTGTTTAAATGGTCTTTGTCCCAGCTAATATGAATGGGAGTGCTAACAATTTACTATCGAAAATATTGCCTTTGCTACGATAGGTGGTGATATGCACTCTTTTAGCTTGTTAACCTACATCATCAAGTCACCAACCCAGACTTAAACTGGCACAACAATGACAACGTTATAAATATGTACATATGGTGTGCTTTTTGTCCACCCCATGTTTTGTGGTCGTAGGTTCACATCCTAAGCTAGGCAAAGCTGAAAAAATGGAAAATGGGACGTGACGAGTTATTTCTTGTCTTTTCATACGAGGACTTAAAGTTTTGGAAGGGCTAATGGACGATGATGCTAAAGATGATGGTGGTATCAGATATCGATCAGGTATTCAGTACGCCTACATGCACACCTCAGTTGAGCTCTGACCGTAAATTGACTCAACTGTTTAACTGGTCTTTGTCCCAGCTAATATGAATGGGAGTGCTAACAATTTACCATCGAAAATGTTGCCTTCACTACGATAGGTGGTGAAATGCAGTCTTTTAGCTTGCTAACCTATGCCATCAAGTCACCAACCCAGACTTAAACTGGCACAACAATGACAACGTTACAAATATGTACATATGGCGCACTTTTTGTCCACCCTATGTTTTGTGGTCGTGGGTTCACATCTGATGGTACGCAGAGCTGAAAAATGAGATGTGACGAGATATTTCATGTCTTTTCATACGAGGACTTAAAACCTAATAAAAAAAGTTTTGGAAGGGCTAATGGAAGTTGATGCTAAAGACGATTCCGGTATCAGATATTGATCAGGTATGACCGTAAATCGACTAAGTTATTTAATTGGTCTTTATCCCAGTCAATACAAACAGGAGTGCTAACAATTTACTATCGGAAACATGTTGCCTTTGCTTCAATAGGTGGTGATATGTACTCTTTTAGCTTATTACCTACGCCATCGAGTCACCAACCCAGAGGTAAACTGGCACAATGACAACATTGCAAATATGTACATATGGCGTACTTTTCGTCCACCCTATGTTTTGTGGTCGTGGGTTTACATCCTGAGCTGAAAGCTGAAAAATGGGACATGAGGAGATATTTCATGTTTTTCCATCCAAGGACTTAAAATCCAACACGTGGCACCAAGCCCATCAAACCCCACCCCTCATTCACATTTCACCAATTATAAGTAAATGGGATGTTTTTTTTTTTAAATCATAAAAAATTTCAACTTTGACCTACCTTTCCCAGAACGTCCATCTATTCTGGGTCACTGGTAATCTATAAACCCAGTTTGGTATGAATTCAACCAATAGTTTTGCTGCTCAAGTGTTAACAAACAAAGAAACAAACAAACCAAACCAAAAACAGGTTTGCCTCCTCTTCGGGGGGTGGGTTAATTAAAAAATTTGGAAGGGCTAAAGGAAGATGATGCTAAAGACAACGGTGGTATCAGATATCGATCAGGTATTCAGGACATTTACATGCAGACCTCAGTTGAGCTCTGACCGTAAATCGACTAAACTGACTGTTAGCTTTGTCCCAGTCAACATGAATGAGAATGCTAACAATTTAGTGTTGAAATCATGTTGCCTTTGCTGCGATAGGTGGTGATATGTACTCTTTTAGCTTCTTAACCTACGCCATCACAAACAACAATAGTCAATATCAAGCTACCAAGTCAACCCAGAGTTAAAATGGCAACACAATGACAACGTTGCAAATACTTTCACCCTACGTTTTGTGAAGATGAGGTGTGTGATGTTGGACTTCCACTTCAGAAGTAGATTGACTTCCTATCACATTATCAAGGTGTGTTAGTCAATTCGCAAAAAAAACTTTGATTTCAGTCGAGCTAACACATTTACACCAAGGTTATAATAGTTTTGGATTTTTCATTATAGTTTAATTTTCTTTAGTTTGGACTTTTTTTTCTCTAATTCACTAAGTTTTAATTCGTTTTTAGAGCAGGTTGGCTAGTTACCTCCACCAGGAGGTATTGTGATCACTTTGCTTTGTGTGTTTGCATGTTTGTTTGTTTGTTTGTCTGTTAGCAAGATAACTCAAAAAGTTATGGATGGATTTTCATGAAATTTTCAGGAAATGTTGATACTGGCACAAGGAAGAAATGATTAAATTTTGATGGTGATCGGGGGGGGGGTCTGTGCTCTCCGAGTGCTATTCTTGTTTTTATTAGTTTTTCTTATTTTCTAAATGCTTAGTTTTAGTTCAGTTTTAGTTGTTTTTTTTCCATATCTTTTCTCTTCTTCTCCGTCGTATTCCAATAAATCCCAGACAGGACTCTGCTGCTTTCTCCCAACTTTAGTCTCCATGTTTCCAGGTAGAGTGGGGACCAGAAGACGACTGGAAACCACAAGTGACGAGAAGTGACGAACCGTTAAATATCGTATGGTGCCAGCAGCTAAAATTACTAGAGCGAAATAAATTGATTTCATATGAATCCGACACTGACAAAGACGAAAACTAAGGGAATTTTATCCATAATTTTTATACGTTTTAGTTAGTTTTGTAAGCACACAATACAGTTTCAGTTAGTTTTTTTTTTTTTCTTTTAATTATAGTTTTTATTTATTTCAGTTAACGAAAATGTTTTTACAATTCTAGCTTTCGTCATTTTGTCAGTTTTTGTTAACGATAATAACCTTGATTTACACACACTTTCAAAATCCGGTTGTAGTTGCACTAACAGAGTAATGCAGTTTTTTAAGTGTCATGTCAACATTGTACGTTACTGACCCAATGCTCCGACAATTTGGCTCAATTCTGCGATTCTGTGTTTCCTGTCTAAAATAATCGCCTAAACAATCTAGACACAGAGAACATTAATAATCTGACTTCAGATCTTACAAATCAAGTAAAATGTGAAACTCATTAAAAAAGAAAAGTCAAATCTTCAGGAAAAAAAAAGGGATCGGCACTCCACATGCACCAGCACTAGTTTCTACCAAACTGTTGATGCATGATTTTTAGAATTTTAATTTTATTTTATGCATTGAAAAAAGTTAAAAAGCAGTCTAAAATGAAGCCTGATGTTGCTTTGTGTTCCAAAAAATCAATTTCATGTATCCTCAGGACCCAGATTAAAAGAAAAACATATCCTGAATTGAAATAATGTGTTCATTTTTACTGAGTCAACCCGACACAATCGAATCTGAAAGTCTCTGTTTTACATCTGATTATGTTGATTTGTCTTGTTTTGTATTTCACTCACACATCATTTCCATCTTGCTGCACTTTTTATGTAAGTTTGTTGTTGTTGTTATGTCTCTCATCTGTTCCGCGAAACACTATTGTACTATTTTAATCCGCAAAAAAAGAACTTGCATATCATACTGTCATTATTTATTTGACTCTGACAATTGG
Source organism: Sphaeramia orbicularis (assembly GCF_902148855.1). Classification (NCBI taxonomy): domain Eukaryota; kingdom Metazoa; phylum Chordata; class Actinopteri; order Kurtiformes; family Apogonidae; genus Sphaeramia; species Sphaeramia orbicularis. The sequence goes on along the minus strand of NC_043977.1, from coordinate 5,134,454 downwards.
TCCTTTGTTAAACCCTCCCAAACATGGCTTCTGTCCAATCTGAGCCACGGGAGCTATAGAACACTTTCAGGTGGAGGGACGAGGCTGAAAGGGGTTTAACCCTTTCATGTACACTGGTCACTCCAGTGGACAGTTATTCTATGGCTGTTCTATTGTTTATTCATGGGTTTTGTTGTTTTAGTTCCATATCAGGACTCTTATGCATCATCCAAAACACTGCAATTCATACAGTTACTGTAACTTTACTGTTCTTGATGAACCTGATCTGCAGTAACATGTTTTAGTGTAAATCAATCGCTAATTGGTATTAGACTGTAATTAACAAACAATTTTTTTTTGTGTTTTTTTTTTTTTTGTTTGTTTGGGTTTTTTCCTCAGGGTTTATCCTCCTGAGACCCAGCGATGCATTTTGTCCTCTGTAGGGGACAAAAGTTTGACAGTTTTACTTTAAAAATGCTGTCCATTACAAAGGACATTCCATTAAAAAAAACAATCAATAAATAAAAATAGTTTTAAAAATGTGTCTGAAAAAACTGTTGCATTATGCAGTTTCCAATCAAGACAATTTTTTAATGAAAAACAGCTAAAACTGTTCATTTCCTGGGTCTCAGGGGGATATTATCTCCATGAAATGAATAATAACCAATATTAGAGTGTGATAAAATGTGAGAAAACAGTAGCAATTTAGCAATTAGTGGCATTAAAAATGCTTTTAATTCTTAGTTTTCACAGTGTATCACTTTCTGATGATGATTTTTATATAAATGTTTCTTTGTTTCAAAACTTAAATGCATGGTGTTCAGCTGAGTGGACATTTTTGTAACTCCATGAAAAATACGTTCATAAAAAAAAAAAAAAAAAAAAAAAAATCAATTGCATTGTTTTTTTTCATGCCTAAAGAGGAACAAAAACACTCAAGAAAAAAATATTGACTAAGGTTCTCATAATTCGTGCATGAAAGGGTTAAATTAGAGCTGCACAGTATATCGTCTGAGCATTGTCATCGCGATCCATGAGTGCTTAATAGTCACATCGCAGGTCCTGCAACGTAGGAGGCAAATGAACTCAACATGTTCTCATCTGATTTCAGCGGTGCCTGACACACACTGCATACAACGATCCACCAAACACAATCATTCTTAATCAGTTTGGAGTGTGTCGCTGGAACAATATTGAAAAATGAGCAACAAGAGAAAATCACCAAAAATGAAGACTTGGTGCCAAAAAGAAAAGAAACATCAGTTATCTGGAATTATTTCGGCTACAGAAGAATGAAACTGAAACACGTGTTCTGTGTTGATAGTGCCTTGCAATTGTTGCCACAACAAGAGGAAACCATTGACCATTTACATCAGCACCACACAGTTATTTCATATCGCAGGGTTAGCAGAATTGCAACGTCAGCTTTTTCTAGTATCGTGCAGCTAGGGATGTAACGATTACCGGTTTAACAATAAACCGCGGTAAAATTGCAGACGGTTAGTATTACCGTTAAAATTCTAATTCTCATGATAACCGTGTTTGATTACCGCACTTTTAGGGGAAAAAACCCTACGTAAAGATCTGCTTTTCTGTCAAATATTTGAGTATAGTTTTAATTTATTACAATTTTAATTGTATATACCTAATATTTGGACTCCATATTCACTTTTAAAGTCTGTGAAAAGGTTTGTTAAGCATCTTTGTGTTATTTATGCAGTTAATTATATAAAAAATTTTTTGTGTGTCTGTTTTTGGTCCTTTTGTGTTGATATAGTTGGTTAAAGTGAAAAAAATAATAGACAGATGAAATAGATAGATGAAGTTGTGCTGCAAAAAAAGAAAAGGTACCAAACATAGATATAGTAAACAATTGTTTATACAGTATATAAAGGCAAAATCAAAAGTACTGAAAACCGGACAAAAAAGGCTCAGACCACTAAGGGTTAATATTTGAATGTCTCTGCCAAGAGAAAGTGCATTGTGCCAATTACTTTATTTATTTAGTTTTAGAAATACAACTTGGTTAAATTATTTCAGTGTGTGTATTAGTACTTTTTGCACATTTTAAGCACAATTTCAACAATACTGCGATAATAATGATAACTGTGATAATTCTGGTCACGATAACTGTGATATGAATTTTTCATATTGTTACATCCCCACGTGCAGCCCTAGTTTAGATGGAACCTCCGAATCTGACAGCAGATATCTTCAAACTTTAGACGATGGGAGTCGTGTTTTAGACTTTTCCGAAGCTAAAGACACATGAGGAGAGATTTGGATATGGATTAGACAGTGTTGAAGACCTCACTCAAAGCAAAGTGATAATAATTTTGGATTTTTCATTATAGTTTATTTTTATTTAGTTTTAACTTTTTTCCCTCTAATTCAGTTCATTTTAATTAGTTTTTAGAGCAGGTTTGCTAGTTTTTATTAGTTTTTGTTTTCTTCTAAATGCTTAGTTTTAGTTTAGGTTTTTTTTTTTTTTTTTGTTTGTTTTTTTTTAATATCTTCACCATTGTATTCAAATAAATCCCAGACAGGACTCTGCTGCTTTCTCCCAACTTTAGTCTCCATGTTTCCAGGTAGAGCGGGGACCAGAAGACGACTGGAAACCACAAGTGAACACAAGTGACGATGAAGTGTCGTATGTCGTAAAAATTGCTCGAGCGAAATAAATCGATTTCATATCAATCTGAAATTGACAAAGATGAAAACACAGGGAATTTTATCCATAATTTCTATCTGTTTTAGTTAGTTTTGTAAGCACACAATACAGTTTCAGTTAGTTATCGTTTTTTTTCTTTTAATTATAGTTTTTATTTATTTCAGTTTTTTCAATTGTAGTTTTCATCATTTCATTAGTTTTCGTTAATGATAATAACCTTGATGTGGGATGGGGGTCGGGGTGGGGTGGGGTGGGGTATGTACGTGGGGGTGTGTTCCATAAGTGCCGTAACTAGTGTGAAACTGAAGTGAAACTTAACTTTGGACGTCCAGCTTCCAGCTTCTGTGCCTCTCTTGTAGTCTAGATATCGTACAAAATTTTCACCACTTCTAACCTATATCCACTGGACCCCCCCGGGAATACTGGGCCCCATGAATTTGTCAGTTTACCCCCCTTTAAGGCACCCCCGTAGCTTATGCACAAATCCCACACATGAACGTGATCTGTTCAGAACATTTAGTTGATCCTGAATTGATGTTACTTGCTGCTTTTTGTTAATAATGTATAATTATGTTTATTCTGTTGTTTAACTTGGTATTTTTATTTCATTGTTTTAACCCTCCGGTATCCAGGTGTGCTTTTTAGGCACACTTTGCACTTTGTGTCAAAAAACTTCTTATTATTTTTCACAATTTAAATAAGGTTCGACTTCAAAAGTTGTTCATTTGTGCATGATCTTTCAAATTCTGGCCACCAACTAAAATTTGCACATTGTAAACAAAAGAAAATTACAAGACGAGCATCTGTCTCCCAAGTGTGCCTAAAACGCACTATCTCTTCCATTATATCCACTGTTTTTGATCCAAAGCCTTCAAGGCATAAATCCTGCTTTTACTGATATCTGGGCTTCATTTGAGAGGTGAGGGTCTAAATTAATTTATTAACGTTGTTAATGTTGCTGTTAATCATTGACATGTGCCAGGCTGCAAAAATCAAATATGTAATCCAATTTTTATGTAGTATTTTGAAAAAAACAAACAAACAAAAAAACCTATTTTGTGTTTTTTGCATCAAAAAATGTTGTGATATCATCTTGAAAAGAGATCGTTTAAAAGGTTAAAAAAAAAAATCTAAAAATTAATGATTATTTGATCTGTATGATGATTAGGGCTGACCTTGATTTACAAAAATAAAATCAAATTAGAACAGAAAAATAAATCAATATATAATATTTAATAGTTTGATTTATAGGTGTGCATTTTATGCACACTTGGTCACAGATGCTAGTGTTTTTTAACTTTTGACCTAGTGCCAAAAATAATAATGCATATTAACCAGTGTTGGAGTTAATCAATGACATATGCCAGGCTGCAAAAATCTAATAATATGTGATCCACTTTTTATGCAGTGTATTGAAAAAAAATATTTTTTTGTGTTTTTTACATCCAAAAAAATGGTTTGTTTACATTACAAACATGGCATTTAAAGGGTTAAAAAATGTGACAATTATTGAGTATTTGGTATTTTTATTTATGGCTCAAGTTGATGAAATAAAAAAAAGTGTAAAAAAATTAAAAATAAACTCCATGAAAATTTTTTTGACATTATTCCACAAGTGTGCCAAAAACGCACACTTGGTGCTTAGTAAGGGCCTTGGAGGACGGGATACTGGAAGGTTAATCATACAGCTGTTTTTATGTCTTCTTAATCTATTCTGGTATTTTAGTCTATCATTTTGCTTTTTTATTCTTCTGTATGACACTGTTTTTGATTGTACAGCTGCTTTATGTCTTTAATCTATTCTTGTATTTTATTCTTTTATTTTGCTTTTCCCCTTGTAAGTCGCTTTGGAAAAAACTGTCTGCCAAATGCATCAGTGTAAATGTAAATGTAAAGTTGCATTTAAGTGACAGAACAACCAAGAGAACCTTAGAGTAGTCATTCATAGATGTGTTAAACTTTCTTTACCAGCATGTCTGCATTTTATATTTTATTCTACCCTCAATAATTTAGAATTTATGACATTTTACATTAAGAGTTAAACACATTTACACAGTGTTATATGCTGCGGCTGTTGGCAGAGTTTAGAAATAACCAATATGGTGGTGATTACAAAAGGAGGAGGACCAAAAAAAGATTTATTTGGAGAAAAAGATTTCCATATTTCCAGACAACCCGGGTCATCAAAGCCGTTGGGATCAATCTGAGTGCAACACCATCAGGGTTAGGATGACTTACAAGGAGCTGTCACTACGTCTAGACAGGCTCCATTCATTTGGCAGCGTACGTTTCAATTTTCACCACTGCTTTTGATTGGTTCACTGGTTGGAATTTGCGCTGCCTCTTATCTACCAATCCAGTCACTGCGTATTGCTCTGAGGAGCCCGAGTCGGCCAAGTCTGTCATGTCGGCAGCGCTGGAAATTCAACATTTTCCATCTTAAAATATTGTTTCTAACTTTGCATTCAATGCTTTTTTGTTTGGGTTTGTTTAGTTTTGATGGACTGTTTAGTTTATTTCAGACACAGATGTAATACAAAACATATGGAAGAAAATAATAATAATAATAATAATAATAATAATAATAATAATAATAAAAATAATAATAAACAATACACAAATAAAAAATCAAATATTAGAAAAAAAGAACAACTGTTGTGCCTGAAAGGGAGTAGTAGTAAGCCACTGTAAGAAAAGGCAGATTCTCACTAAAACCTAATCTGCCATATTCCACTAAACCAGGGCTGTCAAACTCATTTACTTCAGTTCCACATTCAGCTAAATTTGATCTGCAGTGGACCGAACCAGTAAAATAACATAATAATATATAAATAAGGTCAACTCCAAACTTTTCTGTTTAAGAGCGAAAAAAGTAAACTTCCATTATGAAAAGGTTTCCATCTAAAAACTATTCTTTCAAAAGATGTGAATAACATGAACAAACTGAAAAAAATAAGCGTAATTTTAACAATATTCTGCCTCAGTTTATCACTTACTAGGCCTGTAACGGTACACGTACCGAACCGAACCGTTTCGGTATACACCTGTTCGGTTCGGCACACAGCTGTACCGAAACGGCACAGTATGTTGACAAAAAGAAAAAGGAACGAAAGATGTCGTTTAATGCGGAACTTTAAATCCGCGCAAGTTTCACACGGACATATTAAAGGACACGCACATTGACCCAAAATACCAAATAGCAGCTGATATAAGGTAAAAAAAAAACAAAACAAAACAAAAAAAACAAATATGATGTGAACCTGGAAGGAAGAGACTGAAGACCCTCCACCATCAGTACAGTCCAGTTTGGATCACTTCAGGTCCCGGTGAAAGACAACAACGAGGAAAGAGACGGAGATAAGACGGACGTTGTTTGGCCCCTAGGAACTACGGTAGTTCTAAAACACACTAGCTCTCTCTCTCTCTCTCTCTCTCTCTCTCTCTCTCTCTCATGCACGCTGTATAACAGAGGAATAAAACTCGGAGTTGGCCACTGACAGTATATAAAAATAAAGTTTCACTTTCGTTTCACGCCAGCGTTAGTTACGTTAGTTATGGACCGGACCGCACCCCCCCACCCCCCGGCTCCGACCAAAAAAAACAAAACAAAAAAACAACAAACAAACCATCCCCCAGACAAATCGTACGTTCCATGCGCGCGCACACTCAAACACACACACACACACACACACACACACACACACACATACACACAAGTACACACAGTGTCCTAAACAATTTATTCTCTGTCCTAAAATAAATAATTTGGTTCAGTTTGTTGTCAATGTTGCTCTTCAGTTTGTTTAAACAGAATACCAGTTTACCCTCCTGTTGATGTTGAACTTCATGCAGAATTTTTTTGCTGATATTTTTCTGCAGATTGTGAACTGACAGAACTGTGATTAGATTTTTCTTGTTTGTTCAAAACTACCTGTCAGAGAAAAGTGCAATACTAATGTTTAAAATACATTTAGTCATATTAATAATTTATTTTATTTTCTATTTGATTTATAGCAGCAGAATTATATTATTCCTGTTTTTCTATATTCTATTGTGTCCAAAAATTGGGGGAAAAATGTTAAAAAATTCATAAATGTATTAAAGACATTTTGAGGGGTTTTCTTTCTTCCCGTACCGAACCGAAAAAAAACGAACCATGGCTTTGAAAACCGAAAACGTACCGAACCGAAAATTTTGTGTACCGTTACAGGCCTATCACTTACACATGTACATTATAACGTACAGCTCACAGTGGATCTACAAATACACAAAACATTTAATAACAGACAGAAAATTGTGTTAAAGTTGTACTTACTTCTCTTAAGACATTTCAGGTTGTTCATATTTGTTCAGGTTATTCACATTTTTTGCAAAATTGTACTTTGTTTTAGTGTAAATACATGAAAATATTTACATTTACAAAGAGAAAAATTTGGAATTGTCATTATTTATAGATTATTATGATAGTATTTGACTGGTCCTGCCCACTTGAGATTGAATTGGTCTGAATGTGGAACTGAACTAAAAGGATTGTTAATATCTTAGTGCAATTTTTGCATTTCATGCATTCATCCCAAGGGCCGGACTGGACCCTTTGGCAGGCCAGATTTGGCCCACGGGCCGCATGTTTGACACCTGTGCACTAAACCACCTCAATTTTCTGCTTTACTGCCAAGTTTAAAGCATTGAATGTTATTAACGCTTTCATGCACAAATTATGAGAACCTTAATCAAATTTTTTTCCTGAGTGTTTTTATTCCTCTTTAGGCATGAAAAAAACAATGCAACTGAAAATTTTCTTCTGAAAAATAAATAAAAATAAATTTAAAAAAAAATAAAAATAATTGAAAAAAAAAACAAACAAAAAAACATAAAAAAAATAATAACGAAAAAAAAAAAAATCTTATGAACCTATTTTTCATGAAGTTGCAAAAATGACCACTCAGCTGGACACTACAGGTTTAATTTTTGATGCACAGAAACATGTATTTACTGATAAATTGTGTGAAAACTATGGGGAGGGCTTGTAATTCTGGGGGTTTATGATCAGGAGAGATCTACATAATGTTACCAATTCATGTCAGAAAAGATATGTAGTGTCTTAAAACTTTAATAACGATATGTGTAAAAAAAAACAAAACAAAAAAAACAACGAAAAGAACAACAAAATCCATGAATATACAAGAGAACAGCTGTAGAAGAGCTGTCCACTGTAGTGACCAGTATGCATGAAAGGGTTAAAATGGGCCAAAAGGTATTACTTTGGTGTAAAAACACAAATAACGGACACTATTAATTCTACTTTTTAGTGGTAATTAGGAGAATTAGTGGAAAGTTACAAAAAATTTTGACTTAAAAAGTTTAACTTTAAAAATAACCTTCCCAACACTGGAGACTAATAATGTAACTGAACAGGGATGTGCACTGCCTGGTAAAAACCCACAATATTTAAGTGGTAAAATGCAACATTTTACTTTAAATTTTTACAGGACGCATTATTCACTGTGTCATTGCTTCTGATGTTTACGCGATATCACAGTGGTTTTGTCCTTCTATAGCTGTAGTAATTTTTCACCAAAATCTTGTATTAATGATTAGAGCTGCAACCAATTAATCGACTCAAAGTGATCCAAAAAACATCATTCAACCACAGTTCTCCTGAATCAAAGCTTTGTTTCCTTCATTTCTCTGCTGTTCAACATTGGTTCCACTGTTGTGTTTCACAGGGACACTTATTGTGACGCACAAAGAAGCTTCAGTTCAGGAAAACTGCAATAGAATATTTCCCTTCAATCAATTCGAGTTGATTAATCGAATCGGGAATTTTTGCATTCGCTTCAAGCACCTAATTGATTCATCATTTCAGCTCTAGTGATATCTGCATAAAATGAAGCAGTTTTCGGAAAGTAAAGTTTCAGAGGTATCACAATTTAGCCACAAATATGCTACGAAGCTAACGATACACATATTATAAATGCACGACAATTAAGGGTGTAAGAAAATATCGGTCCTGCAATATATTCACAATACTGTATCGATATTAAAAAGTACGGTATCGATATTTTTAGGTATTTATTGAAATGCAGATATTGTGGAGGTTCATTTTTGTTTTTTTGTTTTTCTTTTTTGTTTCTATTTTATTTACTATTATTTAACACTCTTTTATTAAATAATGTTAGTTCCTTTGTTGGGATTGCGCAAAAACAATGTCATCATGTTAGTAGTGAACTAATAGAATATGAACATCTGAACAGGATCTGATCTGAAACTGTAAGGTCTGTAAAATGTTATTTCAGTTTGAACACAGGAACATTTTGTGATATAACATTAGAGCTTGTTGGGATCCAATATACATGTGTTTAGTATTTGTGCAGATTTCTGGTGTAATTCAATTCTTCGAGGAAATAATCATATTAATGATGGCGAGTCAGACCACTGGGTAAAGTCTTCTCCATCACATCCCACAGATCCTCCATGTGGTTCAGGTCTGGACACTGTGGAACCACTCCGATCCTGATAAACCCTGGTGTTGTCTATCTTTACACGTCCTAGCAAATTAATGATGTTTAAAGAACAGCTCAATCAGGCTTTGAAGAAAAGCACGGAGCAAATTTTCAAAGTCCAATTTCCGTTCACATTTAAATCTATGCACTTAGGAAAAGAGAACCAGGGGATAAACAAATTCACGGGATAAGTATCTATTCAGAATACTGTCGGTGGCAGGTAAAAAAGCCATTACCAGGAAGTGGCTAAAAAAGGATGCACCGAAAATGGAGGATTGGATAGAGGTTATAGATGACATCTATAGGATGGAGAAGTGGACTGTCTCTGTCAGACTTCATTCAGACAAATTCACCAGTTATTGGAAAAACTGGGTTGATTTTGTGACACTATTAAGAGCTGATTTTACTTAATAAGTGTAACGAGCATATAGACCCATGTAAACCCTGGGTTCATGCTACACACTTTAAACATTCAGCGTTCATCTTAAACAGAGGAAAAGGGTTTCTGGAAAAAAAGAGAATGGAATGGGAAATATACTTGTTATTTCCCTTTAACTCTGTTTTGGGTTGCTGTGTATATTTTTTTTACTATTTCTGTCATTGCTCCCCTGTATGAGTATGTTTTTGTTTTTTGTGTATTTTTCTTTACGTGCATAGAAGTTATGTACTTGATGTAAAATGCTGAGAAGATAATGCTGACTGAAAAAAAAAAAAAAACATAAAAAGATAATTACAAAAACAAAAGAACAGTTCAAATATATTAATCGTTGCAGTAATTATTCAATGGAAGGGTCTGAACTATTTGCTTCGTTAAATATAGGCAGGGGGACCCAACTATACCTAATTCTGTGCACAAATGCTGCACAACAGTAAACACTGTTACCCATAAAGTTGGAATAATTTCATTTCCAGAAACATTCCTCTTTTTATTCCTATGTCACCTCGGGGCCCCACAGACTGTGGACACTTTTATAAAAGGTCTGAAGACCTTTTTATTCAGGAAAGCATTTCCATGATCTCTCAACATTTATGCGTGCTTCTCCTGTTTTAATTGTCTTCATTTTAACTGTTGTTTTTATTTTTGAACTGTTTTTATCTGGCTTACTTATTTTCTGTTTTTATTCCCTGTTATTTATTGCCTGTAACACTTTGAGATTTTTAGATAAAAATGTAAAGTGCATTACAAATAAAATTTATTATTATTATATTATTATTATTATTATTCTTTCTTTTCTTTTTTATTTGCACAAAATAAAAACAGCAATAGAAAAAACAACAACATTCAAACAAGTAACAAAATTGTGCAGGAGAGGTTAGAAGCCAAAAAGAAGGCTTATATGAATACCTCCCCTGGAAAGAACAATACACACACAAAAAAAAAGATTTAAAAAATACAATATAACTGAAATAATAAACTAAAGTAAAAACAATAAAAACGTAATCTACATTACAAATCATCAAATACAAATCAAGTAATACACAGCCTTACATTTTTCCATGAATTAAAGTCCTTTTCAGATGCTTTTTAAACAATATTATAATTATAATAATAATAATAATAATAATAATTATTATTATTATGTATACACATCAGTAATAACCATTGACCAAGTGTAGTGATTACATACCCAGTCCCAGTTACACTTTATCAATCAAAATAAATCACATTGTCGCAATCATTTCATAAGAAGAGGTAAAAAAAAAAAAAAAAAAATCACTTCATGAAAATAACATGAGGAGGAAGTGTGGCTGTTGTCAAAGTGCTTACCTTGCTGCAGTATTTTACCAAAGTACTTGTTGTGACTGGTGCAGTTCCAGCGGCGATACCTAAACTGGTACTGGCACTCCCGGACCCCCAGCCGGGCTCCTTTGGCCACTTCATTGACGATCTCAGGCTGAGTTTGGCACAGCTCCGCCTGCTTCCCCGCCAAACGCTTGGCCTTTCTGCAAATACTGTTGGGGTCCATTACCAGCGGACTGCCCACTGCCCTGTGAACGTTTAAGGAAACGTTAGAGAAGAAAGCAACGTGTGAGTAACATGAGACAACAGAGCAGTGGTTCCCAACCTTTTTTTACTCCTGACCCCATTTTAACATCACACATTTCTGGCAACCCCAGACATTCAAAACGGAGACATTGTTTTTGCTAAAATTAATTTGTTCTGGATCATGTATTAGTTTTCTACACTATGATGCAAATGCAGGTTAATTTCAGAGGACATTTAGTCTATATAATGTAAATTATTATGGACAGAGGCAGTAAATCCAGGTGTAGATTACTGCACAAAGGGAGAATTGATATGTACAGTCAGTCCAGCTGTGATTTACAAAGCTGACAATTAATACTGAACAAACAAGAACTGAAACTATGAATTATGAAAGAGCTGCAGCATCTGAAACTGACCACAATGAACATTTGACAGAGAAACAGAACCACAGTGCTGCAGTTTCACAACCACAGTTTGTCTTTTATGGATTGGGATTGGCTCTGTCAATTTAACAGATATTTTTTATTAGTACATTTTTTGGGGGGGGGGGGGGGGTTTGCTTAGTTTTTTTTCAGCTAGAAATATCAGGCGACCCTTTTTGAATTCCAGGCGACCCCACGTGGGGTCCCGACCCCAAGGTTGAAAAACAAAGTGAAAAATTTGTAGTTGTCATTATTTAGGCTGTAAGTTATTGTGAGTCTTTTTCTGGTCCATTTGAGATCGAATTGGGTTGAATGTGGAACCTGAACTAAAATGATTTTTACACCATTGATTGTTAATATCTTCAGTGTAATTTTTACATTTCACAAATTTATCGCACGGGCCAGATTGGACTCTTTGGCAGGCGGGTTCTGGCTCACATGGCGTATGTTTGACACCTCTGGATTAGACGAAATATGGGTATCATGGGATGGATTTTTCAAACCACTTAAATTAGAATATGATGAACAGTAAATGTGGGATTTTTACTCAGTGATGCTAAAACCTGCAGCTTTAATTCACATAATAATCATATTATCACTATGAATTTAGTTTTTACATTTGGTGATTTAGTCCAGCTGTAGGAAATGCAGCATTAGCGACACCTACACACATTAAACCACAGTGCAGATCATATAATTGTTGACCATTTTAATGCTGAACATTGTTGAACAACCACAAAGCTCCTTCTAACTTCTTAGTACCACAGTGCTTCAGTTTCAGCTTCACAATTTGTCACGTCTTTTATGGATTGGGATTGTCTGTCAACTCACCATACATTTTTTTAAGGAGTTTTTTATTTTCAATTTTAATTTTTTTTTTAATCAATTACTGGAAATTTCAGGCGACCCCATTTGAATTCCAGGCCACACCCCACGGGGTCCTGACCCCAAGGTTGAAAACACTGTCTTAGATAGTTGGAAAGTTCAGATCTGAAAGGTTAAAGGTTAACTCACTTTATTATCCCTGTAGGGAAATTCAGTGTGTGCGTTTCACCCATTCTAATGCAGACAGTAGCATTAGCATTAGCATTAGCAATTATCTGCCACTGAAAAATCCAGATTTTCATCATTAATACAAGATGAGTTTATGTTTTTATTTATTTATTTAATTTTTTTTATCAATTAGTAGAAATTTCAGGTGACCCCATTTGAATTCCAGGCAACACCATGTGGGGTCCGGACCCCAAGGTTGAAAACACTGTCTTAGGCTACGTTTACACGGCAACGCTACGATCCAATTCCGCAAAGATTTCTCCTTTGCGTTTTAAAATCATTCTGCGTTAAGACGAAGCCGCTATGATAACGATCTGCGTTAACACGAGTCCGCGAGGACGGCTGAATACGCTGTAGTGGCCATGCCAGACCAGTAGCTGGCGATGTAGAGCTGTAGTGAAACAGTGGCGGTAAAACACGCGCCTGCGCACAAACGATTTCCGGTTTAGACAGCCTTTAAATGAGCAGAAGAAGAAGAAAAAGAGGCGGACAACACTATTTACAAACAACAATGGCGAGTGGTCGTACAAAGACGCAGGACTTCTTTGTCTGGACAGACGAGCTGAGCACAGTTAGCAGCATGTATGTTGTTCTGAAACCGGCCATTGTTGTTGTGGTTGTTTCTTCTTTTTCTGCAGCTTTATTGTGTCATAGAGGCTGGCAAACCAGCTTGGAGGCGCATTACCGCCACCAACTGGCCTGGAGTGGGTTAACTGGCGGTTCTTGGCTGTGCGCGCATGCGGTGACGTCATATTTTACCCCGGAACGCTCCGACTCGCGTTAACACGGAGCTGGAATGCGGAGCGTATCGATAACGCTCCACCCTGGACCCTGGTATCAAAAGTTTCCGGATTCAGGCACTCTAGGCACCGTTTCCATGTTAACAGAAGGCTAATCCGCAATGAAATCTTCCCGGAGTTGACTGAATCCGACGCCGTGTAAACGGCCCCTGAGATAGTTGGAAAGTTCAGATCTAAAAGGTTAAAGGTTAACTCACTTTATTATCCCTGTAGGGAAATTCAGTGTGTGTGTTTCACCCATTCTAATGCAGACAGTAGCACTAGCATTAGCAATTATCTGCCACTGAAAAATCCAGATTTTCATCATTAATACGAGTTGTTTTTTTTTTTTTTTTAAATCAATTACTAGAAATTTCAGGCGACCCCATTTGAATTCCAGGCGACACCACGTGGGGTCCGGACTCCAAGGTTGAAAACACTGTCTTAGATAGTTGGAAAGTTCAGATCTAAAAGGTTAAAGGTTAACTCACTTTATTATCCCTGTAGGAAAATTCAGCGTCTGCGTTTCACCCATTCTAATGCAGACAGTAGCATTAGCATTAGCATTAGCAATTATCTGCCACTGAAAAATCCAGATTTTCATCATTAATACAAGTTTTTTTTTTTATTTTATTTTTTGTTTTTATCAATTACTAGACATTTCAGGTGACTCCATTTAAATTCCAGGCGACACCACGTGGGGTCCCGACTCTAAGGTAAATAAAAAACTGCAACAGAGAGAAGGCGCATTAGGGAGAAGGTGCTGGAACCTTCATCAGACAGTAACCAACGCGCTCGCACTCATCAGCGACCTCAAACCAAACGCACGCTCATTTTCTATGTGGCTGTTGGACATGCCAGCTCCGCCCACCCCCTCTCAGCTGTGGCCACTCTGTGCTTCTGGAACAGAACAGGCGTGTGGGAGACAACAGAGCGCTGACTTTCCCAGAGGCATCTCAGCTCTGACGTCAGCTTCACCAGGCTGGATTTCGCCGCGGTACTGTGTGGTCCTGCTCAGCGTTGGAAGTCAAACAGTTGGAAGCCTCTGAACAGACATGCCGTTTACAGTCCGTCTTAGTGCTAAGTTAATTTTGGTCAACCAGGAGGCAGACTTTCTAGATTTCCAGATGATACAGCTTCTCTGTAGATTTCTGAAACAGTTAAGGACTTCAACCGCTTCAACCGCACATATCGCCCGAATCAGCGCTGCTTAAAACGTCCCAGATTCAACCCATCTCAGAGAGCGGCTTAGATATTGTATTACTAAAAAGAAGGGGAAAAAAATGTTTAAATGTGTGCCCCAATAAATCAAGCATGCGTCATATTGTGAGAAACATTAAAATACACTTATATATTTATCTTGTATTTGATGAATATGGACCCGTACTTTCTCATTAACTTTGACAGATGGATGTGTCTAATACGGGTAAATAATTTATTCTAAGTGTAAATGGGCTTCGACTGCTGGACATTCCTGCCAGCGTGTGTGGCCGCTTTGGTGGCATGAGCAGAAAGTGACTTTATTTAACGACTTTACGTCCTAATTCTTATTTTTCCCACTTGTTCCTTCTGTTCTGTACACTTTCTATCCATCCCATCCTTCTGCTCATGTCCTCTGCTTTCATTTACTGTCCTTAAGTTGTGTATAGAATAGAATAGAATAGAATAGAATAGAATAGAATAGAATACAATACAATACAATACAATAGAACACAATAGGATAGAATAGAACAGAACAGAATAGAACAGAACATAATAGAATAGAATAGAACAGAACAGAATAGAAGAGAACATAATAGAACAGAATACAATAGAATACAATAGAACAGAATAGAATAGAACATAATACAATAGACCAGAATAGAACATAATAGAATAGAATAAAACAGAATAGAATAGAATAGAACATAACAGAATAGAATACAAGGCAATAGAATAGAATAGAACACAATAGAATACAATACAACAGAATAGAATAGAATAGAACAGAATAGAATACAATAGAATACAATAGAAAAGAACAGAATACAATACAACAGAATAGAATAGAATACCATAGAATAGAACATAATAGAACAGAATAGAATAGAACAGAATAGAATGGAATAGAATAGAACAGAATAGAATAGAATAGAATAGAATAGAATAGAATAGAATAGAATAGAATAGAATAGAATAGAATAGAATAGATCTTTATTGTCGCTGTCACAGGAACAATGAAAATCAGTTTAGCAGCTCAATTCAATTTCGCAGTGAAACACTTAGTGCAAAAGTAAAAAGTGAAATAAAATACGAATAGTGTGCAAGGGCTTCAGAATAAAATATGAATACACATGCACTACTAAAGTACTGCTAGAACTCTGAAATGAACAAAATATAGTCACCAGATGTGACCGTTAACTTCATATTTTACCACAGAATGGGAGTCCGAAGGGTGTGCACTGCAGGGAAAGGAAGAGTGAGGAAAAGGACGACCTCAGAGGCTTTCATTCAGCCTTGTCCCTGTTAATCGCACCGCCTGATATGATTCATCTGCTTCGTGAGTTTGTTTTAAGAAGCAGAACAAACACTCTTGCCATTCCCCTCTCCTGGCGGTCTGATACCGAACACACACACACACACACACACACACACACACACACAGATTCATTGTTGCACACTAAATCCCTGTGTTTTCGGCCAGATACAGCAACCCCTGAAAAGGCATGCATCTGAAGTCCTCCAACACAAGTTTGTGAAAACACCTATGTAATTTTAATAAAGCTTTCTAAATGGTACAATAACACTGTATCAACACTTACTCTATCTGGAATTGGGAGCCTTGTGTCGGCCTGTTAGACGGTTACATCATGGAAAGGTATATGCACCGTCAAATTCGCCCTAATGTTGCTATTCACCGGGGCTTAAATACACGATAATGGCAGAGAATGTGGATTACAGTTTCACAGGCCTTATCCAGTCTAATAATTCACAGTGTCTGAAGATTAGGGGTAAATGCACCTAGGAACATGGCATCTGGTGCATAAAGCGAACACCCGGAAAAGACAAAGTGAAATGTAAACACCTCGTGACATAAAAATACATGCAGAAGAGTGCACTGTAAGCCCGGACTTTGTATTTACTAAAATGCTTTAATTACAATGCACTTAAATGATTTCAGTTTTATTCCATTACTATAAAATGTTCAGTATATTCTAATTTGTAGACATAGTCGAAAGTACAAAAACAGTTGAAGTTGAATGGATTTAAATCACTCAGTTTTAGTCCTGACCACACCTTTTTATCTGTGCATTGCATTGCATTGTGGGTATTGGGCATGTTGTTGTACATGTGTTCTTTTTCTGTGCAGGGGTTCAGTGGGGTTGTGGTGTTAGTGTTCATTTAGACTCAATGTGTGTGTGCCAGTGTTTATTGGCCTTTTTGTGTTTGTTAGCTTACCGGCCGATAGGCTGTAAGCTACTGTCGTCATGCGGCGTTCGGCAGCGGCGTCTGTTACAAAACTTTCAATCGTCTTCCTCTCCGAAACTACAATTCCAATTAACTTCAAACTTGGTATACAGCTTCTTTATGATGATGTCAACAAAACTTAGTGAAATTATTTGGATCTGGATCTGATTCTGGATTTGGTGCAACTTTGAAAAATTTCCCCATTATAACAGATAGGAAGGGGATTGATCCAATAAATCAGTATCAATGATATCAAGTTGGAGTTTGAATTTTTTACAGACCTGATTGGAATATGACCAAAACATGGGCTATTTCTGTAATAGAATAAATACACAGAACTGGGTGAGAATAAATGGCATCTGGGTACATTTCCCAAAGCTTTTCATTTGGCCAGTAAGCTACAGGGCCATTGGTCCTATTTTTTTGGTATTTTTGTACAGCTGCACCATGAGTCAGAGCCATAGGAAGAACAATGGATTTACTGTTCAGCTAGGATTGTTCTTGAGTAACATAAATATTTATGCATTGCCAAATTAAAAGCACTTCCTGTACTGGCAAATTACATTGAGCTAATTTCCATCCATGCTACAATATATTAAGTTGGATAATTATACAAAGCAATTTACATCGCAAAAGATTTTAATTTAAATCAACTTGGAATTGAGTCCAATGAACTGATGACATTAAGTCTAATGATTATACAAAACAATTGAAATTGCAACAAATTTTAAGTTAAATTCACTTGGCATTTAGTGTGTTGGACTTAAAATAGCAATTCCATTCAAATCAAGCATTTAAGTTTAACCCTTTCATGCATAGTGGTCACTACAGTGGACAGATATTCTCCAGCTGTTCTCTTGTATATTCATGGGTTTTGTTGTTTTACTTGCATATCAGCCAACATAGTGGACACTTATGCATCCTCCCAAACACTGCAGTTCATACAATTACTGTACCTTTGGTGCTCTTGATAACCTGATCTGCAGTAACATGTTTTAGTGTAAATCAGTTGCTAATTGTCATTAGACTGTAATTAACAGTTTTCTGAAACAAAAAGGGTTTTTTGGGGGGTTTTTTGCATATCCTCCTGAGACCCAGCAACGCATTTTGTCCTCTAGGGGACAAAAGTTTGACAGTTTTACTTTTATTTATTTATTCGCACAAAACAGCAATGGAAAAAACAACAACATTCAAACAAGTAACAAAACTGTGCAGGAGAGGTTAGAAGCCCAAAAAGAAGGCTTATATGAATACCTCCCCTGAAATGAACAAACTTCACTTTACTTTAAAAAAGCTGTGCATTACAAAGGACATTTCATTAAAAAATCAATCAATAAATAAAAATTATTTTAAAAATGTATCTGAAAAAACTGTTGCATTATGCAGTTTCCAATCAAGACAATTCTTGAATGTAAAAAAGCTAAAACTGTCAAATTCCTGGGTCTCAGGAGGATTTTACCTCCATGAAATGAGTAATAACTAATATTAGAGTATGATAAAAATGTGAGAAAACATTAGTGATTTAGCAATTAGCGGCATCAAAAATGTTTTTATTTCATAGTTTTCACACAGTATATCACTTTCTGATGTTGAGTTTTAAATACATGTTTCTTTGCTTCAAAAATTAAATGCATGGTGTCCAGCTGAGTGGACATTTTTTTGACTCCACAAAAAAATAGGGTCATTAAAAAAAAAAAAATCATTTTCACTGTTTTTTTCATACCTACAGAGGAATAAAAACACTCAAGAAAAAAATATTGACTAAGGTTCTCATAATTCATGCATGACAGGGTTAATCCCCTCAAGTTTTCATCACTCATTACTTAAATTTTTTAAGGCAACGGATTACCTCAGATTTTTTAAGTAAACTCAATTTATCCGGTCTTACAGTGTACGGTGCAACAGTCTGTATGCTCATGAAGAACACCCACATCGAGAGTGTATCAACAACATCGCCATGGAAACGTTTCACACACTCCTATGCGACTACTGTGTGCGTTAATTAGAACATAGAGACGGTGTGTGTGTGTTAATTAGCAGGTACAGGTAGAATACTTAGCAACACACACTCCCCCTCAACAACCGCTCATTATCTACACACTATCATCAGGAAATGTGTGTCAGGGAACGAGCGTGATGTCCCTGCATGTAAGTGTGTTCCATGTGTAGTTATTATGGATGTGTGTACGAGCAAATGGCAGCGCTGGGAAGCCGGTTCTGTCAGCAGCTCACAAAAGCCAGCCGGCCTTTTACAATGGGAGGTGTAGAGTTGTAAAACGAGTGAGTGTGCTGGATGAAGTTCTGTTCTGTCAGACCTTTGTCACCGTCAGAGAAAGAGGGAAAAAGACCCAAGACTGAGGGCTTGAGAAAAGGCAGGGAAGTTCCATAATGATCCACAGCAAAAGTAAAGGGGACTGTTTTTATTTTCAGTTGCCTACGTGATGTTAGGATGTTTACTTTAAATGCATAAGTTCACCCTGTAAACGAAAACCGCAGGATTCAGTCACGTTTCCAACAGTTATTTCTACTTTCTCAAGCCAACATTAGCTCATTTCAGATCCCCCAAAATGGTTTGATTTACTGCAACTCAGAGATTTAGCAACGTTCAAGACGTCCTTCGCACCTAGCAGTAAATCTATCAACTGTTAGGACAGATCCTCTCAATTAACCCGTTCCTTCCCACCAGTTTCATGTTAATTTTCACCTATTTACCAAATCAACTTCCAAAGATCATAACTGAAGAACCTCAAGGCCAAGATCAACCAATGGTGCCTCTTTTGAAAGGACATTAACCACTAGTTTCAAGAAAAATCTCCCTTAGTATGAGGCTAAAATACAACCTGAACTCAGACATGAGCTCCATTAGCATCGATTGCCGTCCACATATTTCTTTCACTAATTACAGATATTCTTCTCCATTATTGTTGTGATGAACAGGTTCCACTAACTAGATGTAAAATGCTCAGTGTTTGATGAACTTCACTGTTCAGTAAGCTGGTGTTTAGCAGTATTTGTCAAACTATTTTGAACAAGCGCCCCTTCACGTCATCATGAGCCTCCTGCCCCCCTGAAAAAATTTGGTGACTGGGGGGCAGTAGTGTTATAGCGCTCTGGAACAAACTGTTGAGCAGGGGGGTGTGCGAAGAGAGTGGGTCTGACGGAGCATAGTACCCCTCTCGAAGCTGGGGGCGGGATTCGCCATTGACATAGCACACTACTTGACATTGATACTTATACAGACTAACATCCCCCATTTCGGTCTTTGTGCCCTCCTCTCAGCTATCTTGTTCCAAACACCCCCCAACACTGTCCCATTCCTTGCACTCGATCCACCCCTTATGTCCAAATATGGTCACTTTTGACTCCAAAAAGCCAACATGGCAATGACCAAACCACAAACTACACTGTAAAAAAACGATATTATTCCAGCAGCTGGGGCACCAAAAAAATACTGTTAAAAAGCAGAAAATAACCATCTCATAAAAATGCAGTAATTTTCCACAATTAAAATACAGTTTTTTGCCCCAACTTTACATGACATTTTGCATATTTTTTTTTTATTTTTTAACGTTTAAAAAAGAATATTTACATGAATTGAAACAATCAAATTACCAATAAATATGGATGAACATTGTTATAAAACAAATAACAGGGCTTAAAATAGCAGAAAAGTTCTGTTATTAGTTGGTTTGGCTCCAAAAAGCCAACATGGCAATGGCCAAACCACAGACTATTGGATTCAATATGGCAGTTCAGAAACCAATGGGGGGCCTAATGGTTCCTCCATCCAATAATTATTATTATATACAGTCTATAGCTCCTACAGACCATATGATGTCCGCAGTCCTTTACATTTATTGTATCAGGTCTATAATAAACATCTATGCAGACTGTGCGATGATAAAATCTGCTGAATCTCAGGCTACAACACAAGTAAAGACATAAGAACCAAACATAAGCAGAATCTACCTGCACTGCAATGGATGCAAACAATTAAGCTGATGTAATAATTACACCCAGGGGCACCGCTACCAATTATGGGACACATGAACCATGAAAGCATAATCTCTGTGGACCCTACAGAAACTGACTATCTTCTCAGTCTGTCGGACCAGGGGGTGGGGGGCTGGGGGGTGTTGTACATGCGGGTGCAGTCCATAAACAACATCACTTATGATACCATGAAAACGAAAATTAAACGTAACATGCTTTCAACGTTCGCCTCCCGACTTCTACACTCTCAAAAATAGAGGTACGAGATCAGAACATTTACAGGAGTTGGACAAAATAATGGAAACACCTTCACCTCAAGATGATAATGCCCCAATCCATACAGCTAGAACTGTTAAAGAATGGCATGAGGAACATTCTAATGAAGTTGAGCATCTCGTATGGCCGGCACAGTCCCCAGACCTCAACATTATTGAGCATTTATGGTCAGTTTTAGAGATTCAAGTAAGACGTCGATTTCCACCGCCATCGTCTCTAAAAGAGTTGGAGGGTATTCTAACTGAAGAATGGCTTAAAATTCCTTTGGAAACAATTCACAAGTTGTATGAATCAATACCTCGGAGAATTGAGGCTGTAATTGCCGCAAAAGGCGGACCTACACCATATTAAATTATATTTTGTTGATTTTTTAAGGTGTTTCCATTATTTTGTCCAACCCCTGTATGTACCTATAAGTACATTTTTTAAGAATGTTCTCTCAAAAGTACAATATTGGTCTTTAGGAGGCCAGAATTGCACCTTTTGACTATGAAAAAGGGTCCAAAGTTATGCAAAGTACAAATGTGTACTATAAGGTACCCTGCAGCATTAAAAAAATATGTGTGGACCATGAGAATAGGCTATAGGCTAGGAGATCTGAACAGTAGGCCTAATTATAGTTAAAATATTAGGCTTAGCGCATTATTTATTATATATCATAGTGTAATTACTCTATATTATATTTAATAATAATTTCTGTTTTAATTTAACAGCCCAGTTAGCTCAATGATAATAGCCTAATAATTTATTTATCTTATTAGAACCTCTGATTATTGCCATAATCTTTGTTTTATCCAGTTTTCATTCACACCTCCATGTCTTGATGTCGTAGCTTGCCTATGCTGTTTTTTTTTTTTTTTTCTCAATTAGGCCACCGGTTCAAACTTTAAACATCATGGCATTATCAACTATACGAGAGTTGTCTTTCTATGTAAAGTACTTAAGGTACAAAAATGGACCACTTCCAAAGGGTACAGAAATGTCTCTCAAAAAAGTACACCCCCAGAGACAAGCATTTGTACCCTTTTAACTCTTTCGGTGCCAGACAGTTAAGGGGCTAATAAGCCTTAAAAGTGCCACAGATTTTGGCCGTTTTTCAGTATTTCGCGTCGTTTTTATAATATTTGAAGAATCCTGCAGGAAACCGCTCGGTTACATCCGACCAATTGCTAATTACATTCAAAACGCACCGGACGCAGCCGATTCATTATTGATCGTAATTTGCATAATTCATAATAATAATAATAATAATAATAATAATAATCTTTATTTATATAGCACTTTTCATACATTAAAAACTGTAGCACAAAGTGCTTTACATATCAGTTTAAAAATCAGTACCACCCCCCACACACACCCACCCGCACACACACACACACACACACACACACACACACATATACATGCAAACCCACAAGCTCACACATACTTAAGAAGACTGACTGAGCACGGGTAGACCAGAACAAAAATGTACAAGTAAAAGTAAAACATCAATTTAGGAGGCGCTGTCTCAGGGAGCCATCCGCACCAGGATGCAGCCGCCGACCCCGGCGACCAGGCACCAGCAACACAGCCCCGCATCCCAACTAGTGGGAGAGGGCCAACTGGGACCCCCACCCACCAGAAAGGAGCGGACCCCAGTGAGAGAAGGCGCCACAGCCCCCGGAGTCCACAGCCGCCCCCCGGCATGGAGGGCTCCCTCTGATGAAACACCAGAGAATAAGAAACATTAAAAAGATATAAAAATATTATTCGGTCGTGTGACCTCAAATTCCCGTCTGATAGGTCTCAAAAGGGGGACACAGAAAGAACGTCATCGAAATGTGTGAAAGAAATGGGGGTGGATGGTTTGTTCGTACACAAATGTGGCGTGTTCTCCAAAGCCGATTTAATCGGCCCATGGCACTGAAAGAGTTAAGTACAAGCTGGTACCTCTATTTTTGAGAGTGTACACCTCTCATACACCAGATCTTACATGAAACTTTCACAACTTCTATATCCACTGGGCCCCCTCCACTGCGCTATGGGCCCCCCACAAATACAGGGCCCCATGAATTTGTCATGTTTACCCCCCCCTTATCGGTGCCCCAGATTACACCCTTACAATAGTGGCATATATATGAACAGACATAATCCAAAGAGGACGTGGACTTGGACTTGACTGGAAAAAAGAAACATGGCATGAAAATTTTGTAAAGAAAGCTTGAGGTTTGAAGAAGTTTTCACTACATAAAAACACCTGTTGCATGGATCGATGTGTTATTTCCTGGTGTATTCCTATTGGCTGTTTAGTAGATTTAGGTCATAGCAGCTTCTCTCCATGAGATGGTGACACTAAATTTCTGTCTTTATTTACAAAACCAGAACCATATATATTGCAGAACCATAACTTTTCTCAATGTGCATTCGGGAAAGAAGATAATTGCACATAATACATATTTCACTTGAAGAAGAATCATGAATATTTCTCAGTCAATCATCATGCAAGAATATGTTCAAGTTCATATGTAAATTTCCTCTTATCGTTTTAAGTAGGATTGTGTCATTTGAGACATTAGTAACTAAAGAGAAATGTCAGTGACCAGAATGAACATGATCAAAACTGATGTCATGAACAGAATGTCAAAAAAGATGAAATGTGTAGGGTTTTCAATCTCAAAATTGCTTATAAGTAATGAATATACACACATTTAGAGGAAAAAAAACTGAGGTTACAATTATAGCAATTAATTAACCCATAAAGACCCAGTGTTACTTTGGTGTCAGTTCTCAAATGATTTTTTCTCCATATGAAACCTTTCTGAAGTGATTTATTACCATTTATTCCAATATTCTCTTCTGTGTTCTGCGTTTTTTGTGTGAAAAAGTGATATTTTCCTGTATTTAATTCACTGATCATGCAGATGTTCATTAAAGTTCAGATTAAAGTTGAGGGTTATTAAATCAAAACAGAGAAAACTGAAGAAAGAGTGGCTTTTTTCAGCAAAATATATCATAAATTGAACATAAACCCAGTGTGTCCATCCACTGTCATTAGTCGCTTTTCCATTGACCCTCAAATTGCACAAATACAACTTACGCATAAAAATTTACCTAAT
Source organism: Sphaeramia orbicularis (assembly GCF_902148855.1). NCBI lineage: Eukaryota > Metazoa > Chordata > Actinopteri > Kurtiformes > Apogonidae > Sphaeramia > Sphaeramia orbicularis. Next base: position 5,110,246 of record NC_043977.1, on the reverse strand, counting down.
GGAAAAACGACAATTTCGTCAAAAGTGAAATTTTTCAATTAAAAGTTTTTGCACTGGCAAGAGGTGTTTTTTTGGGCGTAGCACAAATGGTATATCACGCAAAACTGCAATGGAAAGACCTTTTTTCGCAACGAGAGTCAGGTGAATTAAAAAACTGGAAGTTGAAGGACGTTACAACAAGCGAAGAAGAAGAAGAAACATGTCGCAGTATGTGTGGACACACCAGGAAACCCAACCATTTTATAATTTAGTACGAGATAGAGGAGTAATATATAATAATAATGAATATCTGTCAGTTAACACCATATTTACGTTCGTCGCCATGTTAATGGGATGACTTCTCGTGTCATCATGCGATAATAAATAAACTAATCATCGCATTTGTGATGTAGTGGAAAAACCGACATTACACACTTCTGTCCTTTCAACATTTAGTAAATATTGGGAAAATTTTGCGCAGATGTCCAATGGAAAAGTGATCCAACTCCATGGGTTTTAGTGGTGAATCAATGTTGTAGAAGATGACGGTGTTTCCATGGTAACTACGGAGCCTCTGAACGTCCAAATGGGTCATATCTGATGACCATGAAAAGATGAAGAACTGTATTTTACACTAATTATTTACATGGATTAATAGTTTTAGTGGATCAGCAAGTATTAAACAGTTTAGATCAGTAGATGGTTTCAGTCGACGGTGGATGTTTGGGTCTTTATGGGTTAATCAAATCAAACCAAATATTATTTATATAGCGCCAAATCATAACAAAAGTGATTTCACGACACTTTCATTGAACTGTGGAAACCAGACTCTTCCAGACATTATACCTACAACCGGTTGGGATGATTTGTAAATTATGTTCAAATTCAACATACACTGTAAAAAAATAAATAAATAAATAAATTTAAAAAACGGTAATATTCCGGCAGCTGGGGTGCCAAAAAAATACTGTTAAATAACGGAAAATAACTATCTCATAAAAATACAGTAATTTTCCATTATTAAAATACAGTTTTTTGCCCTAACTTTACATGGGATTTTGCATATTTTTTGACTTTTTAATGTGCAATAAATAATATTTACATGCATTAAAACAATCAAATTACACACACACATATATATATATATATATATATATATATATTTATATAATTTTCAGTGAGACTAAGTTGTACAATCCACTGATAAAAACTGTATTTTGACAGTTTATCAGTGCTTATATACATTTACAAAAATACATTTATTCAACATTTTTGTTGTGAAACCTCCAGTAATTACACAAGATATTTGTCAATTAACAAACAAGTCTGATTAAACTTACAGAGCAAATACTTCTTTTACGGTTAATTGTCAGTAATTTTATCTCATTTTATTTATTTTTTTTTTTACAGAATTAAACTTTAAATTAACAGTTTAATCTCACAAATAGAAAATAAATATTTGTGAAATGACAATGCATTTGCAAATGTATTTTAACTGTATTTTTCTGTGAAAATAGAAAAAAATTATTTTAAAAAATGGAATTTTTATGGTTATTCACAGTTACAGTTTTTTCATGTTATTTTACATTTGACATGTAAAATCACAGCCTATTTTTGTCATTTCATTGATATTTTCCTGTATCTTAAAAATACAGGAAAAATCTGTAAAATAAACAGTGAAAATTCTGTTAAATTACACTTTTTTTTTTTACAGTGCACAGTGAAAAAGGTTTGAGCATTGGAGTCTGGTCTGAACAAACCCCAAACACAGCTCTGCAGTCGTGTACTCTGCTCTACTAATCTGCAGTCCACATTTTAGAACAGCAAACACAGATATAGGTACATATTGTAATGGCCTAATCCAAAATTATTTGACACAATAAGATGATAAGAGGTTCAATATTGACTGAGGTTATTCTGGGTGTATATTCATATTTCTGATTCGCTCAAACATGTGTCGAGGGTTTGGAGAGTTTCTGTTTCAAAGAAAAACAAGAGAGTGGAATTCTTCTACTGTTGTTTGTTTACAGCGAAAGAAGAAGAAGAAGAAGAAGGAGGAGGAGGAGGAGGAGCAGAAGAAGAAGAAGAAGAAGAAGAAGAAGAAGAAGGCCGGAGCGGCTCTGCACTCCCAGGCTTCCTGTAAGCTCCATCAGAACAGAGTGGGTTTTCTGGGACCGAGCCAGAACTACAACTATTCCAGAGGTTAACGGAGCGGCTGGACAGAACCGGCACGAGATAAAGGAGTCTACCGAACACTTATAGCACAGGTGTCAAACATGTGGCCCGGGGTCCAAATCCAGCCCGCCAAAGGGTCCAGTCCGGCCTTTGGGATGAATTTGTGAAATGCAAAAATTACACTAACATATGAACAATCCTTTTAGTTCAGGTTCCACATTCAGAGCAATTCAATCTCAAGTGGGTCTAACCAGTAAAACATTATCATAATAACATAAAAATAATGACAACTCCAAATGTTTCTCTTTGTAAATGTAAATATTTTCATGTATTTATACTACAACAAAGTATAATTTCACAAAAAATGCGGATACCATGAACAAATATGAACAACCTGAAATGTCTTAAAAGAAGTACGTGCAATTTTAACAAGATTCTTTCTGTTACTGAATGTTTTGTTTGTTTGTAGATCTGCTGTGATCTGTAAGTTATTATGTACATGTGGAAATGATAAACTGAGGCAGAATAGTGTTAAAATTACGCTTATTTTTTCAGTTTGTTCATGTTACTCACATTGTTTGAAAGGATAGTTTGTAGATTTAAACCTTTTCACAATGGGTACAGTTACATGATGTTTTTTAAATCCAATTTATTTTTCCAGAGGAAATTAATTCGGAACTAAAGTATTTTCTCTTCTGTTTACATGGAAATGTTAAACCCGAATAAAGGTTTACATGAGGTATTAATGCGGTAGATAAGTGAGCAGAAGGGTTTGTGCTGCAGTGCTCACGTTGCCTTGTTTTCACAGCCCTTCTGTTAGCTTAGCTTAGCATAGTCACTGCATTCCCATGCAATAGGATCTAACGTTTATTCAAATTAAACCAGGAATAAAAGTTGTCATGTAAATGCACGGAATGTAAATTTACTTATTTCACTCTTAAACAGAGAAAAGTTTGGAGTTGACATTATTTATATATTATTATGTTATTATTTTACTAGTTCAGCCCACTGCAGATCAAATTTAGCTGAATCTGGCCCCTGAACTACAATGAGTTTGACACCCCTGGGTTATATAGTGAATTTATAGTAAAATACAACCTGGAAATGTCAAAGAATGACAGAAATGAGGAAACAGTAATGACATCATGTGTTTCTAGTTGTAATAACCTTTCCACTCTGTAGTCACTTGTTTATTAATTTCCTCCATATGTTGACTGTGCATGCAGGAATGGGATATTACAGGTACATGATTGGATTTTAGTGTTAAATGAGGAATTAATTAAATGACTGGCTGTCCATTAGGGTTTATTGTTGCACAATCACAATTTATTTTTATTTATTTATTTTTTTAACCTTTATTTAACCAGGAAGTCCCATTCAGATTAGGAATCTATTTTGCAAAGGAGACCTGTCCAAGGTATCAGCCATACAATGACCAAACAACATAAAACACATGCATGATAGATAGATAGATAGATAGATAGATAGATAGATAGATAGATAGATAGATAGATAGATAGATAGATAGATAGATAGATAGATAGATAGATAGATAGATAGATAGTGAATTGAATAAGTCAAATTAATAAATTAAATAAATCTAAATTGCTGATCATCAAACTCAAAGTAACTGATCAATAAGTGTGGAACTAAACATCAAATTAATTGGAAAACCAAATTAAATGGGAGTAATTAGTATTAATTATCTGTGTTTGATCTTTGAAGTCAGTATTTCCAGTTTAGAGACATAACATTAGCACTTAGCACTATTAGTGACAGTTTCTGCTGCTGATACAGATCAATCAGTGCACCTGTAGTATCAGAATCAGAATACTTTATTGACCCCAGGGGGAATCAATATAACCAATAATAATCAATCAATAATCAATAATCAATATGAAGTATTAATAGTCTGGTCGTCTTTACTGTTTCAGCACTTAGTTGGACTACACTTCAATACACCGAGCTCACCTGTAAAACTGTCTCACAAACAATGTCTCTTTGAACATATTTTCTTCTAATAATTGCAACACTATTAATAAAATAGCTTCTTGCCCCCCCCCCGCCCCATAGCCATATTAATTTAAATTCATTCATATAAACTCAAACGGATAGTAATGGATACAAATACATTATTACAAATATTAAATTATTTAACTCATTGTATAGTGGCTGCCTCCGCTGCTACCGCCGACACAATAATACTAGCAAATGAGACTACTGTTGGGTTTCTGTAAATTGACTTAGAGTCTGGTTTTGACCAACTCTATATATAAAATGTCAAGAGATAACTTTTTTTTGTGATCTGGCGCTATATAAATAAAATTTTGATTGATTGAGTGATTTAATTGGTTTTCCCCTGTAAGTCGCTTTGGAAAAAAAAGCGTCTGCCAAATGCGTAAACATACTGAGATTATTATTATTACATATTTATGTGTTATTACAACAATTATTATTTTCCCCTCTCTCTCTTTCTCACTTTCATTCACTCTCCCCTCTTCCCCTTTTATGTATCGCCCCTAACCAAGCTATATTGTTTTTGTTTATTATTATTATTTTTTTTATATTTTATTCACAATTTTTAACTTTACAAAAATGGTACAAAACATGCCACAGACCCCCCCCCCCCCCCCCGCAAAAAAAAAAAAAAAAAAAAAACACACAAAAAAAGCTATATTGTTTTGTTGCTCTGTACAGTTATGATCTTTTTCATGGTAATATGATGTTGTCGTTTGTCATTACTCTGCTGTTGTTTTTGGTTTGTTTATTTGTTTGATTTTTCCTTTGTTTATGTGTTGTTATTGTTGTTTTTCTGTCCACAATGTCTTGTTAACTATCACTAATAAATAAATAAAATTCTTATTATTAATACAAATTTAACCACTTTTCACTGCTCAAATGTTATTTGTTTGTATTTTCAGTTTCATTTTCCTTGTACTAAACACACACCTACTGTTCAGCACAGTAACACAAGTACGTTAAATGTCCACACTTGTAGCTCAGATGTGACTGAATGCACTGGACTGTGTGATAAACAGAATAAATCTATAGTCTACAGCGGACACTGGGGTGTCTGATCCAAAACAAACCCCAAAGAAAAACCTACAAAATTACACCAATTCTAGTCCAAATGTCAACACCAGATTAAAAGAGACAGAAAAACACCCAGAGAACAGCGTCCATCTGCAGTTTTTCTCACCTCTGAGTTTAGTCATGAAGAAAAACAACGACAAAACCTCCTGTGACGGTTACGCAACACTGGACCAGAGCTGAGCTGGACAGATGTGCTGGATCTGAGACCCTGACACACCAAACCAGACCAGACCAAACCAGACCAAACCAGACCAAACCAGACCAGACCAGACCAGACCAAACCAGACCAAACCAAACCAGACCAGACCAAACCAAACTAAACCAGACCAGACCAAACCAGACCAGACCAAACCAAACCAGACCAGACCAAACCAAACTAAACCAGACCAGACCAGACCAGACCAAACCAAACTAAACCAGACCAGACCAAACCAAACCACACCAAACCAAACCAGACCAGACCAGACCAAACCAAACTAAACCAGACCAGACCAAACCAGACCAGACCAAACTAAACCAGACCAGACCAAACCAAACCAGACCAAACCAGACCAGACCAGACCAAACCAAACTAAACCAGACCAGAGCAGACCAAACTAAACCAGACCAAACCAAACCACACCAAACCAAACCAGACCAAACTAAACCAGACCAGACCAAACCAGACCAGACCAAACCAAACCAGACCAAACCAAACCAAACCAAACCACACCAAACCAAACCAGACCAAACCAAGCCAAACCAGACCAGATCAAACCAGACCAGATCAAACCAGACCAGACCAAACCAGACCAGACCAAACCAAACCAGACCAAACCAGACCAGACCAAACCAGACCAAACCAGACCAGACCAAACCAAACCAAACCAAACCAGACCAGACCACACCAAACCAAACTAAACCAGACCAAACCAGACCAGACCAGACCAAACCAAACTAAACCACACCAAACCACACCAAACCAAACCAGACCAAACCAGACCAGACCAGACCAAACCAAACTAAACCAGACCAGACCAGACCAAACTAAACCAGACCAAACCACACCAAACCAAACCAGACCAGACCAGACCAGACCAGACCAAACTAAACCAGACCAGACCAAACCAGACCAGACCAAACCAAACTAAACCAGACCAAACCAAACCACACCAAACCAAACCAGACCAAACCAAGCCAAACCAGACCAGATCAAACCAGACCAGATCAAACCAAACCAGACCAAACCAAACCAGACCAGACCAAACCAAACCAGACCAAACCAGACCAGACCAAACCAGACCAGACCAAACCAGACCAAACCAAACCAGACCAGACCAAACCAAACTAAACCAGACCAGACCAAACCAGACCAAACCAGACCAGACCAAACCAGACCAGACCAAACCAAACTAAACCAGACCAGACCAAACCAGACCAGACCAAACCAAACTAAACCAGACCAAACCAAACCACACCAAACCAAACCAAACCAGACCAAACCAAACTAAACCAGACCAGACCAAACCAGACCAGACCAAACCAAACTAAACCAGACCAGACCAAACCAGACCAAACCAAACTAAACCAGACCAGACCAGACCAGACCAAACTAAACCAGACCAAACCAAACCACACCAAACCAAACCAAACCAGACCAGACCAGACCAAACTAAACCAGACCAGACCAAACCAGACCAAACCAAACTAAACCAGACCAAACCAAACCACACCAAACCAGACCAAACCAAGCCAAACCAGACCAGATCAAACCAGACCAGATCAAACCAAACCAGACCAAACCAGACCAAACCAAACCAGACCAAACCAGACCAGACCAAACCAGACCAGACCAAACCAAACCAGACCAAACCAGACCAGACCAAACCAAACCAGACCAAACCAGACCAAACCAGACTAAACCAAACTAAACCAGACCAGACCAAACCAGACCAGACCAAACCAAACTAAACCAGACCAAACCAAACCACACCAAACCAAACCAGACCAGACCAAACCAAACTAAACCAGACCAGACCAGACCAAACCAAACCAAACCAGACCAGACCAAACCAAACTAAACCAGACCAAACCAAACCACACCAAACCAAACCAGACCAGACCAGACCAAACCAAACTAAACCAGACCAGACCAAACCAGACCAAACTAAACCAGACCAGACCAAACCAGACCAAACCAGACCAGACCAGACCAAACCAAACTAAACCAGACCAGACCAAACTAAACCAGACCAAACCAAACCACACCAAACCAAACCAGACCAGACCAAACTAAACCAGACCAGACCAAACCAGACCAGACCAGACCAGACCAAACCAAACTAAACCAGACCAAACCACACCAAACCAAACCAGACCAAACCAAGCCAAACCAGACCAGATCAAACCAGACCAGATCAAACCAAACGAGACCAAACCAAACCAAACCAAACCAGACCAAACCAGACCAAACCAGACCAGACCAAATCAAACCAAACCAGACCAAACCAGACCAGACCAAATCAAACCAAACCAGATCAAACCAAACCAGACCAAACCAGACCAGACCAAATCAAACCAAACCAGACCAGACCAGACCAGACCAGAACAGACCAGACCAGACCAAACCAAACTGGACCAAACCAAACCAGATCAGACCAAACCAAACCAAACCAGACCAAACTAAAGCAGACCAAACCAAAGCAGACCAAACCAAACCTAACCAGACCAGACCAAACCAAACCTAACCAAATCAGACGAAACCAAACCAGACCAGACCAAACCAGACCAAACCAGACCAAACCAAACCAGACCAAACCAGACCAGACCAAACCAGACCAGACCAAACCAAACCAGACCAAACCAGACCAAACCAAACCAGACCAAACCAGACCAGACCAAACCAGACCAGACCAAACCAAACCAGACCAAACCAGACCAGACCAAACCAAACCAGACCAAACCAGACCAAACCAGACTAAACCAAACTAAACCAGACCAGACCAAACCAGACCAGACCAAACCAAACTAAACCAGACCAAACCACACCAAACCAAACCAGACCAGACCAGACCAAACCAAACTAAACCAGACCAGACCAAACCAAACCAGACCAGACCAAACCAAACTAAACCAGACCAGACCAAACCAAACCACACCAAACCAAACCAGACCAGACCAGACCAAACCAAACTAAACCAGACCAGACCAAACCAGACCAAACTAAACCAGACCAGACCAAACCAGACCAGACCAGACCAAACCAAACTAAACCAGACCAGACCAAACTAAACCAGACCAAACCAAACCACACCAAACCAAACCAGACCAGACCAAACTAAACCAGACCAGACCAAACCAGACCAGACCAGACCAGACCAAACCAAACTAAACCAGACCAAACCACACCAAACCAAACCAGACCAAACCAAACCAAGCCAAACCAGACCAGATCAAACCAGACCAGATCAAACCAAACGAGACCAAACCAAACCAAACCAAACCAGACCAAACCAGACCAAACCAGACCAGACCAAATCAAACCAAACCAGACCAAACCAAACCAGACCAAACCAGACCAGACCAAATCAAACCAAACCAGATCAAACCAAACCAGACCAAACCAGACCAAATCAAACCAAACCAGACCAGACCAGACCAGACCAGACCAGAACAGACCAGACCAGACCAGACCAAACCAAACTGGACCAAACCAAACCAGATCAGACCAAACCAAACCAAACCAGACCAAACTAAAGCAGACCAAACCAAAGCAGACCAAACCAAACCAAACCAGACCAGACCAAACCAGACCAAACCAAACCTAACCAAATCAGACCAAACCAAACCAGACCAAACCAAACCAGACCAAACCAAACCAAACCAAATCAGACCAAACCAAATCAGACCAAACCAAACCAAACCAGACCAGACCAGACCAGACCAGACCAGACCAGACCAAACCAGTGCCTACTTCAGTCCACCTGAACTCTCCCAGAACTCAACAGCTGTGTTATTTAGACCCCACCTGACTCCGCTCTTGCTTTAGGTCTGATCAGATTTAAATCCTGTTGTTAGAACTGACTCCGCCCACGCAGACTTTTAACAGGAACATCTGAGAAAACAAGAATTACATCTTTATACAGTGTTTTCCTCATTTTCTTTTCACTATTTTGACGACTGCCCTTTACAGTCAGTGTGAAGGTCCAATGATAACGTTCTCAGTCTCTAACCCACAGGTGTCAAACGTGCGGCCCGTGGGCCAAATCCGGCCCACCAAAGGGTCCAGTCCGGCCCACGGGATGAATTTGTGAAATGCAAAAATTACACTAAGATAGTAACAATCCTTTTAGTTCAGGTTCCACATTCAGACCAATTCAATCTCCAGTGGGCAGGACCAGTCAAATACTATCATAATAACATAGAAATAATGATAACTCCTAATTGTTCTTTTTGTAAATGTGAATATTTTCATGTATTCACACTAAACAAAATATAATCTCACAAAAACTGGGAATAACCTGAACAAATATGAACAACCTGAAATGTCTGAAGAGAAGTAAGTACAATTTTAACAAGTGTTCAGAGAACGCAGGACAGTGGGATTCTCATTCATCCATTCATGCGCGTCACTAATTAGATGACGAGGCATTTGGCTTGGTCCTAATATGCAAACTGCAGCAATGGTGACTGTTTATTCAGCTATGACAGTTAAACACTTTATCTTCACAATTTTACTTTTCAGACTCTTTCATACTGTGAAAACGTGCTTTTTAAGTCTAGCTAAAGGTCTACAGGGTGGGGAAGCAAAATGTACAATATTTTGAGGCAGGGATTGAAAGACAGTGTATGACCAATTAGTTTATTGAAAGTCATGAGAATTTATTTGCCACAAGAAAATTGACATAATAGAAAATGTTTTTATTCTATGTGTCCTCCTTCTTTCTCAATAACTGCCTTCACACGCTTCCTGAAACTTGCGCAAGTGTTCCTCAAATATTGGGGTGACAACTTCTTTAATAGTATCTTCCAGACTTTCTGGTAATAGTTTTGCTCATAGTCATTCTCTTCTTTCCATTATAAACAGTCTTTATGGACACTCCAACTATTTTGGAAATCTCCTTTGGTGTGACGAGTGCATTCAGCAAATCACACACTCTTTGACGTTTGCTTTCCTGATTACTCATATGGGCAAAAGTTTCTGAAAAGGTATGGATAATAGTGTTAGGTATGATTATGACATCAGTATATGTTTGGTTTCAAAACAACTGACGTAGTGTCTGCTGAGAAAAAACAACTAAATGTTCATTGTACATTTTGCTTCCCCACCCTGTACAACTGTAATAAGATTATTGCACGTTACACTTTTCCTAACAGTGTGCATGTGTGGATCGACTATTTCTGTTTAAATTCAACAGTTTCCAGGTTGTTCCATACAGCAGAAAAAGTTGAAGCTTGGTACCAGTCATGTGTCTGTCCAATTAGATTCAATTCACATCAATATTTGTTGAGTTCTAATTTTAAATGTGTGGTAAATGGGATTTTCAGTGTTAAATGTAAATGTCCACAGAGTCCACATTCCAAAGTAGATGTGGACAATTTAGTTCCAGATACAAGATATTGTTCTAAGCTACAGGTGGATCAAACTGGAGGCTAATTGGAGTCGTTTGGAATTTTTGATGAATTTTGGAAAATTGCTCAATAATGACAGATAGGAAAATTGTAGATGTTGTGACCTTGCTGTGACCTTGAACTTTGGCCTACTGGGAGCAAAATTTAATGGGTTGGTCCCAGGGCCTAGGCCTATCTGTGGGGACAATGTGGTAAAGATGGCTGGAATAGTTTTCCTGTAAAGTTGCAAACAAACAAACAAACACACAAAGCAAAGTGATCACAGTACCTCCTGGCAGAGGTAAAAATATTCCATCTGTTACTCAATGTTCTGTGTGTTTGTAGATCCACTGTGATCTGTAAGTTATAATGTACAAGTGTAAATGATAAACTGAGGCAGAATATTGTTAAAATTACACTTATTTTTTCAGTTTGCTCATATTATTCACATTGTCTGAAAGGATAGTTTGCAGATGTAAACCTTCTCATAACGCAATTTGACTGTTTTCGCTCTAAAACAGAGGGAAAAGTTTGGAGTTGACATTATTTATATATTACTATGTTATTATTTTACTGGTTCGGCCCACTGCAGATCAAATTTAGCTGAATCTGGCCCCTGAACTAAAATGACTTTGACACCTCTGCTGTATACGATGCATTCAAGGCTGAAAATTTGAGTTTGCAGGTACATCAAGATCATCTCTTAATTTCGTCTGAAGGCTGTTCTGCTAAGCTCCTTTGAAGCGTCTTCAGGAACAGTTTCGAAACAGTTCATGATGTGAGGAGAATGTGAATGGTGCGTGAACTCGACAGAGGAGTGATCTGAGGTGGAAAAGCACACTGCTGGCAAAAATACCCTAAAATGGGGTCATAATTAGATAATGGGATGATGGTAAGTGTGCAGCATTCTTGCCCTTGTTTGGAGAGAGGTGCATAAAAGTGTACATCCCATCCACCGCAGGAATGGGTGATTATGGACAGAATATGGTCATGTGTCTTAACAGGATGAAAAAGAAGAGGTGGCATGTGTGAAGGTGATTGGAAATGCAGTTTCATGTATACACGTTTATCACTGAAAACATCACTATAGTCAGTAGTCGCTTTTCCATCGGACATCTGCGCAAAATGTTACCGATATTTACAAAATGTCGACAAAACAGAAGTGCGTAATGTCGGTTTTTCCATTAAATCACAAATACGAGGATTTGTTTATTTATTATCGCGAAATGACACGAGAAGTCATTCCATAAACATGACGACGAACGTAAATATGGTGTTGAGTTACAGATATTTTCATTATTATTATATATTATCCCTCTATCTCCTACTAAATTAAAAAATGATTGGGTTTCCTGGTGTGTCCACAGATACCGCGACAAGTTTCTTCTTCTTCTTCGCTTGTTACGTCCGTCAACATCTGTTTTTTTAATTCACCTGACTCTAGTTGTGAAAAAAAAGTCTTTCCGTTGCAGTTTTGCGTGATATACCATTTGCGCTACGCCTGAAAAACCACCTCTTGCCGGCGCAAAAACTTTTAATCAAAAAATGAGACTTTTGGCGAAATTGTCGTTTTTCCATTAGGTACATTTTTATGCGTAAGTTATATTTGCGCAATTTGAGAGTCAATGGAAAAGCGATTTCTATTGAAATTGATATAAAACACTACTTTACAGACAATCAGATAAGCACCACACACAGTAAGACGTATGGAAGAGGATTAGGGCCATTGGGGAAAAATAAAAAAAATTAAGATCCAATATATTTTCTTTATTATTATTCTGAGGGGAAAAAAATCTGAATTCTGACTTTAATCTTGGAATTTTGACTTTTTTTTTCAGAATTCTGACTGCTCTAAATATTTTTTTTTTATTATTGTTCTGAGATTAAAGTCAGAATTCTGAGGAAAAATAGTCAGAATTTTGAATTTTTTCTCAGAATTCGGACTTTTTCTCAGAATTCTGACTGTTTTAATTTTTTTTTTATCATTGTTCTGAGATTAAAGTCAGAATTCTGAGAAAAATATCATGAATTTGGACTTTTTTCTCAGAATTCTGACTGTTTTTAATATTGCTTTTTTTATTATTGTTCTGAGATTAAAGTCAGAATTCTGAGAAAAATAGTCAGAATTTTGACTTTTTTCTCAGAATTCTGCCTTTTTTTCTCAGAATTCTGACTGTTTTAAATTTTTTTTAATCATTTTTCTGAGATTAAAGTCAGAATCCTGAGAAAAAATATCATGAATTTTGACTTTTTTCTCAGAATTCTGATTTTAATCTTAGAATTCTGACTTTTTTCTCAGAATATTAATAAAAGACATATATTGGACCTTAATTAAATTTGTTTTTTTCCAGTGGCCCTAATCCTTTTCTGTAAAGACAACATGCACTACTGATAAAAAAAACAAAACAAACAAACAAAAAAAACACCAAGTGGTCGACAGAGGTAGTTAAATCTGCAGGACTGGATAGTTTTTTAGCATCACTGGACAAAATAAAACCTGAATTCCCTTTCATCATATTGGGAAACTAGACTTCTATACCTATTCCATCCCTTTGTGCAATCACAGGCATTTTCAGACAAGTGGGAGGGCTTAAGACATGATTAGCAGTTGTAATTACCATTCATTTGACAGAATCAGCGACATTTAGAAAACTGTTTTACATTTATCTAATGACATCAAACATCGGGTCGTCTATCTTTATATTTAATCGCATTTAATCTGAAAGGACAGAGCTGTAAAAGGTAGCTGTGTATTGTCAAAAAAATAAAAAATAAAAAAAATCTGCCATTTTAATCTAATTTCAGCTCCAACAGCTATAACATGTGGTAAAAACACAAACCCATGACATTATTTGTCCATCTCGAAAAAGTTAGATTCTGATTATGAAAATGCATAATTACAGACACACTGTAGGAATACTGTCCCTTCATTATACACCATTAAAAACAAGCACACAGGCAAAAATATGCCATTTACATGAAGGAACTGTACCATCAGATATTCATCAGATCTTCATTCAAAGTAGCGTTGTTCCCCACCCGTCATCCTGTTTCAGTGATTTTATCTGGGTTTTAAGGAAACACTGTCTTGCATGAACAGTTCTTTGCAATGATAAAATCCTTAAACAGAGACGATGTCGTACGCTGAGACGCAAATGACGATAACGCATCAAAAATATCCAAATGATACTGATCAAAGCAACAGTGCAATAACCTGCCACGAGCTCCTGCAGCGCCTCTATGGAATATCAAGACATGACAGTCGTTTCAAGCAGTGATATTTGGCTTTTTTAAACGGAGTTCTTCATTTTCAAACATTTCCCAGGTCACGTTGACTCATGCAGAGAAGGTTTCATGTTAAGTTTAATTTAATTTGGTTTAGTTTATTTCAAATATGCAACAAAACAAAGTAATCCTACTTAGTCCTTATAAATGAAACAGATTATAGGAAAACAAAACAAACAAAAAACAAAAAAACAAAAAAAAACCCAATATATATATATATATATATATATATATATATATATATATATATGAAAACAAAGTATGACTTCATTTACACATTCAAAAAGGAGTGTTCCAGGTTCCAGGTAATGGTTAAACATTCATCAGTCCATGATTTTCACAGGTTTTTGGAATTATTTTGTAATTTATACCTCAATTCTAGTTCAGTTTACCGTACTTTCCAGACTATGAGCCGCGTTCACCCTGTCTCCGACGTCTCACCATCGCTTCATTGATGCCAAGCTTACGTGCAGCAGCTCTATTTCCTTCTTCGACAGCCGGATCGATCATTAGCCCAGAAAACATAAATTAGCCGCATCATTTTAGAGCCGTGGGTTCACAGTGTGTGGAAAAAAGTAGCGGTTTATAGACCAGAAAGTACAGTAGTTGTTTTATTTCCTTAAAGGAGTGATATTTTGCTTTTTTAAATGGAATTCTTCGTTTTCCAACATTCAATCTTGGAATTTTGACTTTTTTCTCAGAATTCTGACTGTTTTAAATATTTTTTTTATTATTGTTCTGAGATTAAAGTCAGAATCCTGAGAAAAATATCATGAATTTTGACTTTTTTCTCAGAATTCTGACAATTTTTTTTTTTTTTATCATTGTTCTGAGATTAAAGTCAGAATTCTGAGAAAAATATCATGAATTTTGACTTTTTTCTCAGAATTCTGACTTTAATCTTAGAATTCTGACTTTTTTCTCAGAATATTAATAAAAAACATATACTGGACCTTAATTAAATTTGTTTTGTTCCAGTGGCCCTAATCCTTTTCTGTAAAGACAACATGCACTACTGATAAAAAAACAAAACAAACAAAAAAACACATCATAATCACATCACACACAATCTGCAGGACTGGATAGTTTTTTAGCATCACTGGACAAAATAAAATCTGAATTCCCTTTCATCATGTTGGGAAACTAGACTTCTGCACCTATTCCTTCCCTTTCTGCAGTCACAGGCATTTTCAGACAAGTGGGAGGGCTTAAGACATGATTGGCAGTTGTAATTACCATTCATTTGACATAAACTGTAAATGCTCTGTTTGGGTCTGAATTCTTCATTCATTCAACTCCACAGGTCCATCTTCAACCCAATTTCTGAGGAATGACACCAGAAAGGTGGTTTGGAGCGCTGGCCCTTTAAATGCACATGAGCCACTTCAGGCCCCGCCCCCTCCAGGTTGTTGGCTGTGCTGCTCTGTCCTGTTCAACCAACAACTGAACATTTGAGGTAATGGGCTCCAAGTTCGGACATATTTTCAGAATGGACTACAACTGCTGATGACAACAAACAATTATGTCGAACTGGAGAAATGCTCGTCGAAAGTCCTTATATGTGCCAATATTGTGACGGAACTAGTTTTAAACATAACAAATTAAGCAAGAATTAAAACAGGTTGTTGAAATCCACTGGATTTTTGCTCAAATGAATATAAAGATAGTTTTGCAGCAGCTGGAGGGTTCAAATTCAAACTTTTTGAACTATTAGAGTCCAAATACACAAAGAAATGAACCACAGACTAAGAAAAGTGGGTTTAGATAAATATGAGCCCTTTAACTAAAAGAAAAAACGTCACAATAGTTCCATATTTAGTTGAATAATGTAAGATTTTAAAGGTTTGGTGCAAATGTTCCCGCAAATTACAGTAAAAGAACAGGCTTCAAATGCAGATATCAGAAAAAGATGTCCTTATTCAGTGTTCTCTGGGTCCAAAACAGATTAAACACTGGTGCTCAGAGCGACCTCAGGTTTCATTTAGGATCTCACGACACCAAAGATAAAGTAACGTACTGTACGGGGCCCTTCTTTTTTTCTCTCTCCGCCCACGAATGAGTGAATTTCATCCCTCCTTAATCCCTCAAGTATGCTGGAGATGAAGACAGTCACGACAAGCGTTAGTCTGAGAGTGAAAAAGAAAAAAGAAGGGGGCGAAGGAGAGACTGCCTGGGCAGAGGGTGACTAAAGATGGAAAAAAGATGGCGGGGTATCCGGGGTTGAATCAGGAGGAGACCGAATGAGATGTGGAGATAGAAGCACACGCTTGGAAATGAGAAGTGATGAAGCCACAGACACATCTGAAGGATGGATGCCTGATTTTTTCACATCACGGCCTCGATGCGTGAACAGTTAAGACCTGTCTGCCTTTTTAAACCTGTCGGCAACAAGTCAATCACCCCATAAAAAAAAGAAAATGTTGTTGGGGTAGATGTGCAAAAAGGTAAAAAAAACCCAAAAACAATTACTAAACTAAACAATTGCTACACTGTGCTGAATTTGACTGTATGTTGTCCCAAATGTTTTGTTTTTTATTGTTATTGTAGCTGCATTGGTTTAATAAACGCCCATGTTTCATACTGATGTTTTTATGAAGATTTATTTTCTCTCGATCTCCAACAAACTCCAACGTAATAATCCAGAAAACACTGTGACGTTAGCGCCGTAAACTGAATGCAGAGTTCCGTGAACTGGTCTGCATCTCTTCGCGCGCTCTTCCCAGAATCCTCTTGTCATGACCCTTTTATGACCTTTACGTAACAAACTCTTACATAAAATGGATATTTTTTTTAAAAAGGTACATGAGGCAATACCTCATTTTTAAAGTACAAACTGGAAATAATTTTTAAACAAAGATAAAATCATGAATTGAACACTTAATACTGTTAACAGAACACTCTACTCTCTAATGACCACACTGTCTCTCAGACAGTTACAGTTGTTATAAAAACTACATAATTCTCAAATCATCAGCTGTAGCAAAAACATTGTCACAAGTCGCTTTTCCAACGGACATCTGCGCAAAACTTTACTGATATTTGCTAAATGTCGAAAAAAACACGTAAGTGCGTAATGTCTGTTTTTTCATTAAATCACAAATGCGATGATTTGTTTATTTATTATCACGAGATGACACGAGAAGTCCTTCCATAAACATGGTGACGAATGTAAATATACTATTGATTTACAGATACATTCATTATTATTATATATTATCCCTCTGTCTCGTACTAAATTAAAAAATGATTGGGTTTCCTGGTGTGTCCCGCACATACCACGACTTGTTTCTTTTAAAACTCTTCTTCTCTTGTTGTAATGTTCATCAACATCTGTTTAATTCATGTGACTCTTGTTGCACAAAAAAGTCTTTCCATTGCAGTTTTGCGTGATATACCAATTGCGCCACCTCTTGCCACTGCAAAAATTTTTAATCGAACGAGTTTTGACGGAATTGTCATTTTTCCATTAGGTAAATTTTTATGCACAAGTTATAGTTGCACAATTTGAGGGTCAATGGAAAAGTTTCTACTTTAATTTAACCACATACAGTACTTTTAATAAAACAAACTGACCTGGTATATGCAGGGAAATTGTGTTATTCTGTTTTTATTCAACAAAACAATGAGATTGAACCTTTTTCCGAGTTCCTTTCTTCATATTTGTGTCCATCTTACTTCATAGAATAGAATAGAATAGAATAGAATAGAATAGAATAGAATAGAATAAGCTTTATTGTCAGTGCAAAATACCATTGTACAGTGTGATGAAATTTGGTTTTACATTCTATAAGGTGCTCAAGTAAAATAAACACCAATTATATAGTCACAAATAAAAATATATGGATAAAACAGTCAAATAAAAAGACAATATAAGTATACAAAAGTCACGTAAAAAAGTGGCATGCATACACACACACAGTGATGACTATAGTGTTAAGTCTTTTGAAATAAAGTGGGTAGTGTCATGTCCTGAGTCGGGTTCTGTTACTATTATAAGAGCGAAAATGGGAAATTCTAACAGTAAGCAAATATTCTGGGGTAAGCATAAGCATAGTTTAGCAGCACCTGAAGGGTTTAAATTCCAACTGTATGAACTATTAGGGTCCAAATACACAAATAAATGAACCACAGACTAATAAAAGTGGGTTTAGACAAATATGAACCTTTTAACATACATTCACTGTGGGATCATTTTGATAAGTTTATCCTACATCACAACATTTATTTTTTCCCTCAATTTTGGACACATAACATGACTAAACTTAGACCAAACCAACCCCAGATCATAACACTGCCCCCACAGGCTTGTACTGTAGGCACTAGGCATGATGGGTAATCTGGACTCACCATTGAAACACAGTCCAATCTTTACACTCTATACAAACTGACCGTTGTTTGCGGCAATTACTCAAATAAAAGCTCCATAAACAGCCACGAAGATGATTAATGCGCAAGTTTTCATGTTTATAATAGTTCTTATTTTATTATTAAATAATAATTACTCTCATGTCTTGTATTCTTGATGAAGTTATGATTTGAAATACACACTTTTTTTTCCAGACTTTGAATGTATTTGTACAAAGTATTGGTATCGGATCGGTATCACTAATACCATCCTGAATTTTACTCTGTATCAGATCGGAAAGGAAATCTGTGGTATGGAACATCACTACCTCTCAGACATCTTTCAAAGAAAACTGAACAAATTAACCAGTGCAACATAACAGATAAATACTGGCCACTGCCACTGGATAATGAATGTTATTCACCAGATTTCAGTCAAAAAAGGCCAATGTTTGTCTGATACAACTGTAATTCTAATCTCTAGTTTAGAAGCCCAATATTACCCATTATCCACTGCAACGTCTGCAGATATGAAAGCTGCAGAAAGAGGAAAAAATGCCAGAATGTGAATATACAGTTGCAGCTTTCTCCTCTCAGTCCAAATCAAAAGACTAAATATACAGATATTTTCCTGCTAGCGTCACATCCAGATCTGACTTTTGTTGGTGGTTCGTAATTACAACTTTTCATCACACATTTAACCCTCCTATCTGTCTGAAAACACCTGGGATTTGGAGAAAATCTGGGCATTAGATGGTAGATTTCACAGGTACAGAGTAGATGCAGAGGTGTCATGTCCTCTCACACTAATTCAGTTGAAATACACTCAAAGGATATTATTAACTTTTCACCTAATGATGCAAAAAACTATGAAGCCGAACCTTTATACAACAGCAGAAAACTGTTTTGGTGTGTTTCCTGCACGGTAAAAACTACATGTAAGGCTGAAAACATTAAGGGTGGAAGAAAATATCGGTTCTGCAATATATCGCGATATTTCATTTCACAATACTGTATCAATACTAAAAAGTACTGTATTGATATTTTTAGGTATTTATTCAAATGCAGATATTGTGGAGGTTCATTTTTGTTTTTTTGTTTTTTTTTTATTATTTAACACTCTTTTATTAATTAATGTTAGTTCTTTGTTGGGATCGCACAAAAACAATGTTCTGATGTTAGTTCTGAATTAATAGAATATGAACATTTGAACAGGATCTGAAACTGGAATGTCTGTAAAACAGAATTTCAGTTTGAACACAGGAACATTTTGTGATATAACATTGGATCCTGTTTTGATCAAATAAAAATGTGTTTAGTATTTGTGCAGATTTCTGGTGTAATTCAATTCTTCAAGGAAATAATCAATTAAAAAACAAACAAAAAATTGCCTTTTTAATAGTATCATGAAATATTGGGATCCTAGTATTGTGATTTGTATTGTATCGCCAGATTCTTGCCAATACACACCCTTAAAAAAACATAAAAAGAGGCGATCGACACACACATCCAGTAAACGAAAGCTGTGTAGGATCCCAAAAAAAGTAGATAAAAAAGAATGAAATAAGGTCCGCACAACCTATGAGCTCCTAAAAATGTATTCAGGGAGCTCATAGGTTTGTGCGAACCTTATTTCATTTTTTCATTTAAGGCTAAAAACATGCACATCACTGCAGAAGTTTACATTTCTAACTGTCTGGCAACTTCTGTACATTTCTCCTGGAACCAAATGAATGCCCACAAACGCATGAGCATGCACACACACACACACACACACACACACACACACACACACACACACACACACACAGCTCTGCCATCATCACCAGAAGAGAGTTTCATTGTAACAGATCTTATCTTGTCCACTTTACTCCTGGTCTGAAAAGCTCGATGTCTAATCAGGACCAGGGAGATGGGTACAGATAAAGATTAAATGACGATGTGGGTTTGGCATCAGGTAGAGAACAGAATTAAACATGTTTGTGTGTGTGTGTGTGTGTGTGTGTGGGTCTGTGTGCGTGTGCATCTCCGAGTACACGCTAAACAGATTAAACAGGATCTGAGATGTGCTGGTATATGGACTGACGTACGCATAAACACGCAGGACGGAGGTTAAACGCACACACGGATACAGTTTGTGTGCACCTGTGGGACTGTGGCACGCTCCAAGTGGGCTTCAGGCCAAACCAGGCCACCCCCCCACATATAAACCCCCCATCCCACACACACACACACACACAGCAGAGTTGGCCCTGCTAA
The DNA here is from genome assembly GCF_902148855.1 of Sphaeramia orbicularis. NCBI lineage: Eukaryota > Metazoa > Chordata > Actinopteri > Kurtiformes > Apogonidae > Sphaeramia > Sphaeramia orbicularis. The sequence continues at coordinate 5,089,522 of NC_043977.1, read as the reverse complement.
GCGCTGCAGTCAAAACCAGTATAGGAGAGCAAAGGCATTCCTCACCCCTCTGCGCTCTGTGCTCTCAGACCAAATGATTAGAGCGCTCTAATCAGCCGAGGCTCTGAAAGGACACATATCTCCCAGCATTCATCTCTTTCACTCTGCGTCTGTCACTGGGGGCTCTCCTTCTCTCTTTCTTCCTTCAGCGACAACGTATCTATACGATAGGTATTCTCCTTGAAAAGACAAGAGACAAGTACGGCTAAAGACAGACGGAGATAAAGACGCCGCAGAGGAGCGAAGGGGAAAGACAAGAGGGAGATGGAAGATGGTATGTCCAGCCGCTTTCAACACAGAGCATCATTGTCCTGGCAGACGGGGGGGAACAACCCACAGGTGTGGCTTCAACCCCGGCCTGGACCACAGTCGACCACTGTGTGTGGACATGTGTGAGCCCCAGAACAAGTGAGGGAGTGAAAGAAGATGACAACGTATGTCAGTGAGGATGGAAAGGAAGTAGCTGCTCTGCTAGTGTTGATGCACTCAATCCTCCACAACACAGTCTAGTCTACGACGGAGCTCCTACAGGTTCAATCTAAGAGTTTTTAAGAGCTTTTTAACCCTTAAAAACCTAAACATCCACCGGTGACCAAGACCGTCTACTGATCCAAACTGTTTAATACCTGTTGATCCACTAATCCTATCAATACATGTCAATAACTGATGTAAAATACAGTTTTTTATCTTCATCATTGGATGTTCAGAGGCTCCGTAGTTACTGTGGAAACACCGTCATCTTCTACAACACTGATTCACCAGTAAAACCCATGGAGTTGGATCAATGACAGTGGATGGACACACTTTTTATTATTTTGTTATTGATATATTTTGCTTAAAAAAGTTACTTTTTCTTTAGTTTTCTCTGTTTTCAACAGAAAAACCTTCAACTTGAATTTGAGCTTTTATCAACGTCTACATGATCAGTGAATTAAATATATTGAAATACATGATTTTAACTAGAAAAAACACTAAATACAGAGAATAATATTATAATAAATAGTTATAAACTACTTAAAGAAAGGTTAAATACAGAGAAAAATTCATTGGGGAATTGACACAAAAGAAGCACTGGGTCTTTATGGGTTAAAACTAGTTAGAACAGAATTTAATGCCCATTTCACAACCATACTGGCAAAAAATTTGTGACTCCCAGAATTTAGGAAAATGTACTGATTTACTCCAACGCCTTGATTCCTACCGTTCCCAGTCATTACTCACCGAGGGCTGCAAAGTTAGCAATAATTCTGTTCTAATTTCAGTGTAAATTGTCAGGTTGGAACGGGTGGAACTGAGTCGACTAACGTTAGTTTCTTTGCAGTTTGGACATTTAACAAACACATTAAAACACAACACAGAAAATAAGTTAATGACAACATAACTGAAGACCTACCATATCAAATTTAATACATTTTAGAGACCCTTTTAATGTGTTCAATACAGATTTGCAAATTCAAGAGTTTTAAGACTTTTTCAGAACCAGCAGGAGCCCTGACAAATAAACACAATGGACTTCATTTTGTAAGAAAACCTCTGCTCTGTTGTAGAAAGTGGAGAAAACTCATCTCAAATAAGCCACAATGAAACGTTCTTTATACATTTACAGTTGTAGTGTCACAGAGGCTGCATGCCACGGTGTGACTGACACTTTGAAGTTGTTCTGTCACTCTGTAGATAGACCTTATATGTGCAAATGTCATGATGTAACTAGTTATAAAACATTACAAATGAAGCAGGAATTCAAACAGGTTGTAGAAATCCACTGGATTTTTGCCCAAATGAATCTAAAGATAGTTTTGCAGCAGCTGGAGGGTTCAAATTCAAACTGTATGAACTATTAGTGTTCAAATACACAAATAAATGAACCACAGACTAAGAAAAGTGGGTTTAGACAAATATGAACCCTTTAAGATACTCTGTGTTTTCATGCAAAATGGATTCAATCAGGGTTTTTCACACATGACCTGAAGACGGTTTGAAATGATTTTGTGTATCACTTCTTCTGGTTTACTTGTCAACAGTGGCTGCGGCCGTATCGAAGTGTCACTGCTGTGTGTCCCAGTGTACGTCCAATAAACAAAGACAACTATATTTAAGTTTTCACGGTTTTCCTTCAGATTTAGTTGAGAAGAAAAAAAGGGTGGTCGCAATTCATGGACATGAGGGGCCGAACTTTAAAATCCAATCAGGAAGTACGTTTGTGTGTAACAGGTGTCCTGAACACCGGTTTATGAGAAGAGGATTACCAGGGAAACATCAGTGATATTGTAAAAAACTTAAATATATGTACCTTTATTTATTTATTTATTTGACAGGGCCAATGCAGTCAAACGTAGTTCCAAGTTTGCAGCTGATGTGATGCATATAGAGTTTATAACTAGTGTTAATTCTCAACGCCAATCCTCGGTTGGGCTCTTCGATAACATTGCAGTACAATATAAAATATACCATATAATAATTTAAAACGATCCTACCACACATTAAAATATAATACTGTATATCCTCCTGAGACCCAGTAAGTAAAAGTTTTTTTGTTTTTTTTTTACATTACATTTTTCACATTCTAGTATTGCTTATGTTATTCACTTTTGTTCATGTTATTGTTTATTTTGTTAATATTACTTGTTTTTTGGTCATTTTGTTGCTTGTTTTATTAATTTTCCCTAATTTTCTTGTTTATTTGATACATTTTCCCTATTTTCTTGCTTATTTTATTCATGTACCAGGTCTGTGACCGTGTTTCCAGATCAAACTGATGTAAAGGCCTTTAGTAATTGGATCCACAGATGGTATAAGATGCTGATAAGTGCAGCGTTAACGTTTAAACACACTGTAATTATACTTAAGTTACAGTCGAAGATGGTTGGGGTTGGATTAGTGCTGCTTATGTGGTTTTTTCGTGTCAGATCCTTAAATAGTTGTTAAGTAAAAGTGACATTTGCTGGTGTCAAGCATGTTTTGCTTGTTCATATATGTTAAATTTCATTGCATGCTCGGAATAAATCACTAAATCAAATGTTTTTGTCATTTGGTTTTCATGTTATATTCGAAATAAACAAATGTAGAAAACTCTTCTCAAACAAGCAACAACAAAACATTCTTTTTAGATTTACAGTTTGGTGTATGACTCTAACTGCCCCAGACACAAGGAAGGATTGTACCAGATTACTCCCTGATAAAATAAATGTTTTAAGGTGGTGTAATTAATCACCGAAACACTGACCTTTGACCTTTTTCTTCCACAGCTGGGTCAGATCACAGCTCCACCACCCTTCTGGCAAACACACACAGCGCAACTTTTGTTGTTGTTGTTGTTTTGACCCTTTATCCCCACTAATGTGACAAATTTGTCTTTCACTTAAGCTTAATTCTCAAGAAATCTGATGAAATCTCTTTAGTTTTTGTCAGGATGGGGGGGGGACTGACAAAAGACTCCTCAGACGTCAGCGGTGATTATACGACAGCAAACAAGGAGGACGAGTTTCTGTGGTTCTTTTGAGATTAAACTGCATTTCTATTGTCAGAATCATACAGCGATGAGTTGGATGGGTGTCATATTAAAGCAGTTTCTATCGGATTTAACAGCAAATGACAGCAAAATGTATAAACCAGAGCAAGACTGACTGCAAGACATTACTTTCACATGTAAAGCGTGCATCTGTCCTACACCTGAACCTTCATATTCCAGGCATTTTTCCCCATTTGGGTTCAATAAATTCGCCAAATACTGCTCACATGGGTCTGTTTTCGAAAAAGCGTAAAGATGTGAAGTTTCCCCATGTTGCTCCGAATTCTACTCCCTGCCGAAAACTGCTCCCCCTTCCTAAATCAGCCATAAATAGGACAAAGTGCACCAAATCCACCCTGTCACACCAGAATAGCTCCAAATGTGAGCTGCTAAAGTTATTTCACTCCTGTAGCTTCGCAAGCTTAGCATAATGGGGGGTGCAGTTTTCGGCAATATCTGCTGCCGAATTCTGCTCTGTGCCGAAAACTGCATCCCCAGCCATGGATGACGTAGTTTTCATCAGTATCTATTTATATTGTTATATATTTTGTGTATTGTGTATCTAAGATTTAACTTTAGAAAGTTTTATATACCTTACAGCAGGGGTGTCAAACATGTGGCCCAGGGGCCAAATGCGGCCCCCCAAAGGTTCCAATCCGGCCCCTGGGATGAATTTGCAAAGTGTAAAAATTCCACAGTCAAGGCTGTGGAACTCATTTTAGTTCAGGTTCCACATACAGACCAATATGATCTACAGTCAAATAATAACAGCAGAAGAACCGACAAAAAGGAATGACCCCAGATTTTCTTCTTGGTTTGATGTGAAAAAAATTATATTACATTATGTTTATAAATAATGACAACTTCAAATATTTGTCTTTGTTTTAGCGCAAAAAAAATAACATTAAATCATGAAAATCCTTACATTTACAAACTATCCTTTAACAATAAAATGTGAATAACCTGGACAAAAATTCAGCACAATTTGAACTCTTTTCCTTCTGTTCCTCAGTGTTTAGTGTCTTTGTAGATCTGATCCATAACGCACATGGAGAAATGATAAGTTGAGGCACAATATTGTTAAAATTGTACGTATTTTTCTGAAGAAATTTCAGTTTTTTCAGATTATTCACATCTTCTTTGTTTGAACAGTTTATAAAAGTAAGTATTTTCATAATTTAATGTGAGTTTTTGCACTAAAACACAGATAAAAATTTGGAGTTGCCATTATTTATAGATTATTCTGTTATCATTTTACTGGTCCGGCCCACTGCAGATCAAATCGGACTGAATGTGGAACCTGAAAGAACATGAGTTTGAGAGCCCTGCCTTACAGTTTGCACATTCTTTAATATTAACTAGATTAAAAAAAAAACACAACTGCAATATCTTACAGTATTATTCATTACTTAATTGCTACACAGCTGTGATGGTGTTAAGAGGTTGAATAATTCACAATTAATTTCCTACCCTACGGTCAGAAATGAGAAAAAGTTGTGACAGAGTGAATTTGATGCACAATGTCCTCTCCGTGGCTGATTTGGGAAGGGGGAGCAGTTTTCGGCAGGGAGTAGAACTCGGCAAACGTCTACAGAGCGACTGAACATCTTTTAAAAATGTCAGTTACACATGGGGCATGCAGTCGACTCGCACAGCCTCCGTGACACTCCAACCCACAATGACCTTGACTGGGCTGTGAATGAACAGTGGGAGGATTCGCTGAGAGAGAGAGAGACAGAAAGAAAGAGAGAGAGAGAGAAAAAAAAAGGGGGGGGGGGGATCACAAAGCTTCACATTCAGAAGTGTGTGTGAAAGAGAAGAATTCAGAAACACTGGCTGTTATCTGGTTAAACACTGCATACGACCAAACAGACACACATAAGACAGACACACAGACATAAGACAGACAGACAGACAGACAGAGCCTCACATGGGTAGAAAGTATGTTATCAGCAGATCTGCAGGGGTTGTCTGTCTGTCTGTCCAACTGTCACACACCTCGCAGAGTTGAGCCAATATGGATTGTTTTATGATGACATATCCACTGCGCCTAGAGGGCCACCTGACATTCCTGACTCTAACCCCCCCACCCCACCCCCATCCCCCCACTCCACCCCACCCCACGTGAAAACACACACACGTACAGCAGACAGACACACACCATCCACTTCCACCTCGTTCTCAGTCTCTTACACCAATTCTCCTTCATTTCACTCTTTTTTTTTAATTTTTTTTTTTGAAATTACTATTACTATTATTATTATTATAAACTTTATTTAACCTCCTAAGACCCAGCTACGAGTTTTCTGTCCACATTTCTGGACAAGAGTTTCACAACTTTATAAAAAAAAAAAAATTTAAATTAAGAAAAGAAATCTGTCCACCACAAAGGACATTCCATAAAAATTTTAAAAACTGAATCTGAAAAAGCTGTTGCATCATGATGTTTCCAACATAGGCACTTATTTCATAAAAAAAAAAAAAAAAAAAAAAAAAAAAAAAAAAAAAAAAGCTTATACTTTGCTGACATTTCCTGGGTCTGAGGAGGTTAACCAGGACAAAAAAAAAACTCATTGAGATTAAAAATCTTTTTCCAGAGTGTCCTGGCCAAGACAGGAGCAGCAGCAGAAGTTACACAAAATGGAAATCACAGCCGAACATCCACACTAAAACTATACAGAAACACAATGAAAGTCAGCACTAAAAAAGAAACTATGTCACATATTATCACAAACGTCCACCCTCCCGTTATTTCTACAGATTGTATCCCATCAAAATGCACTAAAAAGTATAAAATCAGTGGCTTGTATTACCTAATCTTCCATTTTTTGCATGAGAAATATCAAATCCGTGCACTGTACTATTATTAAAACCCCGTTCTCATTACGCAGCACTTGGACACAGTTATAAAGATGATATTAGTATTTGGGACACACTTCAGATTCCAAAAGCAGCTCAGTAATAACATAAATAATATCACTGGGAGTATTTAAGTGAAAAGCCGGTGCGCAATTCCTGTGCGTTATTGGAATTACCCAAAAAAAATCCCACATTGATTCCGCCCCTGTGCGCAGAAACCAAATAAAACTAAGATGAAATGAGATCAGTCGAGTCCCAAGATGACAGTAAAATCCTAAACACGTGGTAAACACACAAACAGGACTCACCACCACAGTCCGATGATGTTGACCGGACAGAGCAAGATAAAGAACAGGGCCAGCTGGATCCGCGAGAGCCGAACCGTCATGGTGAAAACGGACAAATCCTGAAGGAAAATCCCCAGACTAAGTTTAAGATGACGTCCCCAGCCGACACACAGTTGGATTATTTCTGAAATACATATGAGGTTCTTGTTTTCTGACTGTGCGCCTGGATAAAAAAAAAATAATAAAATAAAATAAAAGCTTATTGGAAAGTGTCTGTCATGAAGAACGCAAAAAGTTCATCATCCAGCTCTTCTGTCGGGCGCATCTTTAATGCGCAACAAAGTTGGTCAAGAGGCTACTGAAGAGATGTCCGCTCTCCAAGGTGTGGTTAACCTCTTCATTGTCCTTCTGCTCTATCTGTCGCAGCACATTACACGCATTGGGGCGCACTGAGGAGGATCCAGTCCAGGCTCAGAGTCCGACTCCGAAAAATGCGCAAAGCTGAAACCGCCGGTGCAACCACTTGGAGCCTCAATGTTGAAACTTAAAACTATGGATTGATATGACGCAGAGGAGCTCTATCACGACGCAAATTAAAAAAAAAAAAAAAAAAAAAAAAGTCAGAAGTTTTGGTGTTTGCAGCTGTTGGATGTTGTCGCTCCTCGTTTACGCGCTCAAATGACGCACGGACGCACGAACTCGCCGGAGTGTTTTCGTGCGCACTGGCTGCAGGTAGATCCGAGGCACAGTCTGAAGAAGAAGAAGAAGATGTGTTTTCTTTGGATGATGAAGGGAGGAAAAATGCGCTCGTCTTCTTTTTCTTCCACCTTGGTGTGTGACGTCGCTCGGGGCGAAGTGAAATCCTCGCTGTCATTCAAGAGAAGGAGAGAGAAAGAAGCTGCAATTAGTTTTTTAGGAGGATCCGAGTGCGAGCGACAGACGGAGGTAAACAAACACGGGAACGCGCACCCAGTCCTGGCGCACGGTGTGTTTACGGTGAGGTGGAAATCACAGCGATGAACTGATGTCATCCCAGGTGTGGAAGCGCCTTTAGGAGGTCTGAGCCAAAAGTCTGCGGATAAAACACCAGGAGTTTTTTTTTTTTTTTTTATCCGCTCATATTTTCCTTTGTCCAATCAGGAATGTCCAACGGTGGCATTATTTATCAGATTTAACCCCCTGCTCCATCTGGCACATCAGACTTTGTTCTCAAGTGCCACCAACGTTTAACAAAATGCCTGCAGAATAATCATTTGTGTTGCGCATGCGTGTGTTTAGAGGGGCTGTGCGCTATTCTCACCTATGTGGCCAAGGGCATATCCATTGAAATGTAACCCCACTGTACTGGAGTCCGCCATAAAAGCCCTGACACCAGACTAAGTTCCACTGCAGTGATGCAATCAATCACAAGAGTAACACAATGCAGTCTCCCCCTCTGTGTTCCATAAGGGTCTATATTCCTGCTGTTCTCTATTATTAGTAAATAATGCACAAACCAAAACCACAGCCCTGAACCTGACCTGCACTGGACAAAAAATATACTGATATTTTTACAGAAAAAAACAAAACAAAACAAAACTGGCAGCTGTGGTTACCAGAACAATACTGTAAAAACAAAAAAAAAACATCAAACTGTAACATGTAGATTTAACATTTTAACTCTCCAGTATCCCATCCAGCAAGGCCCTTACTAAGCACCAAGTGTGCATTTTTGGCACACTTGTGGAATAATGTCAAAAAAAAAATTTCATACAGTTTATTTTTTATTCTTTTACACTTTTTTCTATTTCATCAACTTGAGCTGTAAATAAAAATACCAAATACTCAATAATTGTCACATATCTTAACCCTTTAAATGCCATGTTTGTAATGTAAACAAACCATTTTTTTGGATGCAAAAAACACAAAAAAATACCTTTTTTCAATGTACTACATAAAAAGTGCACTGTAAGCCTGGACTTTGTATTTACTAAAATGCTTTAATTACAATGTACTTAAATGATTTCAGTTTTATTTCATTACTATAAAATGTTCAGTGCATTCTACTAATTTGCAGACGTAGTTGAAAGTACGAAAAAGTTTAAGTCGAACGGATTTAAATCACCAAGTTTTTGTCATGACCACACCCTTTTATCAACACATTGCATTGTGGGTATTGGGCATGTTGTAAATGCGTTCTTTTTCAGTGCAGGGGTTCAGCAGGGTTGTGGTGTTAGTGTTAATTTGGACTTAATATGTGTATGTCAGTGTTTATTGGGCTTTTTGTGTTTGTTTTTGTATTTTTGTAGAGTTGCAACATGATCACATATTTGATTTTTTCATCCTGGCATATGTCAATGATTAACTCCAACATTGGTTAATTTGCATGATTATTTTTGGCGCTTGGTCAAATGTACAAAAATACTAGCATCTGTCACCAAGTGTGCGTAAAATGCACACCTATAAATTAAACTATTGAATATTATACACTGATTTATTTTTCTGCTCTAATTTGATTTTATTTTTGTAAATCGAGGTCAGCTCTAATCATACAGATCAAATGGAAGAAAAAGTGCATTTTAGGCACACTTGGCAGACAGATGCTAGTCTGGTCATTTTCTTTTGTTTACAATGTGCACATTTTAGTTGGTGGCCGGAATTTTAAAGATCGTGCAAAAATGAACAACTTTTGAATTCTAACCTTATTTAAATTGTGAAAAATAATATGAAGTTTTTTAAAACAAAGTGCAAAGTGTGCCCAAAAGGCACACACGGATACCGGAGGGTTAAACATGTAGATTTAACATTGGATTTTAGTGATATTTACATGTTTAACCCATAAAGAGCCAAACATCCACCATCAGACCAAAACCATCTACTGATGTAACTAGGAGTGTAAGAAAATATCGCAATATATCGTGATATTTTATTTCATGATACTGTATCAATATTTATTCAAATGGAGACATGGTGGAGGTTCATGTTTTTGTTTTTTATTATTTTTTGGGAAATTGCACGCTTTTATTTCTATATTCACATGCGTGTTTTGCTCTGTTGTTAGTACAAAAAAAGTAGTATTGTGATATTTGCAGGTCATGCATGTAGTTTTTTTAAACTGACAACACTTTTTTATTAAATAATGATCATTTCAATCATCCTATAAGCACTTTTTACTGTCTGAAAAAGGCAGATGTTCATTCTTTTGTTGGGATCGCAGAAAAATAATGTTATGATGTTGGATTATTTAGGGTCTGTACACTATGCATTCTATTCACAACTAATAGAATAGGAACATTTGAGCAGGATCTGAAAGTGGAATGTCTGTTAAACATAATTTTATTTATTTATTTGTGTGTGTGTTTTTTACTCGTAATTTTATTTGTATTTATCTGTAAAAATGTTTTTGTTTTTAAAGAGGAAAGTTTTGTGATATAGTATTAAATCCTGTTCTGATCAAATACAAATGTGTTTAGTATTTGTACATATTTTTGGTATATTTCAATTTTTCCAGAAAATAATCTCTTAGAAGAAGAAACAAAACAAAAAAATATTGCCTTGTTAAGAGTATCGGGATATATTGCGATATATCGTATCGTGGTCCTAGTATTGTGATTTGTATCGTATCGCCAAATTCTTGCCGATACACACCCTTAGATGTAACTGTTTAATACCTGTTAATCCATTAATTCTATCAATCCATGTCAATAATTGGTGTAAAATACAGTTCTTCATCTTTTCATGGTCATCATATATGACCCATTTGGACATTCAGAGGCTCTGTAGTCACCGTGGAAACAACGTCATCTTCTACAACATTGATTCACCAGTAAAAAAAAAAAAAAAAAACAAAATAAAAAAAAAAAAAAGACAGTTGGTCCACATAAATAGTGTGTTTACAAAGTGAAAGTGTGATTTAATATCTGCTTGCTGATCTGTCCGTTGTGGCACAAGATGACACATTCGGCTCTCGATTGCTTTGTTCAATAAATAATAGCGATTTCTCCCAGTTTCTCGTTGGAAAAATAAAAAGGGCTAAAAGTTTTCAAGCTCTGCAAGACAAATAAGAGCAAATGTTGCTTTTGAAAACCAGAGAGACACCTTCAAGCTTTCAAAAGAGACAGGTAAGATGGGATTTTATTCAACAAATGAGTTCTTAACATGTTCGGTTAACCCTTAAAGACCCAAACAAACACTGGTACCAAAACCAGCTACCAACATACAATGTTTAATACCTGCTGATCCACTAATCCTATCAATACATGGAAATAATTGATGTAAAATACAGTTCTTCATCTTTTCATGGTCATCAGATATGACCCATTTGGACGTTCAGAGGCTCCATAGTTACTGTGGAAACACCGTCATCTTCTACAATGTTGATTCACCAGCAAAACCCATGGAGTTGGATCAATGACAGTGGATGGACACACTGGGTTTATGATCAGTTAATGAGAGATTTTGCTGGAAAAGTCACTTTTTCTTTAGTTTTCTCTGTTTTGATATAATAACCATTGAATTTACTCTGAGTTTTCTTGAACATCTAAATTAAATATAGGAAATTATATATAGGAAAATACACGATTTACACTGAAAAATGCCAAATCAGTGAGATAACATTTTAATAAATGGTGATAAATCATTTAAGAAATGTTCAGTACAGAGAAAACTTCATTTGGAAACGGCCACAAAAGTAACACTGGCTCTTCATGGGTTCAAATGTTTACTACTTTTTACTTTTATTTAAAAAAAAAAAAAAAAGTATGAGAATAGGCTGTTATTTCAACATTATGGTATTGCTATTTAAACGGCATCACATTATTTTTCAATTTACAGTTTTATTTTCTCAAAACAATAGATATGCATAATTTCTACAAACAAATCTGGTTCTTAACATACTCTTCCTGTAAAAAACTACAGCTATAGATTTGATTTAGTCGTTAACACAAAAATCTTTTCAAATAAAAAACTTTGCATTATATTTTCACTTGGAGTTTTTTTATGTTGCAATTTTACAGCGTTTTGGTGTTAACGCTACGGTTATTTTTTACAGTATACAGCAGGCCTTCGTCTGCAAAGAAAAGGTGTCAGAAAGAGAAGAAAATACAAGTTTGATCAAAAGTGGAGGCACTAAAGAGTGGATTTCTCCCTCCAGTAGTCAGCGTCTGCTCTGTACGGACTCATAGTAGTCAACCTGTGGTAGGTTTCATTTATTTATCCAGACTTTTCCGTCATTTAAATACCTTTGTGGCTCAGTGTGATATAAAGCTTGAAATAACTTGACATAAATCCATTTAAAACACATTACCGTTGTTGCTTGATTTGGTCCATTTCAGTCGTGTATACTTCAAATTGCTGCTGACCAAGCACACCACGGTTTTCAGAAGGTATGATGCATTTTTCCTGACATTCAGTTAGACAAGGTTTCCATTCCTTTGGCTGCAGCGAAAAAAAATCAACTTGTGCAAACTTACATGAGGTGATTTCTAGACATTAATCTTATGTTGTCTTTTCTACTGGTCACGATATCTTAAAACTTTAATTTAGGGATGGGAAAACATATACAATCAGATACAAGACGTCGTATTTATATGGTTTTTCAGTTATATTTTGCATGAATATAAACTCAATAACACTCAACAGGCAATGCTGCAAACTCAGTTAAGAGTTTGAATGGTTATTCCTTTTTCTTTTGGCCTATTTTCTCATTTTTCAGTTCTATTAACCTGAAGTAAAGGCTCGAAAATACCTGAAAAATGTTAAAAACTGACTCAAATCATTTTATGTGAAGGCAAAATGTATGGTTTTCTAACTTGTGATCAGTGAATGAGGGTTGAAAAAGACATTTGTACAAGTTCTAAGATCATAAATGATATTGGGTCATTATTGGATTTACATTATTTTTGGTTTTATGACTGTTAAGCACTTTTGTCGAGTATATAACCCATAAAGACACAAACAGCCACTGGTATCTAATGATCTATTATGTTTAATGACTTCTGATCCACTAAATAAAGTTCTGCATCTTTTCATGGTCAATTAGATATGACCCATTTGGACGTTCAGAGGCTCCGTAGTTACCGTGGAAACACCATCATCTTCTACAACATTAATTCACCAGTAAAACCCATGGAGTTGGATCAATGACAGTGGATGGACACACTGGGTTTATGTTCAGGATGACATATTTTGCTGAAAAAGTCACTTTTTCTCCAGTCTAATCTGTCTTGATTTAATAATCTTTGAAATTACTCTGAGCTTTTACGAATATTTACATGTTCAGTGAATTAAATATAAGAAAACACTGGATTTTCACTCAAAATAATACAATACAAGGGATAATATTGTAAGAAATGTTGATAAATGACATAGGAAAGGTTAAATGTAGAGAAAAAAAAAACATTTCATGATCATTTAATGACATTTTTGAAAATACTTCTTTTTTCAACAGACAATACAACACAGAAACTAGGGGTCACTGGTTGAACACAAAATATTTAAATGACACTCAGTAGTAATTATGTGCTGTTTTGTTTACAGTCCAGCCATTTTTCACGAAAAAGTAACTTTTTCTTCTGTTTTCTATGTTTTGATGTCATAACCTTTGAATTTACTCTGAGCTTTTATAAACATCTGCATGGTCAGTGAATTAACTATAGGAAAACAACTGATTTTTACTCAAAGAATAAAAAATACAGAGGATAATATCATAAAAATGATAATCAATCACTTAAGAAAAGCTATATTTTAAAAAATTTTCTATGGGTTAATTCTTGTGAATATCGTCAAGTTATGTTCAGATTAAATACACTCTTACTTGAATTTACAGAAACCATGTTACTGTTTTGTCGCATACTATTATATCTCACCCACTTTACATATTTTTCAATACTTCTGGATCTTTGTTACCATTGATTTCCTGCTGCAGCTTCAGACTAAAATGCACAGGAGTTTTTTTTCCTCCCTGTTTCTGTCATAATCAATTTAGGATGGCTCTCTCCCGGCCTTTGAAGACCCGACTCTCTTTACCTTGTGATTGAAGATCAGCCTCTGGTTATCTTGTGATCAGGCCTTTCTGAATCCACCCTATTGTCTTCCAGTTTCACAGCTCTTCAGAAGTGATGGCTGCAGCAGAATCCACTCGTCCTGCAGGTGTCCACGCTTCACGGTTCGTTTTCTTCTGCTTTATGGAAAGACACAGAATAAGTTATGCATATGAATATGAAGTTCAGTCTGTATTCTCTTTATAAAAACCCTATTATGACCTCTTTTTTTTGCTGTTATTTACTGGATTGTTCCTTCGACACGTGACCAAAAATACACTAACATGTGGGTGCTTCTATGAAACTGGATTTATTTTAGTATCTGCCACTTCTCCATCTTTTTAGACCCAATAATAAAAGGTAAATGTAGACATATTTACCCCAGGATGGACCTAATGATGACCTCAGATAAATGCACAAAAATTATACTCTTGCTCTGATCAATCCCATAATTCATGAATTTTTATTAAAATATTGGGTCCAAAAATAGGACCCAAATATGGACATTTAATCTCCCTAGGTGTCAGTGCATTAGATGTGTAAACGTGTGTAAATGCTCTTCTATAGACTCTAAATAAAGACACTGTGCTCAATGTGTGGATCCTAGTGGTTTTTCTAATCCACACATGTGGGTTTGTCATCAATCTCAGTCTTGTTCCAGGTTTGGTGTGGAACCCATCGTGTCCACTGGTGTTACATACAGAACCTGAACATTTAAACGCATATAAATCACAAATGATTTTGCAACAAGGTTATTATCGTCAATGAAAACTAACAAGATGACGAAAACTTGAATTGAAAAAACCTTTTCATTAACTGAAATAAATAAAAATTATAATTAAAGGAAAAAATGACAACTAAATGAAACTGTATTGTGTGCTAATTTTTCATGTTGTTTTGACTGTGTTACATGCAGAATTTTGTATTAAATATAATATGAAATAATATAAAAATGTGTTTTATCTGAAAAATAGTTTCTCTTTTATCTCAGTATTTACTTTTAAAATAGATATACTATATATTAGATAATAATTTCAGCTACTGATAAAAGTGTAATTAAACTACATTATTTCAGTCTGGGTGCTTCTATGAAACTGGGTTTATTTTAATATCTGTCACTGTTCCATCTTTTTAGACCCAATAATAAAAGGTAAATGTAGACAAATTTCCCCCCAGGATAGACCTAATGATGACCTCAGAGAAATGCACAAAAAATTATCCTCTTGCTTTGATCCATCCCATAATTAATGGATTTTTAATCAAAAATAGTACCCAAATATGGACATTAAATCTCCCTAGGTGTCAGTGCATTAGATGTGTAAACGTGTGTAAATGTTCTTCTATAGACTCTAAATACAGACACTGTGTTCAGTGTGTGGATCCTAGTGGTTTTTCTAATCCACACATGTGGGTTTGTCATCAGTCTCAGTCTCATTCCAGGTTTGGTGTGGAACCCATCGTGTCCACTGGTGTTACATACAGAACCTGAACATTTAAACACATACAAATCCCGAATTATTTTGCAACAGCGGTCATTTTTGTGAAACACTCTGCCTTGAATAATTAGTTCAATTCCCAAAATGCACCTGTGAGAGAATAAAGATATATTTTAAAAAAAAAATAGTAGCACGTAATTTTCATGTCTTTTTGACCGTGTTACATGTATTAAATATAATACAAAAATATTACAAAATTCTGTTTTATCCGAAAAATAGTTTCTCTTTTACCTCAGTAAATATTTATTTTTAAAACAGACCCAAAGTGCTTCCAAATTTGCTTCAAAACATTAGCCTACATCTGGTTTGAATTTTTACCCCCCCATGTCCTGTTTTTAGGACCAGTTTCACAGAAGCACCCACAGGTGAATAAGTAGTGTGCAGTTTTTCATAGAGAACAGTTGTGGAAAAAATTATTAGACCACCAAAAGCCCTCAAAAACAATGGTTATTCAATCCAGTCCTAACTCCTGTGTGTATCATGTGACTAAAACAGACAGAAAAGAAAACATGGAATGTCTAAAAGCACTGTTTTTGTCAGTACAATGACATAGATATTGATAGAAGAACTGAAGTGATTTTGGTTTTTATCAAGAAAACATGTTAAATGGATAGATATCAGCTGTGAAATTCAACTACTATGAGCTATTTTTGTTGGTATCATTATATTTGTCCAAAAAAATGGACCTTTAGTTGGACCAGGCATTAAAATGAACAAGAAACTGAAGAAAATAAGGGGTGGTCAATAATTTTTTCTACGACTGTACAACGAAAATTATTTGGTACTTACCAAGATAAAAAAAAAAAAGGGTTTAGAAGTGTTAGATAATGTATACTGTTTTAAGAGTTAATTTCTTCTTTTAAGTGTTAATTCATCTGTAGACATGTTCATTTCTAGATTTAACAATCTGAATTCAAGAAGTCTTATCCAGTGAAATTCTGTCACTGCATGGACAGATATTCCACTTGTTTTGAGGACCTTTACCTCAGATTTAGTGTTTTTATCTAGTTTTTAGCCCCCCCACCCCTTTTTTTTGCAGCATAATTGTTTTGGTTTAGCTTTGATATTCATACTGTATAAACCTCTGTCTTTGCACGTAGACACTGGATTTAGGAATATATAATGATTAGACCATCCAAAGTCATCAAAAACAACGGTTATACAGTCCAGTCCTAACTCCTGTGTGTGTCATGTGACTAAAACAGACAGAAAGGAAAACATGGAATGTCTAAAAGCACTGTTTTTGTTGGTACAATGACGGAAGAACTGAAGTGATTTTGGTTTTTATCAAGAAAACATATTAAATGGATAGATACAGGGTGGGGAAGCAAAATTTACAACGGACATTTAGTTGTTTTTTCTCAGCAGGCACTACGTCAATTGTTTTGAAACCAAACATATATTGCTGTCATAATCATACCTAACACTATTATCCATACCTTTTCAGAAACTTTTGCCCATATGAGTAATCAGGAAAGCAAACGTCAAAGAGTGTGTGATTTGCTGAATGCACTCGTCACACCAAAGGAGATTTCAAAAATAGTTGGAGTGTCCATAAAGACTGTTTATAATGGAAAGAAGAGAATGACTATGAGCAAAACTATTACCAGAAAGTCTGGAAGATACTATTAAAGAAGAATGGGAGAAGTTGTCACCCCAATATTTGAGGAACACTTGCGCAAGTTTCAGGAAGCGTGTGAAGGCAGTTATTGAGAAAGAAGGAGGACACATAGAATAAAAACATTTTCTATTATGGACATTTTCTTGTGGCAAATAAATTCTCATGACTTTCAATAAAGTAATTGGTCATACACTGTCTTTCAATCCCTGCCTCAAAATATTGTAAATTTTGCTTCCCCACCCTGTATGAGCTGTGAAATTAAACTACTATGAGTTATTTTTGTTGGCATCATTATATTTGGCCAAACAAATGGACCTTTAGTTGGACCAGGCATTAAAATGAACAAGAAACTGAAGAAAACAAGGGGTGGTCTAACATAATAATAATTCTTTCCACGACTGTAAGTGCATTTGTTTTGACTCATAAAGACCCAAACATCCACCGTTAACCTAAACCATCTACTGATTTAAACTGTCTAATACCTGTTGATCCACTAATCCTGTCAATCCATGGAAATAATTGGTGTAAAATACAGTTCTTCATCTTTTCATGGTCATCAGATATGACCCATTTGGATGTTAAGAGGCTCTGTAGTTACCGTGGAAACACCGTCATCTTCTACAACATTGATTCACCAGTAAAACCCATGGAGTTGGATCAGTGACAGTGGATGGACACACTGGGTTTATGTTCAGTTAATGAGAGATTTGACTGAAAAAGACACTTTTTCTTCAGTTTTCTCTCTGTTTTGATATAATACCCTTTGAATTTACTCTGAGTTTTCATGAGCATCTAAATTAAATATAAGAAAATACGCAATTTACACTGAAAAATGCTAAATCAATGAGATAACATTTTAATAAATGGTGATAAATCAGTTAAGAAACGTTCAGTACAGAGAAAACTTCATTTGGGAACTACAACATTGACCCATTTTACACAGCACTTCTGTTATGGGAATATTTCACCTACATATCAGCTCTGAAATTAAACTACTATGAGCTATTTTTGTTATTATTATTATATTTATCCAAACAAATGTACCTTTAGTTGTACCGGGCATTAAAACGAACAACAAATTGAAAAAAACAAGGGGTGGTCTAATAATTTTTTCCGCGACTGTACTGTGAGGTTTTAGCCGAGGCCTGTGAACGACGACCAGCTGCAGCAAAATTAGAAAGTTATGAAAATTGAGTTATCTCCTCTCATTGACTGACCTATAAATAACCACAGCACAGTTGTGAGCTTTGTACGGGCTGTTCACATCTATCTCTCAACCACCTCAGCCTCTCTTTCTTCCCCGGGTATCGTTCGTTCTCCGTCTCACTCTCCCCCAATTTCTGTCTCGGCTGGATGAGCGTGTTTTGTTAGGGAGGGCTGATTCTTCATACTTGGCTGAGGCTTTATGGACAATAAAGATCTGATTTCAAAGTCCGGCAGGGTGTTGGGCCTGGGGTCTTGGCTCACAGCTTTAGTTGCCTGCTGGGAGGAGACACTGCACAGCCCCTAACCAGATGGCCATCGGCCCACATACAGTAGATACATATCATACAGTATGTGTTTGGTGCAAACGCTCATACTGTCCAAGCTTATAATAGTTTTGGATTTTTCATTATAGTTTAGTTTTATTTAGTTTTGACTTTTTTTTTTTCTCTAGTTCAGTTAGTTTTCATTAGTTTTTAGAGCAGGTTTGCTAGTTTTTATTTGTATTACTTTTTGTCTAAATTCTTAATTTTAGTTTTTTCATATTTTTTCTCTTCCTCGCCGTCGTATTCACATAAATCCCATACAGGACTAGGGGTGTGTATTGGCAAGAATCTGGCGATACAATACAAATCACAATACTAGGATCATGATACGATATATCACGATATATCATGATACTGTTAAAAAGGCGATTTTTTTTTTTTTTTTAAATGATTATTTTCTGAAAGAATTGAATTACACCAGAAATACGCACAAATACTAAACACATTTTTATTTGATCAGAACAGGATCTAATGCTGTATCACAAAATGTTCCTGTGTTAAACCTTAAATGATGTTTTACAGACATTACAGTTTCAGATCCTGTTCAAATGTTCATATTCTGTTAGTTCAGAACTAACATCAGAACAGTATTTTTGTGCAATCCCAACAAAGGAACAAACATTATTTAATAAGAGTGTTAAATAATAATAAACAAAATAGAAACAAAAATACCTAAAAATATATCTGGAATTGTCTTGTTTTTGTGTATTTAATTAATTCTACTTTTTATATTTAATTTATTTATTTTTTTCTTTTTTTCTTTAGAGAGAGGAGGTCAGAGTCTCTTGGTCTTTCGTATGTGTTTTCTTTATGTAACAATGCATCCATTGGTCACTGTTCAATTGTTTTGTTTATTAAAAAAAAAAAAAAAAGAAAGAAAAACTGAAATGTTGAGAATGGAAAGATTGGTCATTGGTCACATACTTGTTACGTGACCACAATGCAATTTGAATGTATGTCGAATTTTTCTCAATATTTCTAAATAAAAATCTGAAAAAAAAAAAAAAAAAAAAAATCTAAAAATATCAATATAGTTCTTTTTAGTATCGATACAGTATTGCAAAATGAAATATCACGATATATTGCAGAACTGATATTTTCTTCCAGCCCTATACAGGACTCTGCTGCTTTCTCCCAACTTTAGTCTCCATGTTTCCAGGTAGAGTGGGGACCAGAAGACGCCTCTAAATGACAAGTGACGAGAAGCGACGGAGCGTGGAGTGTTCAACGGTGCCACCAACTAAAATTGCTCGAGCAAAATAAATCGATTACATATCAATCCGACATTGACAAAGACGAAAACAAAGGGAATTTTATCCATCATTTTTATATGTTTTAGTTAGTTTTGTAAACGCACAATACAGTTTCAGTTAGTTCTTGTTTTTTCAGTTTTTATTTATTTCAGTTAACGAAAATGTTTTTCGATTCTACTTTTTGTCATTTCATTAGTTTTTGTTAACAACAATAATAACGTTGATACTGTCCATCACTATGTTGGCCTTATTGTTTTATTTGATCCTTTAAACTAATACTGGAACTTAAATCTATTGAGCAACTAAAAAAGGATTTCACTCAACGACTTATTTTGTCCAGTGCAGATAAAACTGAACATTCTGCACTGAGAGACGCAATTTAACCTACATTTTTCATGGAATTTTTCCCATAAAGTAGGGTTAGACTTTGCTTACATCCGAACAAATATAAGACCTAAACTCATTTGAGAGGAAACATAGTCTAGTTTCTCTTTTTAACCCTTTCCAGACTGATAAGCATCAACTGCTCTCTTGAGGAGTAGTACCATACTTATATGTAAACCTCTTCACAGAAATATTAAATGTTAATTCTGCAGATATTGCGTGTAAACAAAACAAGTCTTTTGACCATCCAGTTAAAGCTATAATAACGGCGTCCTGTGGTTAAGCCATAAAGACCCAGTGTTACTATTGTGTCAGTTCCCAAAGGAATTTTTTTTTCTCTATTTAACCTTTTTTAAGTGATTTATCACCATTTATTACAATATTATCCACTGTATTATACATTTTTCAGTGAAAATCAAGTATTTTCCCCAATGTTTAATTTAGTGATCATGTAAATTTAAAGGTTATTATTTTACAACAGAAAAAAACTGGAGTAAAAGTGACTTTTTCAGCAAAAAATATTACAATGACTGAACATAAAAACAAGCATCTACAACTTCTGTCATTTGTCAAACTCCATGGGTTTTAGTGTCTTTAGTGAAAATCAGGTATTTTCTCATATTTAATCCACGTGTAAATATTCATAAAAGCTCAGAATAATTTCATAGATTATTAAATCAAAACAAATTCAACTGGAGAAAAAGTGACCTTTTCAGCAAAATATATCAGGAAGTGAACATAAAAACAAGCATTACAACTATTGTTATCAGTCCAACTCCATGGGTTTTACTGGTGAGTCAATGTTGTAGAAGATGACGGTGTTTCCACGGTAACTACGGAGCCTCTGAATGTCCAAATGGGTCATATGTGATGACCATGAAAAGATGACGAACTGTATTTTACACCAATTATTGACATGGATTGATAGAATTAGTGGATCAGAAGTTATTAAACGTTTTAGATCAGTAGATGGTTTTGGGTTTTTATGGGTTAATGTGAACTCTGTGAATCCTCCTGCAGTTGGATTGAGCCTTGGTTCAGATCACAAAGAGTTAATATGCAGCTGAAACACAGTCTGAGCTGCATCAGTTTAAGCTCAAGTGTAACTGTAACACTAATCCTTGAATGGGTTATCAGTGGTGAAAACTGTACTGCTACAAGACTGCGAAGGAGAGAGACTGGTTTACCATTGAAGCCAGTTTCAAATTTAGTCTTAAAGGGCTCATATTTGTCTAAACCCACTTTTCTTAGTCTGTGGTTTGTTTATTTTTTTGTGTATTTGGACCCTAATAGTTCATACAGTTTGAATTTGAACCCTCCAGCTGCTGCAAAAATATCTTTATATTCATTTGTACAAAAATCCAGTGGATTTCAACAACTTGTTTGAATTCCTGCTTAATTTGTTACGTTTTATAACTAGTTCCATCACGATATTTGCACATGTAAGGTCCAGACTTCAGACCAACATTTCTCCAGTTCGACATAATTGTTTGTCAGCAGCAGGGGTTGTAGAAAAAAACTGAAAATATGTCCAAACTTGGAGCCCATTACCTCAAATGTTCAGTTGTCGGTTGAACGGGACAGAGCAGCACAGCCGACAACTTGGAGGGGGCGGGGCCTGAAGTGGCTCATGTGCATTTAAAGGGACAGCGCTCCAAACCACCTTTCTGGTGTCATTCCTCAGAAATAGGGTTGAAGATGGACCTGTGGAGTTGAATGAATGAAGAATTCAGACCCAAGCAGAGCATTTACAGTTTATGGAGACCACAGAGAAATGTTGGAAAATGAAGAATTCCATTTAAAAAAGAAAAATATCACTGCTTTAACCCTATAACGCCAAACGTAGCATGTTTGATACATGAGTTTTGAAGCCCTTTACATGATCAGTGTGATTTTTTTTTTTTCTTGAAAAACCTGATGTATACAATTAGATACATGTAATACACAGATAATCCACCAGGGGGAGGAGTTCATTCACCAGAGGCCTTTCCAGTGACACTACGAGACTGTCATTAATGAGGAAGGAGGAAGAACTTTCACAATTTTGAAAAGGAATTAACAATTTGTTAGACATGTTTGTGTTTTTACCTCCGTCAAAGAGGCTATGTTTTCATTCGGGGTTTGTTTGTCTGTTAGCAAGATAGCTCAAAAAGTTGTGGACGGAGTTTGATTAAATTTTGAAGAAATGTTGATACCGGCACAAGGAACAAATGATTACATTTTAGTGGTCATCGGGGGGGGGGGGGGGGGGGGGGGGGGGTGACTAATCTGCCTTGGCAGAGGTCTGCGCTCTCCAGTGCTTTTCTAGAATTATGTTTTTGTTTGTTTAAAAATAATAATATTTGAGCTTTGAGACCTGATGGATCAAACATGATGCAAAATTGAAACTCATGCACAGAAACTGACATTTGAAAAAATTTTTTTTGGTTGTTCAGAAGGACCAATAAAGGCTCTTTCAAAAGAAATGAAATATTCTATCATTGATTTAATGGTTCAGGCTTTACAGGGTTAAAGCTGGAAACATCTTACAAAAAGGATAAGATTGTAGTTTCACAGCAGCGTGAATAATGGACTAGATTCTCAACCTACAGTTCAGGACCCAACATGGGGCTTAAGAGCTGTTTTTACTGGGTCTCCAACTGTCAGAGTAAAATACAAAAGAACCATATGAAATGTAAACCTATTTTTCCTGATTAAGAAGCTGTAGGAGAACAGTGTTCTCTGGAAGTATTTAATAAATGCTGATCTGAACAAAGCCATGAGAAAACTGCAGAAAAGGCCTCAGTCATAGAGGTGTAACACAACAAAAATGATGTAAACGATGATGAGAACAAAGCAAAAGACATAATTCATGATGTAACTTTGTAAATGAGAGTCATGAGGAGACTCAACATGTTTCTTTTGAGTCTGGAGCTGAAAAAGTTTGGGAATGGCTGGACTAGAGCCACAGAACATGATGTAAAAGACACATCAAGACAAAACAATGTACAAGAAAAAAAAAAGAAGTAAAAGATAGAAATGACACAAAAAACATGACAAAAAAAGAGATGAAGATGAAAACAAAGCAACAACACAAAACTATACAGAGTGAAAAAATATATCGACAAGATGAAAGAAACATAAAAAACAAATCATGATCCTATTTTGCAAATTTGGGTCCTGAAGCTGAAAAAGTTTATGAATCGCTGGCAAGAGTCATCAGAAATTATGTAAAAGACACAAGCAACACAAAAGACAACAATGAATTTAAAGACACAATAAGACAAAAAAGTATGTAAGACAGAGACGACACAAAATGACAAAAACCTGGGAAAAGTCAGAGATTACATAACATTCGCAACAACAAAAAATGACATAACATTTGATAAAAGCCACAAGATAAATATGTACAAGATAAAAATGACATAAAACATGAAAAAGTAAAAAAAAATATGTAGAAAGATGTAACATTTGCACCAAAAATGATGTAATGACAAAAATTACACAAAAAAACCCAATAAATCAAAAAGACATGAGGAGAAAAACAATGTAAAAGACATGACAAGTTGGAAAAGTAAAAAAATTACATAAAACACGCAACAAGAAAAAAAAACGAGGAAAAATTTTATAAGACACCAGAAAAAAAGAAGATAAAAAAACATAAAAGATACAAGAAAAAAAATGACGAAGAAAGACAAAATATTTGCAACAAAAATGATGTAATGACAAAAATTACATTAAAAAAAAACAATAAAACAAAAAGACATGAGGAAAAAAACTATGTAAAAAGACGTGACAAGTTGGAAAAATAAAAATAAAAAAATACATAAAAGATGCAACAAGAAAAAAGCCTGTGTAGACGTGTATGTGGAAAGATATAAAATGAAAATGATCTGAAGGCAAAAATTAGAATGAAAGACGCAACAAAAAAATTAGAACAAAAATTTCATTAAAGACACAAGAAAAAAATATCAGAAAAGACAAAAAATGGCAAAAGTGACTACAAAATATACATAAAACATGTACTAAGAAAATACACAAAAATGTATTATATATATTTAAATAATAACAATAATAATAATCATCATCATCATAAATAGATATATAAATAGATAAATAAATAATAACCGGGACAAAAACAGTGTATAAGCTGTCCTCAGTCTGGTCCATGTCCGTCTGTCCACAGTCCCGTGTCCTGCTCATGGACACTCCGGCAGAGTGAATCCCTGCCAACACAGAAGCTGAACCCACAGTTCTGTGCTCACAGTATCGTCTCCGCTCTGGCCTTCCCCTTCCCATGACGCCATGTTGACCTTAAGCGGCGTTGTGATTAAGTGGAGTCCCTCCACTCCAGTATCCCCTCGACCGTTTCATCTTAATCACTGAGCTCAGATTGGAGATCCGTGACGTGTCCTTCCAGCCTGTACAACACATCTGCAGGGACTTAGTTCAGCGCTGGAACGGAGAACGCCCTGATAGATACAGGAGCTTGTCTGGGAGCTGCCAACAGCGCATTTTTCAGTCATTACATTCAATTTATAACTTTAGTTTGGGTTTATTTGATATTTTATAGTGAAGAATGAAAAATTATTTGAAAATGTGTGCAGTCGGTGCCTCCAGTGTCCGGCCTTTGCTCATAATATTTCCCAGCATGCATGTTACTTTTAAGGATCTGTTAAATACATGACTCTGCACTTAGTGACTTGTACAATTATCTTTTAAACTGCAAAAAAGGAATAACTGACTTAGACAAACTGACTTGAATTTGGAATATTTATCTTAAAAGGGCATTTTTTTTTAGATTTATTTACTTATTTAGACTTAATCTTGTTAAGATTGTTTGACTTGTTCCACTTATTTTCATCTTGAGCTACCACCATTTATATTACAAAACTACTTATTACAACTAATTTTAAATAATATTTATCACAAAACAAGCTCCATTGTCAGGGATGAGTATGGAGGACACAGAAACTGTTTACCCTCAAGAAATTTGTACTTGTTTTATGCAGTTTTACAGGTAAATACTTACCTATTGAGTCATTACATCTCATACACTGCAAAAATCTAAATCTTACCAAGTGTATTTTTCTCATTTCTAGTCCAAATATCTCATCACACTTAAAATAAGACAGAATCACCTAAAGAGGAACTTTTCGGTGAGATATAAGAACTGATTTATAGACAATAGATCTGGAAAATCTGATTTCAAGAAACCTTACCAAGATAATTTTCACTTGTTCCATTGGCAGATTTTTTTGCTTGATTCAAGATTTTTGTTTTTCTGCTTAATTCAAGACTTTTTGTTAATTCAAGTTTTTTTTTGCTTAATTCAGTTTTTTTTTTTTTTTGCTTAATTCAAGATTTTTTTGCTTGATTCAAGGTTTTTTTTTTTTTTTGCTGAATTCAAGCCCTTTTGCTTAATTAAATTTTTTTTTTGCTTAATTCAATGTTTTTTTTGCTTAAGTCAAGATTTTTTTGGGCTTAATTCAAGATTTTTTTTGCTTAATTCAAGCCTTTTTTTGGGTTAATTCAAGATTTTTGTCGTAAGTCAAGATTTTTTTTGCTTAATTCAAGCAACAAACACTTAAAACAAGACATAATCATCTAAAAAGTAACTTTTTAGTGAGATATAAGAACTTATTTTTAGACAATAGATCTTGAAAATCTTATTTCAAGAAACCTTACCAAGATTCACTTGTTCCATTGGCAGATTTTTTGCTTAATTCAAGATATTTTTTCTTGAATTAAGCAAAAAATGACATTGGTGTAAAAGAAATAGTGGAATCATTTGGTCCCAGCTTTATTTGTAACGTCCTTGGAGGTCGTAACAGAACCGCGATAAAGGTGGAATCATGATTTCGGAATGCTATGGAAAACTGATTCACCAGTAAAACCCATGGAGTTGGATCAATGACAGTGGATGAACACATTTGGTTTATGTTCAGTTATTGATATATTTTGCTGAAAAAGTCACTTTTTCATCGGTTTTCTGTTTCTGATATAATAACCCTCAACTTTAATCTGAGCTTTTATGAACGTCTACATGATCAGTGAATTAAATATAGGAAAATATATGATTTTCACCGAAAAAAATGCAAAATACAAAGGATAATATTATAATAAATAGCGATAGATCACTTAAGAAAAGTTAAATCTGGACTGAATTAATTTGAGAACTGCTACAAAAGTACCACTGGGTCTTTATGGGTTAATGCAGTAACAGATTATTATAAGTCATTCTTGTCTTTATGGCGTTGACCTTTCATGCTTTAAATGTGTCAAAAGAAGGTCATTCCTATATGACAAAAAGACACCAAGCATCATAATGAATGTTACATAAAATACACTTACAAATCCCATAATTACCTTTGTGCATATCATACTTCAAGTGCTCTGAGAGGAAACAAGGACTCGACCCACTTCTGTGGACTTTCTGGCTGTAGGAAATCCACCCCGTGAGTCTGACTTGAGCTGTATTTACATTGGACCGGCATCACCTGCGGACCTCTGGTCATTTGTAATAATTGCAGAGGTTTTCTGTGATCTTAATCCTGTGTGGTCCACAAGCTGTAGAGTTGAAAACCACTAATCTGCTCTTCTAAAGGAACCAAAAGTGACCACACAATAGAGCTATTCTGGCTTACCTTCACTAATGAACGCTAACCTGACAAAAGCAGAAACACCTCCGCTGTGGTGCAGAGGCGTCCTGGTCCAGTCCACCTGGAGTCCAAGTGTTCCTCAGTCTGACAGAAAAG
The DNA here is from genome assembly GCF_902148855.1 of Sphaeramia orbicularis. Taxonomy (NCBI): domain Eukaryota; kingdom Metazoa; phylum Chordata; class Actinopteri; order Kurtiformes; family Apogonidae; genus Sphaeramia; species Sphaeramia orbicularis. The sequence goes on along the minus strand of NC_043977.1, from coordinate 5,062,790 downwards.
ACACAAACACAAGACGCAGAAGTATGAGCTTCGTCTAAATCACAGCCCTGGAGCAATACAGATATGTTTCTAAACAGATATTTTCTTCCTCTATCCACACAACTAGGGATGGGAATCGTTAAGAATTTATCAATTCCGATTCCATTGCCGATTTTGCTTATCGATCCGATTCCTTATTGATTCTCAGTGGGTGAGGGAATAAAAGAGTACAAATGGGTGTGTTTGCATTAACGGTCTTTTATATTTCCATCTCTGCAAAGAAAATATAACATATACAGTATGTACAAATAATAATGACAGATGCCCGATTCGGGGCAGGGGGGCAGTGAAAGTGAAACTAAAGACGCTTTACTAATTCCTCTATTGCCGCATTTCCACTACATCGAACCAGTTCGACTCAGCTCAGCTCGTCTCCTGTTGTTGTACACCTCCTTTACTTTCCCCTACCTTCGGAAACTTGTATTTGGGTATGACGTATGTTGCCCACACCGGAACCAGAACTGGGCCAGGCATTCACTCTGCTGCTACATTCACAAGTGTCGCTAAGTATCGTTTCAAATACTTGACATTCCTGTAAATGAATCACATGCTGTGGACAAATGTTTGAGCAGATTGGAGGGATTCCACACTTTTGAAGACATGGAAGCTTTGACAGTGTTCCAAGTAAGTGGACCTGGTGTGGTCTTTTTAGACCGTTTCTGCCTCAACACCATGTTAGCTACGTTCTGACCAAAACAATGCAGCGTACGCATGATGTCATCGCACATGCGCAACAAAGACAGAATCAATAAGCAGAATCATTAAGCAGGCACGCAAACGATTCCAACAAATCGAGCTACTGGGATCCGGTTCTCAAAAAAGAAGCGGTTCTCGATTCCCATCCCTACACACAACAACACAATATTACTGCCAATCTAGTCCAAACCCTCAGACAAACCACAGTAGTAGTTGTCCAACCTGTGGACACTGTGGATAAAACTGGACGGATCAGACTCAGAGGCTTTAATCTGTTATTGGGTGTAGTTCAGCTGTAAACTTGTGTTCCCTTAAGTGTTGGTTGTGGTTATGGAGGTAGATTCTTTACATATCTATACATACTCACATATACTGTCCATAACGCCGGTCAAGTCCGGTCCAGTTCGGTCTGGTCTGGTCCATCTCCCAAATGTATCAGTGCTGACCTCCATCTACTGCTGATCTATACACCTGGATTTGATGTTTCAGGTGCAGCTTCATCACACAAACACATAATAGACATGAGTAAAATGATGGTGACGCCATCGTTTAACAATCACTACGTTTTCCTTGTAAACACAGAGACACAAACCAGAGTTTTAACAATCTATCATTTTAAAGCAGGGCTCTCAAACTCATTTTCTTTCAGGTTCCACATTCAGCCTGATTTGATCCCCAGTGGGCCGGACCAGTAAAATAACAACAGAATAACCTTTAAATAATGACAACTCCAAATTTTTGTCTTTGTTTTAGTGCAAAACCCTCCCATTAAATTATGAAAACACTTACTTTCATAAACTATTCAAACAAACAAGATATGAATAACCTGAAAAAACTGAAATTTCTAAAGAAAAATATGTACATTTTTTAACAATATTGTGCCTCAACTTCTCATTTCTACATGTGCATGATGGATCAGATCTACAAAGACACTAAACACTGAGGAACAGCCAGAAAAGAGTTCAAACTGTGCTGAATTTTTGTCCAGGTTATTCACATTTTATTGTTAAAGGATAGTTTGTAAATGCAAATATTTTCACAATTTAATGTTATTTTTTGCACTAAAACAAAGACAAATATTTGAAGCTGTCATTATGTAGAGGTATATGTAATATTATTTTTTTCACATCAAACCAAGAAGAAAATCTGCAGTCATGATTTTTTGTCAGTTCTTCTGCTGTTATTATTTGACTGTAGATCATATTGGTCTGTATGTGGAACCTGAACTAAAATGAGTTCCACAGCCTTAACTGTGGAATTTTTACACTTTGTAAATTCATCCCAGGGGCCGGCTTGGAACCTTTGGCGGGCCGCATTTGGCCCCCGGGCCGCATGTTTGACACCCCTGTTTTAAAGCATGTTCAAAAAGCTCGGTTTTTGATCTAAAATGCTGTTAATGTATGGACCAGAGGCCCCAATGTAGAGAAAAATATTCAGTTTGATACGCTGTAGACAGGGAGTTAGTCTTTTTTTTTTTTTTTTTTTTGTGGACAGAGAGGAGAGAGCTGCAGAAGGAAGGTGTGCATTTTCTAATTCTGTGTTTTCTTTCCCACCGATTTCAACTCCTGCAGCTTTAATGACATGGAACTAGCCTCGTTTCCAACTGTGTGTACAGTGCTGTGTTTTTTTCCGGCTCATATTGCATAAACTCTCCGTGTACAAGATCCAACTATACAGAAATATTGCACTAAATTGTGGTTTCCTCTGGGATTTGTAACTGATGGAACTAAAAGAGCATTGGTCCCGGTTCTGAAGCGTTTTTCCCTCCCTGCCTCCCTCCCTCCCTCTCTCCTCCACCTAGGAAAAGCTAACAGGCCTAACCCATGTCCTACCACACCTATCGTACACACGCTACGCACACACATTCCCCCTCTCACACTGCTTTCATCTGGGCGTGAAATGGATTCCTACTGTCTGCCAAAACGCACCACCTATCTCTGGATGTGATTCTTTTTCACCCTCTTTCCCTTTTCTCTTCTGTGCCACACGTGTGCCCCCCTTTGTTTCCAGGGAAAAAATGCCTCGCCTGCAACTGCAAAAAAAAAAAAAAAATCCACAAAACACGTTCCCAGGCGAGCACGATCAGGGGGAACGATAAGAAATTCCCACCGGAGCTAATATTTTATATGACAACTCGAATTTGGACTAAATCAGAAACACATGACAACGCAAACCTTTTTAAAACAAACCACAGTCATCCTTGGAATCCCCAGGAGAAAGGCATGTTCATGAAATTCCTTCTGAACTGGCACACACAAACACACACACACACACACACACAGAGCGAGGCAGCTCGTAGTATAAAATATTGATACCTCCCGCTGCCACATGATTTTACATGTCTAAAAGCAGAAAGTGTGTTTTTAGAGGAAGGAACTGAAGTTATGCAAAATGATGGTCTTGTCACAGCAAGTAATGAAAGTAAACCCCACTCCAGTCAACTGCCTCTCACTGAAAATGGCTGCAATCTGTCAACAAAGTTCTAGATAATTTGGTGTGATTCAGATATGCTCTGCTCTCCCTCTCTCACAGGGTTGGCCCGTTGTTGACTTGGTGACCCTATAATAATTGGACACATATTAGGTGAATCATAACAATCTGCAGACACTTGGAATGGACCAGCTGACTGCAGTTATCGAAAAAGAATCAACTGTTACTCAAACACAGAGATGACGGTGAGGAGTTAAACAACAACGTTTTGTAGAATCAGGTACATATCTGGTCTCAATAACATGTACGTTACCGCTCAAACTGCCAGAGGAATTTTGATTTGTTCCTTTTCACAGATCTCTGGCTGAGTTTCCCCCTGCACGGCCGTGTCCGTATGCGCAGGGAGACGGTCGAACAGCTGTTACCCGACATGACATTCAGGCCATTACATAGTCTATCAGCCCTTTGGAAATTAACCCAACATCTGCTAATAAGATGTTCTGAACATTGAAACGTGTATCGTCTAACCCTTTGACATTCAGCTGAACTGTTTAGTAACACGTCTTACTCAAAATACGTTAAACTGAACTCAACCGGAGCTAAATTGGATTAAATTTGGAAAAAAAAGAACTTCCACCAGGTGTCACTAGTCGCTTTTCCATAGGACATCTGCGCAAAACTTTACCGATATTTACTAAATGTCGGAAAAACAGAAGTGCGTAATGTCGGTTTTTCCATTAAATCACAAATGCGATGATTTGTTTATTTATTAACGTGAGATGACAAGAGAAGTCATTCCATAAACATGGCAACGAACGTAAATATTAGGGCTGTGTATCGGCAGGAATCTGGCGATACAATACAAATCACAATACTAGGATCATGATACGATATATCACAATATATCATGATACTGTTAAAAAGGCAATTTTTTTTTGGTGTTTCTTTTCATTTTTAATGATTATTTCCTTTAAGAATTGAATTACATCAGAAATCTGCACAAATACTAAACACATTTTTATTTGATCGGAACAGGATCTAATGCTATATCACAAAATGTTCCTGTGTTCAAACTGAAATTCTGTTTTACAGACATTACAGTTGAAGATCCTGTTCAAATGTTCATATTCTATTAGTTCAGAACTAACATCATAACATTATTTTTGTGCGATCCCAACAATGGAACTAACATCTTTTAACAAAAGTGTTAAATAATAATAAATAAAATATAAACAAAAAAGAAAAAGAAACATGAAACTCCGCCATATCTGCATTTGAATAAATACCTAAAAAATTCGATACAGTACTTTTTAATATTGATACACTATTGTGAAATGAAATATCACGATATATTGCAGAACTGATATATTCTTACACCCCTAGTAAATATGGTGTTGATTTACAGATACATTCATTATTATTACCTCTCTATTACCCCTCTACAAAGCCCGTTAGGGGAAATTGAGAAAAAAAAAAAAAAAAAGTCAAGTCCAGTTTTGAAAGATCTTATAATTACTTTTTTTTTTTTTTTTGCTCAACAGGCTCTGTATACTTCACTTCCTTACAGCAAGTTAGCAACAAAGTCACTCCAGACATGAGCTCTTTGTGTAAATCATCATCTATTTTCAACACATTATGATCCTGAATCCTGCTTTACCAAATAGTTGAACTGACCTTAAATGGTAATAATGGTAGTGAAGCTAAGCTAACATTGCTTCGTTAAAACAGACTATTTGCTAAAGAAAAAAACCCAGTTCTTATCATGAATTTTGCTTGATAATAAATCCCATGTTATTCCATTATATAAACTGAAATAACAAGTGAAACATGAATAAATTGATTTTTTTTTACTGTCAGAAAAACAGACGTGCGTAATGTTGTTTTTTCCATTAAATCACAAATGCGATGATTTGTTTATTTATTATCGTGAGATGACATGAGAGGTCATTCCATAAACATGGCAATGAATGTAAATATTGTACGGATTTGCAGATATATTCATGATTATTATATATTACCCCTCTATTATATATTACCCCTCCGTTAGGGGAATTGAGAAAAAAAAAAAATTGAGTTAAGTTTTGCAAGATCTTTTTTTTTTTCTCAACAGGCTCTGTATACTTCACTTCCTTACAGCAAGTTAGCAACAAAAAGTCACTCCAGACATGAGCTCTTTGTGTAAATCATCATCTATTTTCAACACATTATGATCCTGAATCCTGCTTTACCAAATAGTTGAACTGACCTTAAATGGTAATAATGGTAGTGAAGCTAAGCTAACGTAGCCTCGTTAAAACAGACTATTTGCTAAAGAAGAAACCCACTTCTTATCATGAATTTTGCTTGATAATAAATTCCATGTTATTCCATTATATAAACTGAAATAATAAGTGAAACATGAATAAACTGATTTTTTTTACTGTCAGAAAAACAGAAGTGCATAATGTTGTTTTTTCCATTAAATCACAAATGCGATGATTTGTTTATTATCGTGAGATGACAAGAGAAGTCATTCCATAAACATGGCAATGAACGTAAATATCGTACGGATGTGCAGATATATTCATGATTATTATATATTGCCCCTCTACAGAGCCCGTTAGGGGAAATTGAGAAAAAAAAAAAAAAAAATCGAGTCAAGTTTTGCAAGATTTTTTTTTTTTTTTACTCAACAGGCTCTGTATACTTCACTTCCTTACAGCAAGTTAGCAACAAAGTCACTCCAGACATGAGGTCTTTGTGTAAATCATCATATATTTTCAACACATTATGATCCTGAATCCTGCTTTACCAAATAGTTGAACTGACCTTAAATGGTAATAATGGTAGTGAAGCTAAGCTAACGTAGCCTCGTTAAAACAGATTATTTGCTAAAGAAAAAAACCCACTTCTTATCATGAATTTTGCTTGATAATAAATTCCATGTTATTCCATTATATAAACTGAAATAATAAGTGAAACATGAATAAACTGATTTTTTTTTTTACAGTGCAAAACCATACGCTACAGGCTAAGGTAGGAAACTTATCAAAATTCACGGTGGTTAATATAATAGATTTCATGCTATTCCATTATACAGTATATTTTAAAGAAAAAAATAATATTTGAGAGTATGATGTAAAACTGATTCTTGTCATCCATCCTCTATTGTTTGATTCTTAGAGGAAACATTAAAGAGGTCGATTTAACCGGTTCCAAAACACCTGAAGACTGATGTGATTAAATACCAGACGGTTATAATTTTCTGGAGAAGTTAACCATTTGGACTGTGTTATTTTTAATCCAATAGCATCAACGAGTTAGGCATGGTACAAACCAAGCAGACATGTCCTTACAATTTGTGAGCAACGATAACATCAGCGCTCAACTTCTTCATGATTAGATTTGATTTGGCCAAAATGTGGTGTGATGCTATTCCCGCAGACACTGAGTTTACGAGTAGATCTGTGTCCTGGCATGTGTTTCCATTGTGCTAATAACATTTTGTTCCACTACTTTTGCCAGTTTTACTCACTAGAACATTTTTTTTTTTTTTTATGGAGAGATGTTGTATTGAATCGGTTTAACCCCTAAAGACCCAAACATCCACTGGTGACCAAAACCATCAACTGATCTAAACTGATTAATACCACTAATCCTATCAATACATGTAAATAATTGGTTAAAAATAGAGTTATTCATCTTGGTCATCAGATATGACCCATTTGGACGTGCAGCGGCTCCGGAGTTACCATGGAAACACTGTCATCTTCTACAACATAGATTCACCAGTAAAACCCATGGAGTTGGATCAATGACAGTGGATGGACACACTGGGTTTATGAATATTAAATAGTAAAAACAATGAATAAAAACCAATGAAAAATGTACAGAAATAACGTAAAAAAAAAAAAAAAAAAAAAAAAAGCAAAGAAAGCAAAGAAATTAACTAGAATGAAGTAATGAATAAATAAATAAATAAATACATAAATAAATAAATAAATAAAAATAATAATAAAATAAGTAACAAAATGAAGAAAAATAACCAAAGTGATCAATAAAATCAATAAAAATGAATAATAAATCAACAAAATAATAAGTAACATGGACAAAATAAGCGTCAAATTGAACAGAATTGAAGAAAAAAAAAAATCACAAAAAAGGCAACAAAAGTTAATAAAAACGAACATAATAAGGTTGATACACTTGTTCTCCGTTTGTGGAAACACCGTCATCTTCTACAACATTGATTCACCAGTGAAATCCATGGAGTTGGATCCATGACAGTGGATGGACACACTGGGTTTATGTATATTACATAGTAAATAAAATGAATAAAACCAATGAAAAATGTACAAAAATAATAAATTACATAAAAAATAAGCAAAGAAATTAACTAAAATGAAGTAAAAAAAAATAAAAAAATAAAATAAAATAAAAAAATAATAAGCAACAAAATGAAAAAACCCCAAAGTGATCAATAAAATCAACAAAAATGAAAAATAAATCAACAAAATATTAAGTAACATGAACAAAATAAGTGGACAAATTGAACAGAATAGAAGAAAATAAAATAAAATAGGCCACAAAAATTAATAAAAATGCACCAAATAAGGTTGATGCACTTGTTTTATATTCATGGAAACACTACAACATTGATTCACCAGTAAAACCCATGGAGTTGGATCAATGACACTGGGTTTATGTTCAGTTAATGATATATTTTACTGTTAAAGTCACATTTTCTTCAGTTTTCTGTTTTGATATAATAATTTTTGAATTAACACTGAGTTTTCATGAACATCTAAAATGAATATAGGAAATTAAATATAGGAAGATACATAATTTACAGTGAAAAATGCAAAAATACAGAGGATAATATTATAAAAAATGGTGACAAATCACTTAAGAACAGTTAAATATAGAGAAAACAAAAAGTAGCACTGGGTTTTTATGGGTTAAGCCGATGTGGAGGTGATTCACACAACAGGAAATCAAAGCTGTTTTAATGAGTCATAACCGAAAATAGCTGATTTTGTTTTCCCGAGAACTACTTACGTTTGTATTGTTTATAAAAATACTCTTATGAAATACATGACAAAGGAGGTGACGCGACTTAGCTACAACAACGTTTCTACAAAAACGAAAAACCAGATTGTGTTCTATGTGTTTTACTCATCTTTCTCTGTCAGAACACATGCAGACACACAGCCAGGGTGATTCATCAGCATTACCGGCAGAGCACTAACTTCATTCGAACAGATCTTATCTAGTTCGCCCCGTTCACCATTTGAAAGCCCTGAGTGTCTTTAGCCTTTCTTCTTTGTCCAACTTGTGTCCAGAGGGCTTGTGGTGTTGCTGCTTGTTTGCAAAGAGGTACAAGGGAAACCTGGAGATGGGTATCACACCCTCAGACACACAAAGATGGACTGGAAGATAGAGGGCGTAAATGACTTATGGATCGGCCTTCCATGTTTCACAAGAGACGCATCCATGGAACAGGTCATTCTATTTAAACTCCTATAGCTGTTACATGTATTTAACCCTTTCATGCACAGTGGTCACTACAGAGGACAGTTCTTCTCCAGCTGTCCTCTTGTACATTCATGGGTTTTGTTGTTTTCAGTCAACACATTGGACACTCTTGCACCATCCCATAATACAGGGTGGGGAAGCAAAATTTACAATGAACATTTAGTTGTTTTTTCTCAGCAGGCACTACGTCAATTGTTTTGAAACCAAACATATACTGATGTCATAATCATACCTAACACTATTATCCATACCTTTTCAGAAACTTTTGCCCATATGAGTAATCAGGAAAGCAAACGTCAAAGAGTGTGTGATTTGCTGAATGCACTCGTCACACCAAAGGAGATTTCAAAAATAGTTGGAGTGTCCATAAAGACTGTTTAGAATGGAAAGAAGAGAATGACTATGAGCAAAACTATTACCAGAAAGTCTGGAAGATATGATTAAAGAAGAATGGGAGAAGTTGTCACCCCAATATTTGAGGAACACTTGTGCAAGTTTCAGGAAGCGTGTGAAGGCAGTTATTGAGAAACAAGGAGGACACATAGAATAAAAACATTTTCTATTATGGACATTTTCTTGTGGCAAATAAATTCTCATGACTTTCAATAAACTAACTGGTCATACACTGTCTTTCAATCCCTGCCTCAAAATATTGTAAATTTTGCTTCCCCACCCTGTAGACTGACATTCATACTGTTACTGTAACTTTGCTGTTCTTGATAGACGTGATCTGCAGTAATGCGTTTGATTAAGAAATCAAATGTTTGTTATTAGACTGTAATCAATATATATATATATTTTTTTTTAAACAAAAGTTGTTTTTTTTATGTTATCTTCATGAAGTGAGTAATGAATAGTATCGGAGTATGATAAAATGTGAGAAAACATTAGATTAGTAGCATTGAAAATGTTTTCACTTCATAGATTTCACACAGTATATCAGTAAATAATGTTTCTTCACTTGAAATATTAAACGCATGGTGTCCAGCTGAAACTCCATGAAAAACATGTTCTTTTTTTTTTTTTTTCAAATGCATTGTTTGTTTTTTTTGGTTTGTTTTTGTTTTTTTGTTTTAGAAAAATAAAAACACTCAGGAAAAATTCTCATAATTCATGCATGAAAGGGTTAAACTCCTATAGTTGTTGCATGTATTTAACCCTTTCATGCATAATGGTCACTACAGAGGACAGTTCTTCTGCAGCTGTTCTCTTGTATATTCATGGGTTTGGTTGTTTTAGTTCCATATCAGCCAACACAGTGGATGCTTGTTCATCATCTCATACACTGACACTAGTCGCTTTTCCATTGATTCTCAAATTATGTGAATTTAACTTGCACATGAAAATTTACCTAATGAAAAAAACGACAATTTCGCCAAAACTCTCAAGGTTTTTGTGCTGGCAAGAGGTGGTTTTTCGGGTGTAGCGCAGTTGGTATAACAAGCAAAACTGCAATGGAAAGATCTTTTCCTGCAACTAGAGTCGTGGATTAAAAAAAAAAAAAAAAAAAAAAAACAGATGTTGATGGATGTTACAACAAGCAAAGAAGGAGAGTTTTAAAACAAACGTGTCGTATGTATGGACACACCAGGAAACTGAATCAGTTTTTAATTTAACCCTTTCATGCACAGTGGTCAGTACAGTAGACAGTTCTTCTCCAGCTGTTCTCTTGTATGTTCATGGATTTTGTTGCTTTACGTGCATATCAACCAACACAGTGGATACTTATACACCATCCCATAATACACTGCAATTCATACCGTTACTGTAACATTCCTGTTCTTGATAAACCTGATCTGCAGCAACATATTTGAGTGTAAATCAGTTGCTAATTGTTATTAGACTGTAATTAACAGTTTTTGGGGTGTTTTTTAAGTTGTCGTGTTTTGTTGTGTTTTGCATATTATTTGAGTGAGTAATAACTACTATTATAGTATTTTCAAATGTGAGAAAACGTCAGATTAGCAACATTACAAAAAACATTTATTTCATAGTTTTCACACAGTATGACAGTAAATGTTTCTTTGCTTCAAAAATTAAACTCATGGTGTCCAGCTGAGTGGACATTTTTGTAACTCCATGAAAAATAGGATCATTAAAAAAAAAAAAAAAAAAGAAAAAAAGAAAAAAATTCAATCACATTGTGTTTTTTTCATGCTTAAAGAGGGCTAAAAACACTCAGGAAAAAAATCTTGATTAAGGTTCTCATAATTCATGCATGAAAGGGTTAATACGAGATAGAAGGGAAATATATAATAATAATAATAATAATAATAATAATAATAATAATAATAATAATGATAATAATAATAATAATGAATGTATCTGTAAATCAACACCATATTTACGCTCATTGACATGTTTATGGAATGACTTCTCATGTCATCTCCTGATAATAAATAAACAAATCATCGCATTTGTGATTTAACCTCCTCAGACCCAGCTATGGGTTTTCTGTCCACATTTGTAGACAAGAGTCTTACAACTTTATACAAAAAAAAAAAAGAAAAGAAAACTGTCCACCACAAAGGACATTCCATAAAAATTTTAAAAACTGCATCTGAAAAAACTGTTGCATCATGATGTTTCCAATTTAGGCACTGATTTAATAAAAAAACAAAAAAAGCTGGTACTTTGCTGACATTTCCTGGGTCTTAGGAGGTTAATGGAAAAACCGACATTACGCACTTCTGTTTTTTTGACATTTAGTAAATATCGGTAAAGTTTCACGCATATGTTCAATGGAAAAGTGACTATTCATATAATTACTGTAACTTTGCTGTTCTTGATAAACCTGATCTGCACAAACATGTTTGAGTGTAAGTTAATTCCAAGACTGTAATTAACAGTTTTCTTAAACAATTTTTTTTTTTGCATATTATCTCCATGAAGTGTGTAATAACTAGTATTAGAGCATGTTAAATTGTGAGAATACATCAGAATAGCTGCATTAAAAATCTTTTTATTTCATAGTTTTCACACAGTATATCACATTCTGATATTGCATTTTAAATACATGTTTCTTTGCTTCAAAAATTAAAGCTGAGTGGACATTTTTGTAACTCCATAAAAAATAGATTCATTAAAAAAAATTGCCATCACATTGTTTTTTTCATGCCTAAAGAGGAATAAAAAAAGTCGGGAAAAAAATCTTGACTAAGGTTGTCATAATTCATGCATCGAAGGGTTAATATTTCCTGGGCTTTGGAACCTACTTCAGCTGCTGCTTTGCAGTTAGATGATCAGACTAATCTGTTTGGATTTAAGGTCTTCCGTGTTGCTGTACCAAATAAGCTCAAGGCCTGTTTTGTCAGTTTAATGAGGATCTAATTAACCTCATCTGTGACTTGGAGAAATGGGAACGGCTCAGGGAATTCGGTTTGTTTGTATGTGGCTCCATCTAGTGGAAGTTGTTGAAAGCTGATGATATGAATGTGTTGAAGGCTCAGGTGCAGCTCTTTTAACCCTTTCATGCACAGTGGTCACTCCAGTGGACAGTTCTTCTCCAGCTGTTCTCTTGGACATTCCTGGGTTTTGTTGTTTTAGTTCCACATCAGCCAACACAGCACCATCCCATACACTGCAGTTCAGACCATTACTGTAACTTTGCTGTTCTTGGTAAACCTGATCTGCACTAACATGTTTGCTAATTGATTTTAGACTGTAATTAAGTTTTCTTAAACAAAAAGGTTTTTTTTTTTTTTTTTGCATATTATCTCCATGAAGTGAGTAATAACTAGTATTAGTGTATGTTAAAATGTGAGAAAACATCTGATTAGCTGCATTAAAAATGTTTTTATTTCATAGTTTTCACACAGTATATCACTTTCTGATATTGCGATTTAACCCTTTCATGCATGAATTGTGAGAACCTTAATCAAGGTTTATTTTCTTGAGTGTTTTTATCTCTCTTTAGGCATGAAAAAAACAATGCGATTGAAAATTTTGTTATGAATCTATTTTTCATGGAGTTCCAAAAATGTCCACTCAGTTTGACACCATGCAATTAATTTTTGAAGCAAAAAAAACACGTATCTACTGATACATCACTTGAAAACTATGAAATAAAAAAATAATGATAATAATGCTTCTAATCTAATGTTTTCTCACATTTTAACATACTCTGATACTAATCGTGATCGTAACACTGCCCCCACTGGCTTGTACCGCAGGCGCTAGGCATGATGGGTCTTGGTCTATGTTTATACGGTATTTTGTAAATAAAGTATGAAAAAAAAAGGGAAGGAATGTTTGTAGCTTACCTTACACAGAGACATGGCAGTTATGCTAGGCTAAACCGGTTCAATGAGGATCCAGGAGGTTTCATTCGAGACAATATACGAATAAATCTTCGGCCGACAGAAGATTACAAAGCTGTTAGCAAGCTAGGCTATCGTTGATAGCTTCAAATTAAGATAGCTGGCGAATTAAGCTAGCAAGCTAGGTTATCATAGCTAGCTAGCGAATTAAGCTAGCTTGCTAAATGAAACAATTGGCACAGACATGAAGAAAGAAGTTAGCGGATCTACAGGTTACAGAAAAGAGAACGGTCAGATTTCAGGGAGATGAAGCACAAGATGCAAAGTTATTAACACCGATCTGAAGGAAATGACAAACGGGGTTGAAGGAGTCCAACAGAGAGGGACACAAAGAGAGGAATGGCGCCAGGACTGCAGAGCCTCCCCCCGGGTAGGCCAAGGTCCGGATCTGCTCTGAAGGGTTTCCCCTGACACCAGGAGCTTCACTTTGACTGTTTATCTCACAATTATGACTTAGCATGGGGATGTTTGTGTTTTCAGTGGTGGTCCGCCAATGAAAAACATATGAGATAAAAAGTAGAAATTATGAGATAAAAAGTCATAAATATGATATAAAAAAGACATAAATATGAGATAAAAAAAGTCATAAATATGATATAAAAAAGACATAAATATGAGATTAAAAAAAAGTCATAAATATGAGATAAAAAGATGTAAATATGAGATAAAAAGTTATAAATATGAGATAAAAAGAGAAATATGAGATTAAAAAGTCAAATATGAGATTAAAAAAAAGACATAAATATGAGATAAAAAAGTCATAAATATGATATAAAAAAGACATAAATATTAGATAAAAAAAAGTCATAAATATGAGATAAAAAGATGTAAATATGAGATAAAAAGTTATAAATATGAGATAAAAAGAGAAATATGAGATTAAAAAGTCAAATATGAGATTAAAAAAAAGACATAAATATGAGATAAAAAGTCATAAATATGAGATAAAAAGATGTAAATATGAGATAAAAAGTTATAAATATGAGATAAAAAGAGAAATATGAGATTAAAAAGTCAAATATGAGATTAAAAAAAAGACATAAATATGAGATAAAAAGTCATAAATATGAGATAAAAAGTCATAAATATCTAAATGTCTTCCAGGTAATATTCAAAAATTATTCAGACAGATTCTCAACATAAATTCAATCTCAAGAGTTATTAATAAATTGTGCCAACCAAAGGTAAGAGCGACTTTAAAATCAGTGTGCATGTCAGTAAGGGCAGTAGTACTGTGGAATGGTTTAGCAGATGAATTAAGAGCGTGCAAACATTTTTCAGTTTAAAAGAATGTTTAAAAAACAAATAATGAAGAAGTACTTGGAGGAGATGCAGTGACACTGATGCTCTAAACAGTGTGGGTGCCATCAGGGGCAGTGGGTCTGGGGTCAGAGTGGGTCTGGGGTCAGAGTGGGCCTGGGGTCAGAGTGGGCCTGGGGTCAGAGTGGGCCTGGGGTCAGAGTGGGTCTGGGGTCAGAGTGGGCCTGGGGTCAGAGTGGGCCTGGGGTCAGAGTGGGTCCGGGCCTGTTTATGTTTATGTTCCTGTCTGGTGAGGATGTGATATTGTAATGTTCTGTATTGATCTATAATGTTCTGTATTGTTCTATAATGTTGGGTATTGTTGTGTTTTGGTGCAGTGAAATGTTGTGATGAGTTGAGTGTAGTGTGAGGGGTTGGAGTTTTAAAAGCAGTGCTTCTTCCATCCCCTTTTCAAACCATGTGTTGTCCAGTCATCGTCTGTTAAGTGTATAAATGTGGTAGCAGGTTTGAAATAAACATGTGAAAGGAAGTGAAATACGACATAAAAGGTCAAAATTATGAGATAAAAAGTCATAATTGTGAGCTAAATGTCGAAATTATGAACCTGCCCCTCTAAAAACAAGTTTTAAAAAAATTATACAAGATATTTTTGCTTGAATTAAGCAAAAAAAAAAAAAGTCTGCCAATGGAACAAGTGAAAATTACCTCGGTGACATTTCTTGAAATCAGATTTTCCAGATCTATTGTCTATAAATCAGTTCTTCTATCTCACTGAGAAGTTCCTCTTTAGGTGATTCTGTCTGATTTTAAGTGTGATGAGATATTTGGACGAGAAATGAGGAAAATACACTTGGTAAGATTTACATTTTTTCCAGTGTTAGCACCATTTATTCTAATATTATGCTCTGTGTTTTGCATTTTTAAGTGAAAATCAGGTATGTTCCTATATTTAATTTACCGAACATGTAGATATTCATAAAAGCTCAGATTAAAGTTGAGGGTAATTATATCAAAAATAGAGAAAACTGAAGAAAAAGTATGTTTTTCTGCAAAATATATCATTAATGTCACATAAAATAAGTGTCTCCAACCATTAGCATTTATCAGATTAAATGGGTTTTACAGGTGAATCAGTCTCAACTTGTAAGTGAGATATAAGAACTTATTTTTAGACATTAGATCTTGAAACTCTTTTTTCAAGAAATCTTACCAAGATAATTTTCACTTGTTCCATTGGCAGATTTTTTTTTTGCTTGAATTAAGCAAAAAAAAAAAAGATTTCTTGAAATCAGATTTTCCAGATCTATTGTCTATAAATCACTTCTTATATCTGACTGAAAAGTTCCTCTTTCGGTGATTCTGCCTGATTTTAAGTGTGATGAGATATTTGGACTAGAAATGAGAAAAATACACTTGGTCAGATTTAGACTTTTGCAGTGTAGTAAGTGTTCTTAGTTCAGTTCAGTGGATGTCTATGGGAACCACGGCTGTTTAGAGCATCGTCTACTGGCCGTACGTCGTCTGTGTAGGTTCTCATTCCGATCCAATCCAACTTTATTTGTAAAGCACTTTAAAACAACTGCAGTGGACCCAAGTGCTGCACAGAAGAATAATTAAAACCAAAATGGAATAAAATACAGAATAAATTTAAAGACGCAGAACTGTACAATAAAGAAAACAGTGCTGTACGGAAGAATAAATAAAACCCAAATAAATGAATAAACTACAAGAATCTCATTTGCCTGGGTCATCGTCAAAAGAGCTAAACCAGTCCAGTTGAATTGAGAAGAACTACCAAGAACACTGTCTTTAAGTCGTATTACACCTTTAATAACTTCCGCATTGGCTTAATTTTGCAGTTTTGGTCCTTGATCCACTATGAGGCCAATATGACACTTACCAGTTCAACAAGGGAGGGTGTTGAAATGGAATGAATATCTAAAACATTTGTAAATTAGTCCATAAAAGTGTGAAAAAAGTCTTCGTATTAAGTCCCTGCTGGTTTGTTTTTGTTCTTCGGCTTCTCAGCCATGGCCCGGGACATCCTCCTGTTTCTGACAAAGCGTAAAATATGTTAATCATTCAGTATAATGTCATTTTTTTATGCAAAATTTATGAGAAACTGTTTCTGTATGACCTGGCAGAATGAGGCGGTAGGATGACAGAGCGGGGGTGCGCTGTAAGGTCCAGCTCTCCTCTGGAAGCTTCCACCATCACGTTCTGCAGGACTTGGACCAAAACATCTTCAACTATGTCAGTGTGTTCAGCAGAGAGGCGGTCTGAGGGCGTGTGAGTCTCATTTTCTGAGCGTCCTGCGGCTTCGTCACCGTCCGCTGCGCTGTGTTGTTCTCTCAGCTCATCTTCTGACACATGCCAGAGACACTGAGGTGCAGCTGAAGAAGACGTTTTCTGGGATTTGCACGGGGGCGGAGCCGTTTGCAGAGCCTGATAAAGGACGGGCTTGAACGGAGAAGTAATCAGATACTGGGCGAAGGCTGGGTCGTCCAGTATGTCCCTGCAAAAACAATACAGGGTAGTGCATTAGGAAAGGACAGAAGAAGACTGAGATGGTCTATATGTAGGATTTATACTTTCAAATACCATCAAATAACCTAAAATTATCACCTGAGTGTTTAGAATAAAGAGCTCTGATGTTCTGACAAAGATGCAAGTGGATTGAATTATTACGACGGCGTATTAGTGCCACAAAAGAAAATAAAAACACTTGTCACCACGAGAATAAAGTCGTAATATTTCGAGAATAAAGTAATTATATAATGAGAATAAAGTCGTAGTTAAAAAAAGACCTAATTTAACGAGAATAAAGCCAGACATTTATGAGATTAAACTCATAATATTTTGAAAATTTGACAAGAGTTTCCGGTTTTCCAGCGAATGCAGCAAGCGAAGCAACAACTTTCACTTCTGTTGGACTCCGAAACTCAGAGTTGAATCCTCACAGTTTGTTGAGAAACATCAAACCCTATAGTTGTGGTGTTTCCACAGATAGTCCTGCAGACGAACACTACGTCAGTTTCTCCTCCACAAAAGAGGAAATTTGTTCAGTTCTTATGACGAAACAAACCCAAACGTGTGCAAACTCACCTCAGAGTCCTTCGACTAATGCTAATGTGTTGATGGTGGGCGGGGCTAATAGGCTCAGTATTTGGTGGGCGGGGCTAATAGACTCAGTATTTGGCCTTTGTGCGTAAACCCCAAATGAAAGTAGAACTGGACAAAATGTGTCAAGTTCTCCATTATTCAATGAGTGGGTACGACTTTATTCTCATTATATTTTGACTTCATTCTCCAAATATTATGACTTTATTCTCATAGTGACGAGCGTTTTTATTTTCTTATGTGGCCCTAATACGCCGTTTTAAATTATAGTGATATGAACTAGGGCTGAAAGATATATCGTTATCGTATCGATATCTAGATATGAACATTCAAGATATTAATATCGAAAAAGCAACGATATAAACGATATAGATTTCCCCCGCGCTCGCCCTGCATGTACAGCTCTGGAAGTCACAACAAATTTCATTTATTCGTACTTTATGGTAATGCTGATGACTGGCAGTGAGTTCTTATAAATAAAACTGCACTTTCCACATTCTTTTGTATTATGATGTTTGTATTTTTTTGAAAAATGCTTGGTTTTCACCGAACCCGCAGTCATATTGTATCATATCGATATCGAGATATCTGGCATGAATATCAAGATATGAAATTTTGTCCATATCGTTCAGCCCTAATATGAACTGACAGTTTAAAACATCAATACTTCACAGAATCACTTTAACATGTAATTTGAACTTTTTTGCTATTTGCACTTCCTTGAAATACAAGCGTTAAGAAAACTACAACAGAATGTCGTAGCTCTGACAAATACGACCAGTTTTAACAAAAGGGTTACGATTCATGACAGATAACTGTGATGCTATTAGGTATTTTAAAATAAAACTGTGAGAAAATAAAGTTTGTACAACTTCTTCTTACTTCGTGTTTATTTGTTTTGATACTCACTCTGTCCAAAAGAAAGATCTGGGTCAGTGGGAGACATCTTGGACTACGGTTTGTCTTGTAGGATTAATATGTAATATGTTGCATCGATACCGTTTGGAGTCTGGGGTTTTGGAATGTGGAGTTTTTGTGCGCAGTCATGGAAAGTTTCAAACAGATGCAGTTTTCCAACTTAGAGCTGTGGGGGATTAAAATAAAACTAACTCCAAATTTACGTCTAATGTCAGAACTAAGTGTAATTCAGTCAATAAACTGGGGTAGACGTAGAAATGATGTGGTGTGTTTGTGAAAGTGTTACCGGAGCAGGGAGCTGAATACGTATGTGAGGACGTCTCTCTCTGGACCGTGTGTGGGTGGAGTCTTCCCAGCAGGGAGTGTTGGGCTGGAAGAAAAGGATTCAGACCTCTGGGGCTCATCTGACTGGAGGCATCTGAAGACAGCAGATGTTCAAATATTATTGCTACTGCGTACGTTGCAGATTGGAGGCCGGAACCCTCTGGAACATGACCTTATGCTTCTGAGATACATGCTTATAAAAGTTAGTGGTAAAAGTTGTCAATCCTCTTCATCTGTCTTCTACTCCATACCTGCAGCTCATGTCAAATGCTGCATGCGTGGTACTAAACCAGTACCAGCCTCCGCTTTCACATCCTACCACTCCTGGTTTACGTCCATTATCTCCCCATGAGGAAAACATTGATTTCAAGACACTATTTAAAACATACGAGGTCCAACCTGAGCTCTCACTGCTACATTACAGAACTCTTACAAACCTGTTCCACTTCAGCGCTAAATCTATTATTTATAGCAGTGATCCTCAACTGGTGGGTCGCGGCCCAAAAGTGGGTCTCCAACCTGTTTTCAGTGGCTCACATGTCTTTGACTGGACAAAAAATAATATTAAGAAACCATTATTTTTTATGGAGCTGAGTACTGCCCATTCACACTCCCCAACAGTAGGGGGCGGTACTGCGCTGTAGTGATAATTAACACCAGACATTTGACAGCATAAAAGATGACCCGAAAGTTTCTATTCATATTCAAACTACGATATAGCAGTTCAAGCATCTTTCAGGCAGACAGAGCAAGACAAACGCAAAAGCAAAAATTAAAGTGCAACTCCTAAGGGCAGTGACCCAGCATCAAACATCAGACAATCACACATTAACCCCATATTTAAGCATTATCTGACCTGATACAATCATTGGTAGCCTAAATTTGTTTTTTGTTTTTTTTTTTTAGTTTTTTTGTATCTATATAATCTTAGATGTAAAACTGCATTTTCTATTTTGTATATTTGTATTGTGTTTTTGTTACTACTATGCTTTGTGTATTTAGTGTGTTTACTGCTGCTGCTGGATGTTTGAATTTCCCTCAGGATCAATAAAGTATCTCTAATCTAATCTGACCTAATATGATCTAATCTAATCTAATCTAACCTAATATGACATAATATAACCTAATCTAATATATTCTAATATAATGTAACCTAATCTAATCTAACCTAATCTAATATAATGTAACCTATATCTACTCTAACCTAATCTAATCTAACCTAATATGATATAATATAACCTAATCTAATCTAATCTAATCTAATCTAATCTAATATAATATAATGTAACCTAACCTAATCTAATATACTATAATGTAACCTAATCTAACCTAATCTAATATAATGTAACCTATATCTAATCTAACCTAATATGATATAATATAACCTAATCTAATCTAATCTAATCTGATCTAATCTAACCTAATCTAATATAATTTAATCTATCATAATCGAACCTAATCTAATATAATGTAACCTATATCTAATCTAACTTAATCTAATTCAATCTAACCTAATCTAATATAATCTAATATAATGTAACCTAATCTAATCTAACCTAATCTAATGTAACCTATATCCAATCTAACCTAATCTAATTTAATTTTATAAAATCTAATCCAACCTAATCTAATCTGACCTAATCTAATATAATGTAACCTAATCTAATCTAATGAATGTAACAGTTCAACAGTATAGAATATAGTGTTTTCTCATTACCTTTTTATATTTCATATGTTCATTCTTTATATTTAATTGTATGTAATTTTTTTTTTTTACAAATTCTCTAAATAAATGAACTGAGTACTACTACTATGAGTGAGTACCTTTCATTTGTTGAGTAATGAGTCTAAATGTTTTAAAAACAACCTTCAGTGTAGTGGTTTTCTGTAAATTCTGTAAATGCTTGGAACATTCACTATATGAACATGAAATGAAAATGACCTGGATGTGAAATCAGCTAAATCTGCCGTACCTGTGCTGCTCGTTCAGCTGATCGGGGGTGAGACCATGTGAATGTGCTGTGACCCGTAGGTGCAGTAGATCAGGCTGGGGGGGTTCGGAGTCTTTCTGTACCTTCGCTGACTGCCGTTTTTCCCGCCGCTCAGCTTTTGTCAGCCTGGCACAAATGTTTCCTAATGTATCGGAGCCACTGTCGGCACAGATAGGAGGAAGGGTCTGAAAATGAGAAAGTAAAACATAAACGCCCAGCGAAATAAATGCATAAGTAAACATGAAAAGAGTCAGGTTTATTCTGGTTGCTTTAAGTTTTACATTTCTGATGTTGCACGTGGATTGTTCATGGCCATAACTAGAGCTGAAACGATTAATCGACTCAAAGTGATCCAAAAAAAAAAAAAATCATTCAACCACAATTCTCCAGAATCGAAGCTTTGTTTCCTTCATTTCTCTGCTGTTCCACATTTGTTCCACCGTTGTGTTTCACACGGACGCTTATTACGTTGCACAAAGAAGCGTCAATGTAGGAAAACTGCAATAGAATATTTTCTTTCAATCAGTTTGAGTCGATTAATCAAATCGTGAATTTTTGCATTCGCTTCAAGCACCTAATCGATTAATCGTTTCAACTCTAGTC
The DNA here is from genome assembly GCF_902148855.1 of Sphaeramia orbicularis. NCBI lineage: Eukaryota > Metazoa > Chordata > Actinopteri > Kurtiformes > Apogonidae > Sphaeramia > Sphaeramia orbicularis. The sequence goes on along the minus strand of NC_043977.1, from coordinate 5,041,576 downwards.
ATAACATTATAAATTATGGATAAGTTGTTGCATTTATGATTCCATTTAATTTAACAATATCCATTAATAGCAGATTGAAATTAATTCAATATAGCTGGCTTATGGGAACCTCTATAACTTCTGAAAAACTGAACAAATTCAACCCCAATACTCCAGACACCTGTATAAAATGTGGAACCGAGAGAAGCACCATGTATCACTGTTTGGAAATGTGAACATATGCAAGAATTTTGGAGAAAGATAATAAACACAATGTCCAATATTATAGACAAAAAAAAAATACCAGTGTGCCCGGAGATCTGTATTCTAGGTCTTATTCCAGAAACTTTAGCACTTAGAACTTATGAAAGTAGGCTGGTGAATTTCTGTCTAATACAGGGCTGTCAAACTCATTTTAGTTCAGGTTCCACATACAGCCTAATATGAAATAAAGTGGGCTGGACCAGTAAAATAATGTAAATAATAGGATAAGAACTTAATAATATCAACTCCAAAGTTTTCTCTATGTTTTTTAGTGAAAAACTAAAATTCCATAATTAAAATCTTTACATCTACCAACCGTACTTGAACGTAACATGAACAAATATGAACAACCTGAAAATTCTTAAGAAAAATAAGTGTAATTTTAACAATATTACACCTCAGTTTATCATTTATACATATGGATCACAACTTACAGATCACAGTGGATCTACAAATACACAAAACATTTGATAATAGGCAGAATATTGGTAAAATACTACATATTTCTCTTAAGACATTTCAGGTTGTTCATATTTTTTGAGAAAAGCCAGTCTGTAAATGTAAACATATTTGTGTAATTTTACTTTTTTGACACTAAAACATTATTGATAGGTTATTCTGATAATATTTTACTGGTCTGACCCACTTTAGATTGAACATCCTTGATTGATAATATCTTCAGTGTCATTTTTACCATTTCACAAATTCATCCCAGGGGCTGGATTGGACCCTTTGGCGGGCCGGATTTGGCCCCCAGGCCACATGTTTGACACCTGTGGTCTAATGCATGCGAAGCATCTTATAGCTAGACACTGGAAAAGTGTTGATTGTTCTTTGTTGAATTCATGGATTTCCGAACTTTCATCCTGCAGAGCTATCGAAAGGCTCACGTACACAATTAAACGGAAAACTCATATCATTTCTGAAATTAATTTCTAAAACTTTTAGAATCAAGACCTGATATCTCATCATCATAACTTACAAAGCGAGACCATACCCCTTTTTTTTTTATTTTATTTTGCTTTTAATGATGTCTGATTATGAATCAGACACACAAAAATGGATGTTGATAAGTATTCAAGTCACTATTATTTATACTGTCTGTCAATTATTATTTACTTTGTTGTTTTGGCTTGTGGTTCTGGGGGTTTATGCTCAGGGAGACCCTCACAATGTTACCAATTCATGTCAGAAAAGATACGTAATGTGTTAAAACTTTAATAAAGATATGTATTAAAAAAATAATAATAATAATTTAATTTTTCATGGGGTGTCTTTTGGGTAATGAAATGATCACCTTGTATTTACTAAATGATGATACTTTTCTTGCAGGAGTTGCTACAGGTTCCTGAAACAAAAACAACAAAAAAAGAATACAGTGAAAAACTGCTGCAATAACATTGTCAAAAAATATTCCGTTTTGTTCCTGAAGGAGCACCTTCTCTGTCAAAACACCATGACTTCCTGTCAGATTTTTGTCAGTGATAGTAAATTCATTTTGGTGTCTTTCTCGCTCTTCCTCCAGACGCTGCAAAGCATCATGGTACTGAGTGAGAGCTGCATCCGTGTGACCTGGGGCGGGGAAGAGAGGAGGAGGCGAGAGGAAGTGACAACTCTGTGTAATTTTCTACCCGACGAGGACCGAAATATCACTGAATACATAAGACAAACCTGACAGATTAAATGGAGCTGATAAACAGTAGGTTGTTCAGCAGCAGTGAAGGTAAGGACAGCAGAGACGGTCTCACGTGGACACAGAACACCTCTGTTTGGACTCATGTGCACCACCTGTCGCACACACACAAAACACACACAGGGAAACACACAGTTGGCAACCACATATCATTAACATCATGGCATAATTACCTAAGTCAGGGGTGTCAAACTCCTGTTAGTTCAGGGGCCACATACAATCCAATATGACCTGCAGTGGGCCGGATGATTAAATAATAACACAATAATACAAAAATAATATCAATTCCAAAATTTGTATGTCTAATTTCTATGTTGTAGAGCGAAAAAAGTAAAATTATATTATCAAAATTTTTACATGCTTTAAAAAAAATGTGGAAAAACATGAACAAGCATGACCAAAATGAAATTTATTTAGAACAAAAGTGCAATTTTAACAATTTATGCCATTATTTGGCCTCAGCTTCTCATTTTCACATGTTCATTACAACTTACAGATCACAGTGGATCTACAAATACACAAAACATTTAATAACAGACAGAATATTGATGCAGTTACTCTTAATTCTCTTAAGATATTTCCGGTTGTTCAGATTTGTTCAGGTTTTTCACATTTTTTGTACAAGGCTAGTTTGTAATGTTAACATTTTTGTGTAATTTTACTCTTTTTTTTTTTACACTAAAACGAAGAGAAAAATTTGTGGTTTCATTATTTATAGGTTATTATGATAGTATTTTACTGGTCTGACCCACTTTAGATGGAACTGACCTAAAATTATTTTGACATCCTTGATTGTTAATATCTTCAGTGTAATTTTTGTGTTTCACTAATTCATCCTGCAGACCGGACTGGACCCATTGGCGGGCCGGTTTTGGCCCCGGGCCACATGTTTGACACCCCTGACCTAAGTCATATTTTTTAAGGTCATAGCCAATGATGATAAATGAATCAGCAGAATTAAGCATCAATATGTGATTTTTTTTAATGTATGAAAATCACTAAACTAGGTAATGATGTATACACTGCAAAAATCAAAATCTTACCAAGTGCATTTTTCTCATTTCTTGTCCAAATATCTCATCACACTTAAAATCAGACAGAATCACCTAAAGAGGAACTTTTCAGTGAGATATAAGAACTGATTTATAGACAATAGATCTGGAAAATCTGAGTTCAACAAATCTGACCAAGATAATTTTCACTTGTTCCACTGGCAGATTTTTTTCTTTAATTCAAGATTTTTTTTTTTTTACTTAATTCAAGCAAAAAAATCTGCCAATGGAACAAGTGACAATTACCTTGATCAGATTTCTTGAACTCAGATTTTCCAGATCTATTGTCTATAAATCAGTTCTTATATCTCACTGAAAAGTTCCTCTTTAGGTGATTCTGTCTGATTTTAAGTGTGATGAGATATTTGGACAAGAAATGAGAAAAATGCACTTGGTAAGATTTTGATTTTTGCAGTGTAATTTTCAGGTTCAGGGCCGTTGTACATCCTCATATATATATAATCATCCCTGTGTTCATCAGTTTATCCTCCATGTAATGACTGAACAAAGTCTGGACTTAACTATCAGGTGATTTCTTCATATTTTGCTCCCTGTTAGGGGTAATTTCAGCTTTATATATATATATATATATATATATATATATATATATATATACATACATATACAGTACAAGCCAAAAGTTTGGACACACCTTCTCATTCTTCGCATTTTCTTTATTTTCATGACTATTTTCATTGTAGATTCTCACTGAAGGCATCAAAACTATGAATGAACACATGTGGAATTATGTACTTAACAAAAAAGTGTGAAATAACTGAAAACATCTCTTATATTCTAGTTTCTTCAAAGTAGCCACCCTTAGCTCTGATGACTGCCTTGCACACCCTTGGCATTCTCTTGATGAGCTTCCAGAGGTAGTCACCTGAAATGGTTTCCACTTCATAGCTGTGCCTTGTCAGGGTTACTTAGTGGAATTTCTTGCCTTATTGATGGGGTTGGGACCATCAGTTGTGTTGTGCAGAAGTCAGGTTGATGCACAGCTGACAGCCCTATTGGACAACTGTTAGAATGCATATTATGGCGAGAACCAATCAGCTAAGTAAAGACAAACGAGTGGCCATCATTACTTTAAGAAATGAAGGTCAGTCAGTCTAGAAAATTTCAAAAACTTTGAATGTGTCCCCAAGTGCAGTCGCAAAAACCATCAAGCGCTCCAACCAAACTGGCTCACATGAGGACCGCCCCAGGAAAGGAAGACCAAGAGTCACCTCTGATGCTGAAGATAAGTTCATCTGAGTCACCAGCCTCAGAAATCGCAAATTAACAGCAGCTCAGATTAGAGACCAGATGAATGCCACACAGAGCTCTAGCAGCAGACACATCTCTACAACAACTGTTAAGAGGAGACTGCGTGAATCAGGCCTTCATGGTCAAATAGCTGCTAGGAAACCACTGCTCAGGAGAGGCAACAAACACAAGAGATTTATTTGGGCCAAGAAACCCAAGGAATGGACATTAGACCAGTGGAAATCTGTGCTTTGGTCTGATGAGTCCAGATTTGAGATCTTTGGATCCAACCGCCGTGTCTTTGTGCGACGCAGAAAAGGTGAACGGATGGATGCTACATGCCTGGTTCCCACCGTGAAGCATGGAGGGGGAGGTGTGATGGTGTGGGGGTGCTTTGCTGGTGACGCTGTTGGGGATTTATTCAAGATTGAAGGCAACCTGAATCAGCATGGCTACCACAGCATCCTGAAGTGACATGCCATTCCATCCGGTCTGCGTTTAGTTGGACCATCATTTATTTTTCAACAGGACAATGACCCCAAACACACCTCCAGGCTGTGTGAGGGATATTTGACCAAGAAGGAGAGTGATGGAGTGCTGCGCCAGATGACCTGGCCTCCACAGTCACCGGACCTGAACCCAATCCAGATGGTTTGGGGTGAGCTGGACCGCAGAGTGAAGGCAAAAGGGCCAACAAGTGCTAAGCATCTGTGGGAACTTCTTCAAGACTGTTAGGAAACCATTTCAGGTGACTACCTCTGGAAGCTCATCAACAGAATGGCAAGAGTGTGCAAGGCAGTCATCAGAGCTAAGGGTGGCTACTTTGAAGAAACTAGAATATAAGAGATGTTTTCAGTTATTTCACACTTTTTTGTTAAGTACATAATTCCACATGTGTTCATTCATAGTTTTGATGCCTTCAGTGAGAATCTACAATGAAAATAGTCATGAAAATAAAGAAAATGCAAAGAATGAGAAGGTGTGTCCAAACTTTTGGCCTGTACTGTATATATATATATATATATATATATATATATATATATATATATATATATATATATATATATATAGTATACTATATATATGTGTGTGTGTGTGTGTGTGTATATATGTATGTGTGTATATATACATATATACATATACATATATATATATATATATATATATATATATATATATATGTTTATTTATTTATTTATTTATTTATTTATGTATGTATGTATTTATTTTTTTTTTTTTACGTTGCTGTTTAACCGTTTAATAAATGGAATTTGAAATTAGCGGTTTCTGTTATTTTAAGTGTGATGAGACATTTGGACTAGAAATGAGAAAAACACACTTAATAAGATGTTGATTTTTTTCCAGTGTATGTGTACATTAAAATAAAGTCTTACCATCATGTCATTTGTAAGTCAGGATAAAGATTGTGAATTTTTACATTGTGACAACCAGATACAGCAGCACAAGAATAATGTTTTTCTGCTGTTTGTGAAAGCATCTACAGGAGCGTCGTGCACAGAGCACATGTACACCTGCCTGGGAATGCTGCTGCGACAGCTCCCACACAAAGTGGACCGTGTCTGTGTGGGACACATTGGTGAGGAAGAGGATTCTTGAAGTTTGTGAGTAAACAGAAATGTCGCCTAGAGAGACGCTGTCCTCCGACAGGAACACCATCTACACAAACACATGCACAAAGCTCAGACTCACACTGTGATTGGACAGATGGACACAGCATTTAAGCACCCGGCTGTTTTCAGAGCTGTTCTTACCTGTCCTGGGAAGGGCAGCCTCTGGCCACCGGGTACAAACGGACTCACATCACTGTAGTTTAACGGGTTTGAGAGGCCAAGGGTTGTAGAATTAAACCCACAACCCTCGAACCTCACTAGTGTGGAGTCCCCGTCTTGAATCTGGATAGGAATATCCATCTGTGGGTATGAAAACAGAGAAATAGAAAACACAGTAAAGGGACAAAATCTAGTCCTCTTCCATACTCATTCACTATAGTCACAGAGGGGTCTACACCACAGTGGGTTCTTCATTTAAACATTTGTTCTTGTGAGTCTGTATTAACCCTTAAATCAGTGTTTTTCAACCTTGGGGTGTGGGGCCACCTGGAATTCAAATGGGGTCACCTGAAATTTCTAGTAATTGATTAAAAAAAAAAAAAAAAAAACCTGATAAAAAATCTCTGAGTTGACAGAGACAATTCCAATCCATAACAGACAAACTGTGGTTGTGAAACTGCAGCACTGTGGTTCTGTTTATCTGTCAAATGTTCATTGTGGTCAGTTTCAGATGCTGCAGCTCTTTCATAATTCATAGTTTCAGTTCTTGTTTGTTCTGTATTAATTGTCCTCCTTGTAAATCACAGCTGGACTGACTGGACAGATCCTGACCAAGGAAAATCACATTCTCCCTTTGTGCAGTAATCTACACCTGGATTTACTGCCTCTGTCCACAATAATATACATTATATAGACTAAATGTCCTCCAAAATTAACGTTACAGCAAACTATTACATGATCAAAAACAAATAAATTTTAGCAAAAATAATGTCTCTGTTTTGAATGTCTGGGGTCACCACAAATTTGTGATGTTAAAATGGGGTCAAAAGCCAAAAAAAGTTGGGAGCTACTGCCTTAAAGACTTACAACTATTTTATTTTCCAAATGTCTTTATCCCTGCATGTAACCTTTCCTAACTGATTCATCACAGTTTATTATAATATTATCCTCTGCATTTTTCAATGAAAATCTGGTATTTTCCTGTACTTAATTTAGATGTTCATGAAAGCTCAGTAAAGTCAAAGGCTATATCAAAACAGAGAAGACTGAAGAAAAAGTCACTTTCTCAGCCAAATACATCATTAACTGAACATAAAAACAAGTGTCTACAAACACTGTCATTTGTCAAACTATATTGGTTTTACTGGTGAATCAATGTTACAGAAGATGTTGGGGTTTCTATGTGGACTCTGGAGCCTCTGAACGTCCAAATGTGCCACATTTGATGCTACTGAAAAGCTTAGAAATGGCATTTCATGTAAATTATTTAAGTGTATTGATAGGATTAGTGGTTCAGACGTTCTTTGATACATTTTAGATCAGTAGATGCTTTTGGCTGTTGGCACTGTTTAGGCCTTTGAGGGTTAATAAAGAATAATAAATAAAAATAATACAATTTTTAATGTTTGTTTTTGAAGCCTTAAATAATCTGGCTCCTCCCTGTTTATCTGAGATTTTAACAGTTCACTGCCCCAGCAGAGCCCTCCGATCATCCTCTCAGGTGGTTCTGAATGTCCCCAGGTCCAGATACAAACAATGAGGTGATCGTGCATTTGCTGTTGCTGCTCCAAAACTGTTGAACTTGCTGCCCTCTGATTTGTGAGCCGTCACTGACCTGTCCATGTTCAAGTCCAGGTTAAAGACACACCTGTTCAGACTGGCTTTTAACCCTTAGCACTGAGACACTATTAGGTTTTACATCTGTGGTCCTTTTATCACTGTGTATTGTGTCTTATTGTTTTATGAATATTTATGGTATTTTTAGTAAGTAATTTATTCGTCCATTTAACAAAACATGATATATACATACATACAGTTTGGATTCTATATTAAATATGGGCGAAAAGGTGTAGGCAGAAGCAACAGCTTATTTATGCCTACCCTATTTACAAAAAAGGAAAGTTGCAGAAACAAAACAAGATAACAAGATGGTGCAGTTTTAAACAATAATATAATTAAACAAATAATATAATCTAAGCAAACTCTTGGATTCACGCTGATAATTGGCGATAATTGGCTTAGTTTATCCAGATTTTTTTATACTTATTGAATACCTTAGTTTTAAACATCCTTTTAAATGTGGTTGCTGATGTGCATGTCTTTAATTCTTTATCAAGGTTATTCCATAAATTTACTCCAACTACAGATATACATTTGCTTTTTGTATTGGTCCTTGCCTTTGTTTTCTTGAACATGCAGGTCCCCCTAAGGTTGTACTGGGACTGTCTGGAAGAGAACAGCTCCTGTATGCAGGGTGGAAGTAGGTTGTTGTGTGCCTTATAGATTAATACAGCTAAACTGTTTCTATCTTATAATTTAATCATGCTTTTAGAGGTAAAGCACTTTGGTCTTCTTCATGTTGTTGTAAAGTGCTATATAAATAAACTCTGATTGACTGATTAATAAGAGAATAAATCAGAGTGCGGTGCAGTTCATACATGGTACATCTTCGCCTCCACTGGAGAAAAGATCCATTCTAGAGTGGCTGTTTTCCCCGGCAGGACCTCCCCCTTTGGATTGAGGCAGCACAGCACTGGGTGGTTAAAGTTGTCAGCCTGGAGCTGTGACAGTACAGCTGTGTCCACTCGGTAAAACACGGGCACAGCACCACCATTGTATAACTCATACATCTGGAAAACCAAACATAAAGAAATACTTAGACAAAACTTTGTATTTATTTCGTGGAAATTAATAGTCCGATTTTACATGAAACACATGTAATGAAGAATGACAGAATAACACAAATGTCTCTGAATATTTATTTGATCAATAATGTCAATGCTGAGTATTCCCAGTTGAAGGTGGAATCTGTTTAAACACACCTGCCTCGGAGGAGAACGGTCTTCGATGGCTACAGAGGTAAACACATGTGTTTTGGAGGTAAAGTGGAGATATGGCCTGTCTGTCTCCAATGTCAAACCCTGAAAGTTCAACTGCTCGCAGGAACACACAAAATGAAGATAAACAGAAAATAGAAACTACACTTAGGAGTTCACTGTATGGAGCATTCTTGTTCTAGTAAAGCAAATACATTATGTAATAGTGGAGGAACACCACAATCTATAAACAGGAAATTTACAAAAGTAAAAACTAATTTGTTTCTGTGTTGGTGTCATCAAGACTTGAATAAAAAACAATATAGGCCTCATGTAAATTCCGTTGCCTTACCAAGATCTCTCGGCCGTAAGAGAGTTTCAGCACAACAGGGAGTCGATCTGTTCCTGTAAAGTCATGACTATAGAGGAAAAAACAGTTAGACCCAAGAATGGAGTCTCTAAATATTCTCTGTAAACACTTATGTATAAATCTACAGTGTCATTCTCATGTACTAAATATTTTATAGCTGCTTTGTTAATGATTTTAATGATATATAAGGATTATATTTAACACATATTGCAGCAGGAAATGGAAAATTCCCTAACATGAGACCGTCTATTTTCTGTTCTGTGTCTTAATAATGATATCTGACCTGTAGCTGAACTTTACTGCCCTCTGTTGGCCAGGGTGCAAAGTTCCAGAACATGGTGTGATGCTGAACAGATGGTTGTCTTGAATCTACAGATGAAGATATTTGTGAAATCTGAAACTGAATTTATTTAAATGACAAAGTAATGTTTCAGATTATTAAATGAAAGAACAGATAGACTGCCTTACCTTCATCTGGTGCAGCTCAGTGCTGCTAAACTCTCCCGTCTCAGCCCAGTACTCCAGCTCTATTTCTTGGTCGTCAGGAAACAAGAATGCCCTAATGATCATTAAGCAGAGTGAGTAGAGCTCAAGAGTCAAAAAATAACTACGAAGAATTCACTGAAATTATCTATCACACATTATTTTACATAGTTGTCTTAACTGGCACTTTAACTCACCAGTCCACAGGGATAGATCCAGGATTATGAAGCATCAACATAAAAGTGGAAGGGTCTGAATTTAGGGGAGCAGCACTGAAGCTGAAATCCAAAGTGGTGTTGGTGAAAACCGAAGGACAAGAACGAAGACTAGAGACAGAAGAAGGACAAGCACTGTCACCAAAGAACATATTTACCATGTGTGCAATGTAAAGTGTAAGAAAAAAGTCAGTGTAAAGTATTATTATTATTATTATTATTATTATTAATATTTAAACTGTCGATTTTGTTTAACATAAGATAAAAATAGCATTGAACTCTATTAACCCTTAAAGACCCAAACATCCACCACCGACCACAACCATCTACTGATCTAAAATATTTAATAACTGCTGATCCTCTAATTTTATCAATATATGTCATAAGTGGTGTAAAATATAGTTATTCATCTTTCCATGGTCATCAGATATGACCCATTTGGACGTTCAGAGGCTCCGTAGTTACCACGGAAACACCGTCATCTTCTACAACATTGATTCACCAGTAAAACCCATGGAGTTGCATCAATGACAGTGGATGGACACACTGGGTTTATGTTCAGTTAATGAGAGATTTTCCTGAAAAAGTCACTTTTTCTTCAGTTTTTGATATAATAACCTTTGAATTTACTCTGAACTTTTATGAACATCTATATGATCAGTACATTAAACACTGAAAAATACCAGATTTTCACTGGAAAAATGCAAAATATGGAGGATAATATTATAATAAATGGTAATAAATCACTTAAGAAAAGCTAAAAATAGAGAAAATTCATTTGGGAACTGCTCCAAAAGTAGCATCAGGTCTTTATGGGTTAAAAAGTAGCCCAGGTAACTCCATCAGTTGAGCATGAGACTCTTATTCTCAAGATCATGTGTTCAGGCCCTATATTGGGGGTAGGGATGAATGATAACCATGAGTAAATATGCAATGAAAGTAAACCTTATTTTTATAATAAATGGTGGTAAGTCATTTAAGAAATGTTAACTATAGAGGAAAAAATCATCTGGAAACTGCCACCAAAGTAGCACTGGGTCTAATGGGTTAAATATCATAATATCATACTAACCTGTGTCTGGTGGGGGTCCTGTAGGTGAGTTCTGTGGGGGAGGGGTTGGCAAACAGGTGTTCATTGAGACTGTCCAATGACAGGAGTTTCCACAGGCGCATCTTGTCGACTCTTCCTATGCTACCACCGCTACAGGCATCAGTCACCTGTAAAGTGGGGAAAACTCCCTTTGCACGGACTTCACATACGACCTTAGGAAGGGATGACGTCGATCCTGGAGAGAGACAAAAAGCAAGTGGGTTTTTTTTTGTTTTAAATCAGTTCAGGTTTGTGGTGTGAGTGTATCTGTGGGTGCTTTTGATATCTACCATCGGCATTCAGCGTCTGGTAGCTGATGGTCCATGTGTACTGGGCTCGTCTATGTGGTCTGACTGTGGACTGAAGCAGCAGCGTGGACTGTGAGGCAACTGTCAGCCTGTCACAGTCCAGATGTAAGGCTAAAGATGGAGAGGAGAGGAGGGGAGGGGAGAGGAGGAGAAGTCAGTAGTAGTTTGTCACACACGGAAATTTGTCTTCTGCCTTTAACCCAGTGTTTTTCAACCGTGAGGTCGCCTGAAATTTCTAGTAATTGATAAAAATAAAAACTTACTAATAAAATATCTATGGTGAGTTGACAGAGACAATCCCAATTCATGACAAACTGAAGCTGAAACTGCAAACAAACTCTTGTTTGTTCAGTATTAACTGTCCTTGTAAATCCAAGCTGGGCTGACTGTACATATCCTGACCAAGGAAAATAAAATTCTCACTTTGTGCAGTAATCTACACCTGGATTTACTGCCTCTGTCCACAATAATATACATTATATAGACTAAATGTCTTCTAAAATTAACCTGTATTTGAAACATAGTACAGAAAATTATTAGATGATCAAAAACAAATTAATTAAAAAAAAAAAAAAAAAAAGTCTCTGTTTTGAATGTCTGGGGTCACCAGAAATTTGTGATGTTAAAATGGGATCAGAAGCCAAAAAAAGGTTGGAAACCACTGCTTTAATCAACACTAGATCATGCATCACACACACTGCATGCTGGGAGCGGTGGGGGGGTTAAGTGCCTTGCTCATGGGCACATGAGCCAACAACTCTCTGAATCCAGGGAATCGAACCGCGACCTTTCGATCACAAACTGGCTCTCCAGCCCTCTAGGCCACGGCTGCCCCCCCCACAGGTAGTCTGTAACACAGCTGTAAGGGGAATCATAAGAACATCACACATATTTGTTAAATGAATGCAACATCAGACAAATACCACTTGGCTCGTTTGTAGGGTCATAGCTAAGGTCCTTATCCAGACAGATCTGCTGTACAGAGACACAAAAGGAGACCGAGCACGGGCTGTTGTTCACTAAAGGAATCTCAATGGACCGGTAGGTTCCAACCACAACATCTCCAACGTTTAGAACTGCTGTCTTTGCCTGAGAAGAAAAACACAAAGGACGTTCAACAATGACAGGTTCATTTCACTTCCATATAATGCATTGAAATGCTCCATATTTTCTGAAAACGGACTTATATGAGCGTTAACATACGAGTCCTACCTCAATAAAGCCTATAGCGCCCGTTCCAACTACTTTAAGGGTCAGATGGGACTTGTCACATTCAGGAGTCTGGGTCGGCCAGAAAGCGAGGGTGGCTCTGGACGTGTACGTTTTCTCTTCCAGTGGGCTGAAGGACCATGTCTGCGCCTTTAAATCAACCAATCACAATGCATCATTTCAGAGTAAACACAGTGAGCTGCTCCTTGTAGAATCTACAACTCCTCTTTGGCTCTCGTCAGTGTACATGTGTTTGTTTAAATCGCTCACCGTGAGAGAAATATGCTCTAGAGACACAAGATTTCTATCGTTACCTACAGCTGAGACACTTTGTTAATGAAAAAATAAAAAATTTAGCAGAAAAAAGCAATCAGTTATTGGATGTATTCATAAGGGCTTATGATTCACACAAAAACAGAGGTATAATCTCAGGTCTATATTAAGGGCTTGTTAACATGAAAACACATTCCACATTATATATGAAAATAAAATGGGAAATAGAGGGAGGACTGGATCTGACAGAAGAAGAGTGGATAAGAGTCTGGGAATATCAGTGGAAGTGTAGTAGTTCACAGAGTTGGAAAGAGTTTGGCTGGAAAAGCTTGATTAGATATTTCATTACACCACATCAAAAGTCCCACTACAGAGATAACTCCCCAGTTTGCTGGAGAAAATGTGGTAATACAAATGCAAATCATTATCATCTCTTCTGGAATTGTTCAGTGATCAAAAATTACTGGAAGGAAATACAGAAGGAAACACAAGAAATTATCGAGAGCCACTTATCCTTTGAATGTAAATATTTATTTTTGGACTCATACCAGAAGGATGGCCAAAGAGAGACAAATATTTATTTAATATCCTGCTAATAGCGGCCAAAAAAGCCATCACAAGAAAATGGCTTTCATCAGAAAGCCCAACGCTGAGCATGTGGATGGACATTACAGTGGACATATATAAGATGGAGAGACTTACTGCAGAGGTGAACTATAAGAAGGACTTGTTTGTTACGCGCTGGAAGAAATGGATGGAATACATCATGCCACGCAGACCGGACTTTGATGCTTTTATTTTTGTACAGAAGATTAGATATAGTAAACGCAATAACTGCAATTTACTCCCTACTTGTTAATGTTCTTTTTGTTTGTTTCATTGTTAAGAAAATGGGACATTCAGACTGATATACTGTTGATGACATTTAAAATGAACATCTTTGTCAAAATTGATGCAGAATGTCGACAAAAAAGTGAATTTAAAAAAATAAATAAATAAAATAAATCGCTCACCGTGGTCTCATTGGGATGCAGTTCACCAGCATCTGGTTCAACACAGATGAGCTCCTGGTCTGACTCTGGAATTCTCCACTGGAATCTAAATCACAAAGGTCCATCACATAAAGCCAGCTGTAGACACCGATGCTGGGATGAGATGACTAAAAATACAGCACATATACCAGGGTTCCAAGCAATAACAACACATTAAAAACCCTTATGAATGAGTATAACCAACCGCAGAGGCAGGCGGCTGAGGTTCCTGATTTGGTGGGAGCGGTGGGTTTGAGAGCCCACGTTGGTGGGTTGGAAGTACAAGCTGCCGTCACCTCCCAGACACACACAGGGCCTTTCCACTGTGCTGATCACTGTCAGTTTCTAAAGGAAACAGAAGAAAACCTACAGATCCCAGTGTTTCTGTTTGTACTCTGTGTGCTCTGGTACTACGTCGACAGTACCTGTGTGTGTTTGTCTGCATTCAGCTCCAGGTGTAAACTAAACCCCTGTTTGGGTCCGTCTTCTGTCGGAATGGTTCTGAGGGTGAGGATTTGATGAGACTCAGGCAGGATCCAACCACAGCTTGGCACCACAACCAGAGATGCTGCTTCAGCGGGACCGGAATCATGGTCTAAGTTCACACTGAAGGTAAGTGGAAGCTCTCCTTTGTTTTGGAGCAGCACCGTCCGATGGGAAAGAACACTCAAAGACGGAAACACCTACGGAAAACAAAACATAAGCAGGAGACAAAATTAAACTGAGTACTTCTTCAGGGTTCCTACAGGTTTACAAGTTACATTTAAGACTTTTTATGACCTTTTTAAGATGACTTCGAACAGAATTTAATGCCCAGAATGCTGCTGTTCGAGTCCTAACTAAGACCAAGAGAGGGGACCACATCACTCTAGTTCTCAGGTCTCTACACTGGCTCCCTGTCTCTCACAGAATAGACTTTAAAATTCTCTTACTAGCATATAAAGCACTGAATGGTTTAGGCCCAAAATCCATCAGAGACCTTCTAGTCCAGTATGAACCATCCAGACCACTCAGGTCGTCTGGTGCAGGTCTGCTCTGTGTTCCCAAAGTCAGAACTAAACATGGAGAATCAGCGTTCAGTTTCTTTGCTCCGTATATCTGGAACAAACTACCAGAAAATATCAGGTCTGCTGAGAGTCTGAGTTCTTTTAAGTCCAGGTTAAAGACTCACCTGTTCACTGCTGCCTTTGACTAAAAGGCTTTTGACTTTTTAAATTTTATATTCTCTTTGAAACTCTGCACTGTAACTCTTACTTTAATATGTGTGTGTTTTTATTTATTTATTTATTTGGATTTTATGTGTTGTTTTCTTACTTGCTGTTTTTAAAAAAAAAACCTGACCTGATTGAGAAAAACAGATGTCATTTTTGGATTTAGCAGTGCAAAATGGTCCTAATTCAGTTGAAAAAACCTAGACAACTTGCAAAAAACATTTTTTTGTAACCCAGTGTTATCATTATTATTATTATTGTTGTTTTTGTTGTTATTTATCTGTCTTACACAAGTAATATCACATTAAAAGCCAAACAATGTATTTTTTGTTTTTTCAGAGGCGACACGGTGGTGCAGTGGTTAGCAAGGTTCTGGGTTCGATTCCAACACCAGTTGACGGGGGGTGGGACCTTTCTGTGTGGAGTTTGCATGTTCTCCCCATGTCTGCGTGGGTTCTCTCCGGGTACTCCGGCTTCCTCCCACCATCCAAAGACATGCACTAATAGGCTGATTGGTTAATCTAAATTGCCCATAGGTGTGAATGTGAGAGTGATTGTTTGTCTCTATATGTTCAGCCCTGCGATGAACTGGCGAAATGTCCAGGGTGTACCCCGCCTTCGCCCCTATGTAGCTGGGATAGGCTCCAAGCGACCCTCGTGACCCTAGTGAGGATAAAGCAGGTTCAGAAAATGAATGAATGAATGTTTTTAATCACCTTTTACATGTTTCTTTTACTATGTTTTAAATGTGTTTCTTTTTCCCTGTCGTTGTATTTCAATGTCCTGTGTGAAGCACCTTGAATTGCGTTGTTGCTGAAATGTGCGATATGAATAAACTTGCCTTGCCCATTTCACAGCCATACTGGAAAAAATTCATGAATCTGAGAATATAGGAAAATGTATTTATTTACTCCAACGCCTTGATTCCCACCGTGAGAAAGTGTTTGTTTTTAATGTATGTGATGAACCAAAAGGTAAACTGCTCATGGGTAAATAAAAATATAATCATTTCTGAATACCTGAATACAGGTCTGTTGATGTTTTAGAGATGCCTGGTTTTCACAGGACAGTGACGCTACAAATATATGACTCAATAGAATATGACAAGGCTTTTGTGTAGATTAAATCATCAAACAGTACATAAAGAACTTCAAATGACAAATAAGCAGTAAAATACAACATAGACATTTATGTAGTAATAATAAAAACCTTCATATCAATATATTTATTTGAAGGTTATTATTATTACTACATTCATGCGTATGTTAATATTTATGTAGTAATAATAATAACCTTCATGTAAATATATTGATATGAAGGTTATTATTACTACATTAATGCGTATGTTAATATTTATACAAATACATATATATATTTGTATAAATATTAAACCATCATACAGAACCAAAACACTAGAGACTATTCTGCTTTTACTTTTCACACATGAAATGCTTTGTGTTGATAACTGGTGTAAGACACAGTTCTTCATCTTTTCATGGTCATCAGATATGACCCATTTGGACATTCAGAGGCTCCGTAGTTACCATGGAAACACCGTCATCTTCCCCAACATTGACTCACCAGTAAAACCCATGGAGTTGGATCAATGACAGTGGATGGACACACTGGGTTTATGTTCAGTTAATTACATATATTTGCAGGAAATGTCACTTTTTCTTCAGTTTTCTCTGTTTTGTTACAATAACCTTTGAATTCACTCTGAACTTTTATGAAAATCCACATGGTCAGTTAATTAAATATAGGAAAACACTTGAAAAAAGGCAGATGATAATACCAAAAAATAATTTAGAAGTCACAATCAAAATAGTTCTAGGCCTTGACCGGTTAAATGCTGTCTTTATGTACTGAGACTAAGACAAAACAAGACACAATATGAGTGAGAAAGAAGAGCTGGATGTATACTTTAATATCTGTGTTCTTTGCTGTGGCTGTTTCTCACCACTAGGTGGGGCTCAAGGGAGCAGCGTGGGATGAAGTGTTCTTTGCCGAGTTGAAAGGAGTGTCCAACAACTCTGACGGTCACACACCAGGATGGACACAGCAGACGATCCTTCAGGTCCCCATTGTCCTGCAGCAGATGTCATAAAAAACAAACACATCATCAGTCACTGTATTATTTACCTTTATTTAACCAGGAAAACTTCATTGAGATAAAAAATTTGTTTTTCAACAGTGTCCTGGCCAAGAAGGGTAGCAGTACATTAAATAGTAACAGACACAAACTTTCGTACATAAAAACTGCTTGTGTTATGATGGAATGTTAATTGTAATATACCCTACAGCAGAGGTGTCAAACATGCGGCCTGGGGCCAAATCCGGCCCGCCAAAAAAGGGTCCAGTCCAGTCTGGCCCTGGGATGAACTTGTGAAATGCAAAAATTACACTGAAGATATTAATCATTTTAGTTCAGGTTCCACATACAGACTAATTTAATCTCCAGTGGGTCGGATCAGTAAAATACTATCAGAATAACCTATAAATACTCACAACTCCAAATTTTTCTCTTTGTAAATGTAAACATTTTCATGTCATTTTACTGTATTTACACTAAAACAAACTATCATTTCACAAAATCACAAATACCCTGAACAAATATGAACATTTTGAAATGTCTGAAGTGCAAGTTCACCGATATTCTGCCTGTTATTAAATGTTTTGTGTGTTTGTTGATCCACTGTGATCTGTGAGTTGGAATTTACATGTGTAAATGATAAACTGAGACGCAATATTGTTAAAATTGCAATTCTTAAGAAATTTCAGTTTGTTCATGTTATTCACATTATTTTAAGGGAATAGTTGGGAGATGTAAACATTTTCTTCGCATAATTTTACTTTTTTCGCTCTAAAACATAGAGGAAAGTTTGGAGTTGACATTATTTATATATTATTATGTTATTATTTCACTGGTTTGGCCCACTTCAAATCAAATTTCACTTAACGTGGCCCCTGAACTAAAATGAGTTATTTATAAAATTCTTTTTTTTTTTTTTTAATTTATTAATTTTGCACAACAACAAATCAAACATTAGGACAGCAAAGAAACAAACTGTGCAGGTGAGATCAGGAAACCCCATGGGGCTTATAAAATTCCTCTCACCTCATTACAATATTACCTTAAAGAAAGACAATAGGAATAAAACAATAATACACAAAGTACAACAAAAATAGAAACAAAGTTTGACACCCCTACTCTACAGTGTTACCTTATTGTATGCAAAACACTCCAGTTGTGCTCCATGCAGAGTATTGAGCTGCTTAGGGGAATACGTCACGATGAATGAAGTGGACTTCAGCGGAGCCAGGTCACATGATGAGGGAGAGACGGCGAATGGAGAGTCTGAGGCAATAGTCCACTCGAGGCTGGACAGGAATCATCATGTTATGTCAGAAATGTTCTGTAATAAAAACGCATACTCTGTGTTCCATCTATGCCACGGCAGAGAGTGGTACCTGAGTTTTCCCCTGGTGTGGTTGGTGATGGAGACGGACCGAGAAGAAGTAAAAGAGGAAGATGAGGAGGATAGTTTGTGGTGAAACAGCAGCTCATGTGGTGAGACGGACACATGTGGAGGGAGTGGAGAGGAACTGGAAGAGAATGGATCCATGTTTCCCAGGCAGGACTGGAAATATTCTTCCATTGGGGTGGATGGCACAGGAACATTATCTCGTCTTTGGTCGGACTGTTAGAAAAGGACAAAACAAAACAGACACAGTGATATTATTATGAAAACTATAAAGAAGCTTTGTGGGGGCTGTGCCTTTTCTGTCATTGCCCCAAAACTGTGGAACCAGTTGCCCTTAGATGTTGGACAGGCTCAGTCTCTGCCTGTCTTTAAATCACGTCTAAAAACACACTTTTTCCTCACTGGCTTTTGATCAATGAGTGACATGTTTCTTTTTCATATTTTTTATGCTGTTTTTATCAGATTTTAATTTGTCTTTGTTTTTATGATGGTTGCATTTTGTTGTTCTTAGCCTGCTTTGCACCCTGTGTTATCACTGTTTTTACTTATTTAATCCCTTGTTTTATGTTTCGTGTACGGCACTTTAACCAGCTGTAAAGTTCTTGAAGTGCTTTATAAATAAAGTTGGTATAGTATGGTATGGTATGGTATGATCACCAGTGGATATTTGCATATATCCTCTTGAATGTGTGACTTTTTTTTGTATTTCGAGTTTTTATTGGAGTTTTCACTTGGTACATGACAATCCTACAATGTTGCTTAATGGTAACAAACAGGGCTTTTATACATAAATGAAAAGTATCAAAAACGCTACAAAGCGTGGAAGTTCTTAAAAAAAAAAAAAATAATAATAATAATAATAATAAAATAGATAAATAAATAAATAAATACTAAAGGGAAGTAGTTCAGCTGTCATCCTGCTTAC
Source organism: Sphaeramia orbicularis (assembly GCF_902148855.1). Classification (NCBI taxonomy): domain Eukaryota; kingdom Metazoa; phylum Chordata; class Actinopteri; order Kurtiformes; family Apogonidae; genus Sphaeramia; species Sphaeramia orbicularis. The sequence goes on along the minus strand of NC_043977.1, from coordinate 5,022,134 downwards.
TGACAGTCATAGTTATGTAAGACCAGAAGTGGCTCATGTGCATTTAAAGGGCCAGCGCTCCAAACCACCTTTCTTGTGTCATTCCTCAGAAATAGGGTTGAAGATGGACCTGTGGAGTTGAATTAATGAAGAATTCAGACCCGAGCAGAGCATTTACAGTTTATGGAGATCACAGGGAAATGTTGGAAAAGGAAGAACTCCATTTAAAAAAGACAAATATCACTCCTTTAATACATACTCTCATATTTAATGATATGTATTGGTTTAATTAAACACATTTGCACATCTTTCATTTATATTTCCTTTACCTCCTCAGTGCAGGGGTCCAGCTGTGTATCTCTGCGGGACCAGTGGAGTTTGTACAGAACCAAGTGCTCTGGTTTCAGTATGGTCGGCTGGTGGAGCTCTGAGTGACAGGTACCGATGCAGTCCAGGAACACGGGGTCCTACAGGGAGACGAGGTTTGTAGATACACTGAACCAACTGTCCTGATGGTGTCTGTTTGTGCGATCAGAGCGTTTATGAATCTGCTCGTTAGCTCCTCCTACCTTGTGTAGAATGAGACATGACACCCTCCTGTGGTGTGCGATGGGCCGTGTGGGTCTGTAGGAAACCCTCAGTGTGGTGCAGCTGTACGGGTCCACAGTGCCACTCGCTGGTTGGACACAGAACACACTGTGTCCGCAGCAGTCCAGGTCCCACTGGAAGACGGCCTGAGCAGGTGAAGAATTCACCAAATCCACTGTTTTCACGGCCGCGCCTCCTTCTTCCACACGGCCGAAGTCCACCACAGGGGACGACAACGACACTTTGGGACCTATTTACGAAACATTTTAACACAAGCACACATATTCCAGTTTCTGAGAGAGTTCCTTTCCTTCCTTTTCGGCTTTAAAAATGAAATCCTAAAAACAGTGTATGAAGAATGAAGCAGTTACCTGAGAGAGGAAACAGGAAGAGTGAGTGTGAAGCCCAAATGACATATATACATATATGTGTGTTATAATATTGACGATGTTTTGTCTGTGTTTTTCACCTGTGTTTTTAAGTTCATTTTATTTGTTGCTTGCTTGTTTGTTTCTAAATGGACTCCCAAGTCTGGAAATAAAAATGATGATGTATTGCATCTCCTACCTATGCAGCCTCCTGTGAGTTTTAGCAGGGTTTCATTTAATGCCCCTTTACAGTTTAGAGACAAATACTCCACAGAGACGGTGTTGGCAACAGCGGGGGTAAAGCTGACTGCAACCCGAACTGATGCACCGGGGGCCAGCTCGCCCCTGGTGACGTCACAGCTGAACTCTGACCCCAACAAGGGTACACCACCAGGTAATCGTGAAAGAGAGAATGAAGCCGTTACCTGAGAGAGGAAACAGGAAGAATGAGTGTGAAGGCCAACTGGCAGCACACTGGTGGATCTGCATATATACAGGGTGGGGAAGCAAAATTTACAATGAACATTTAGTTGTTTTTTCTCAGCAGGCACTACGTCAATTGTTTTGAAACCAAACATATACTGATGTCATAATCATACCTAACACTATTATCCATACCTTTTCAGAAACTTTTGCCCATATGAGTAATCAGGAAAGCAAACGTCAAAGAGTGTGTGATTTGCTGAATGCACTCGTCACACCAAAGGAGATTTCAAAAATAGTTGGAGTGTCCATAAAGACTGTTTATAATGGAAAGAAGAGAATGACTATGAGCAAAACTATTACCAGAAAGTCTGGAAGATACTATTAAAGAAGAATGGGAGAAGTTGTCATCCGAATATTTGAGGAACACTTGCGCAAGTTTCAGGAAGCGTGTGAAGGCAGTTATTGAGAAACAAGGAGGACACATAGAATAAAAACATTTTCTATTATGGACATTTTCTTGTGGCAAATAAATTCTCATGACTTTCAATAAACTAATTGGTCATACACTGTCTTTCAATCCCTGCCTCAAAATATTGTAAATTTTGCTTCCCCACCCTGTATATTCATATGTGTGTGTGGAATACTCACAGGGGAGGGGTTAAAGATGTCAAAGTGTTTATGCAAAGTCCGTCCAACTGCCACAGAACCAAAATCCAACACCAGATCACCCAGCTCTTTTTTCGCATCCCTATTTGGATTTTTTAGCTGAAGGTACGGGTACTTTGCTACAAAGAATGACAAGTAAAGGCAAATTATTCTTACCCTTACACTGGCTCACCTAATACTGCAGATTTGCATCGTAATACACAGTCAGACATGACAACAGAAAAGTCAAATCAGTGGTCTGTGGACTTTGCTTGAAGGCCACTTTAAATTTTACAGAAACAACAGGAAAGACTGAAGTTAGACAAACAAAATCTGCATGCTGCTTGTCAACCAGACATACAGTAACTCAAAAATAATTCTTTAACTTTCAAAATCTTATGAACATTATAACGCCTGAACACAAGTCCAAATTCAGTGCTGTTTCTGCACAGTGTTGGAGAGAGTGTGGAGAGGCTACAGCAGATCATGGGCACATTTTTTGGTTGTGCCCCCTTATTCAACCCTTCTGGTCGGAGGTATCCAAAATAATATGGAAAACACTGGGTTTTAACATCAGCTGCTCTTCTACAGTATTGTATCTTGGTTATGTCCCAGATGAACTGGATTCAGATGATGTTTACCTCCTAAAGATTTTGCTGACATCAGCTAAAAAAAAGCCATAACAAAATGTTGGCTACAGACAGAAACACCCACAATGGACCTTTTCATTTCAACTGTAGAAAACATTAGACTTATGAAATGCATGACTTTCACCCTGCAGCTCCAGGAGGAGCTGGGAAAAAGGCGCTGGAGAAAACGGACAGTCTTTACAAACTGTGACAGTACTAACTAAAAAACGGCTGATGTTGTCTGCGTGTTTATGTTAGAACTGTCATCCTTAGACCTCACTTTTTTGTTCTTGTTTTGTGAAAATTAAAATGCTTATAACTAAAAAGTGTAAAAAAAAATCTTATAAACATTATTAACAAAAGGTTCGTCAGCTTATTCATTTCCAGCTGTAGATGAGTTCAACTCTCTTTGTCCTTCCTCAGCAGAATGTCACAGTACCTAGTCCCTGCAGGAGGACACTGCAGCAGCTCTGTGACTTGTCCTCTTCACCTCCAAACCTGCAGTAGACCGGTTCCTGATAGACCAGCGCCTCTTGTGGTTGGAAAACGACAGTAATGGGAAGCTCCTCGCCAGGTTTTAACAAGCCTTGCTCAGGACTCAGCTGGAACGGTGCTCTGCCCTCCCACTGGAAGGATGTGTGCAGTTTACTGCTTAAACAACACAAAAAAAAAAAAAAAAAACAGGAGAGGAGGAATGCACATTATGAACCAAGGTTATTATCGTCAACGAAAACTAACAAAATGACGAAAAGTAGAACTGTAAGAGCATTTTTGTTAACTGAAATAAAAAAAAAAAAAAAACTATAATTAAAAGAAAAAAAGGATAACGAACTGAAACTGTATTGTGTGTTCACAAAACTAACTAAAACGGATAAAAATTCTGGACAAAATTCCCTTGGTTTTCATCTTTGTAAATGTTGGATTGATATAAAATTGATTTATTTCCCTCGAGCAATTTTAGCTAGCGGCACCATATGATATTTAACGGTCCGTCACTTGTGTTCACTTGTGGTTTCCAGTCGTCTTCTGGTCCCCACTACCTGGAAACATGGAGACTGGAGTTGGGAGAAAACAGCAGAGTCCTGTTTGGGATTTATTTGAATTCAGCGGTGTAGAAGAGAAAAGATAGAAAGAAACTAAAACTAAACTAAAACTAAGCATTTAGAAAATAACGAAAACTAATAAAAACTAGCAAACCTGCTCTAAAAACTAATTAAAACTAAATGAATTAGGAAAAAAAAAGTCAAAACTAAATAAAACTAAACGATAATGAAAAATCCAAAACTATTAGAACCTTGTTATGAACTGGTGACATAATACTAATGCTGAAAACACAAACACACTCTGGACATGTATGAAGGTGCAAACGCAGAAAGCATTTATAACTGTCTTTAGAGTATTTCATGGGATTGCGTTTGTTCAGGTACACTAATACATACCTTGCATTTTTAAGGAAGAATGTAGTATATGAGGAGTATTTGACAGCACAGAGCGGTAGCAGCACAGAGTCAGGCAGCTCAAGGGCATAACAGGGAACTATGGCCCGAAGGCAGACCTTAAAACTGCCAAATTTACTCTGAAACTCAATGCTGTCCTCATATTCACACTGACGAGTCCAGAGAAAGACACAAACTATTATTAAGACATGGAGGCATTCAAACAGCAGAGATAAATAATGTTACAGTAATTATAATCTGCACAGTTTTTGTTACCCTCTTGAGTGGTCTAAAGGTGACTGGAATTGAGAAAGAAGTTCCTGGGCTCAGAACAATTTTCTGATGCTGGTTTTCTTTCATGATGGTAAAAAACTTTGACACTGGAGGCCTGCGTGGGAACAATGAGGGGAAGTGTTAGCCGGCAGATTTAAATTTGTGCATCTTATGAGTCAAAAAGAACAGTGAATGAGCATTTCAAAGACCTGAAATGTAGCTTCTGCAGCTTGGCATGAACGTTCTTTAACACTAATGTCTTGGTGAACTCTTTTCCCAAGTCCCAGTTGTCCCACACCAACTCTGACGCCATTTCCAACCCTAAGATGTAGCTTCTTTGGCTGGATGTTTGCTTCTGGCGTTCTACCACCTGTTGTCTGTGAAGACTCCCTGGAAGCTACCCAGTCGGACAAAGCAGAATATGTGAGATTTAAAAAAAATAAATTAATTTAAAAAAAAGATGGTTAGCTTCAGAACAGAAGTCTCAAACATGCGGCCCAGGAGCCAAATCCAGCCCACCAAAGGGTCCAGTCTGGCCTGTGGGATGAATCTGTGAAATGCAAAAATTACACTGAAGATATTAATCATTTTAGTTCAGGTTCCACATACAGACCAATTTAATCTGCAGTGGGTCAGATCAGTAAAATACTATCATAATAACCTATAAATACTCACAACTCCACATTTTTCTCTCATAAATGTAAACATTTTCATGTCATTTTACTGTATTTACACTAAAACAAACAATCATTTCACAAAAATGCGAATAAGTTGAACAAATCTGAACATTTTGAAATGTCTGAAGTGTAAGTTCACCAATATTCTGCCTGTTATTAAATGTTTTGTGTATGTGTAGATCCATTGTGATCTGTAAGTTGTAATTTACATGTGTAAATGATAAACTGAGACGTAATACTGTAAAAATTGCACTTAGTTTTCCTAAGAAATTTTGTTTGTTCATGTTTTTCATATTGTTTTAAAGGATAGTTGGTAGATGTAAACATTTTCATCACATAATTTTACTTTTTTTGCTCTAAAACATAGAGGAACATTTGGAGTTGACATCATTTACATATTATTATGTTAGTATTTTACTGGTCCGGCCCACTTCAGATCTAATTTGGCTGAATGTGGCCCCTGAAATAAAATGAGTTTGACACCCCTGTTTTAGAAGTTCCCTACAGTACAGTGCAAAAGCCATAATTAGGTTTGCTGTTTTAGGCAAAGTTGAAATGACCACACATATTCCCAGTGTGCATATCAAGATGCAGTCATTGTACAGGGATGATATGTACAGCATTAAAAAAGTCTCTGTAGGACTAAGTATTTAGTATTTAGTGTGACCACTTTTTTTGTTTTTGACACTTAGTTTTTATTAGTTATTTATCATTTTGTCATACAGAACATAACAACAACAAACAACAATCGGCAATAGATAAAAGTCACAATTTAACAGTAAAGATAATTTAGGTTACAGTTATGAAATAGCTCTTCACAGGCTATGAGACAAACCACATATTAATTGTATTTAAAGAAAGTAATTAATTTGCCCCGTCTTATCATGTACATTTCAGTTTACAGCCTCAGCATAAATGTTAATCTCTCCATTTTGTGAATTTCATCAACAATTTTCAACCAGTCTTCCAGCACCGGTGGATCAAGTTGAAGCCATTTGTGAGTGACAGTTTGTTTTTTTTTGTGTGTGTTTTTTTGCTGCAGCACTAAAGATTTTTAGAAGGTATTTGTCATTTATTGTCAAATCATCAGAAAGCTCTCCTAACAGAAGTGGTAAAGTAGGTTGGTGTAATTTAAAACCAGTGTGACCTCTTTTTGTACGTCTTTACTCTTTTGCTGAGACAATTTCACACTTACTGCATTACATTTTCTTGTGTTTCATTTCAGGTCTTATTGTTTGTGCAACTTTATGTAATGGGAAGAAAAGTGATGCTAAATGCTGACTTTAGCCTGTTGAAGACATGTCTTTTTTTGTTTTGTTTAAATACTGTCCACATATTCCCTGTGTTTTCTTGTCACAAGTGAGGCAAAAAGACTGAAAAATAAACGTGCACACACTGTATGTTGTACATAATATCTGTCATTCTCAAAATATAGTCAAAATATAGTCAGTAAAAACAGACCAAACAAGTTAAGAGACCTAAAATTATACAAAAAAATAAGACACGTGATGTTGTTGTTTTTTTTTTCTAGTACTATTTAGTTAAATTAAATGAAAATGAAAGTAAATTAATGAAATAAACTCAGGTCCAGTGTAATATAAAAGCGATTCTGTCAGAATGGAAAAACAAGCTACAATTAAAAAACAATTATGAGAAGATATTGTCACTGAAAACTTTACTTTGCCATCGTTTCCATCGGTGTGGGGCTTCCACTGTGCTGAGCCCAAAGGGTCTGGGCCCCGAGACTCAGCTAACATGACTGGAAACAGACAGAACATACGGTATTTTATCAATATTACACCGAACTGTTTGAATGGCAACTTTACATATGTTTTTTTATGGTTCAGACTGTGTATTTGCACACATTCAACACACAAAACGAGCTTACAGCAGGAGCTAACTCTACTCCAAACATACGCTGGTAGTTAGCTAGCAAAAACAAAGTTAGCTTAATTAGTTCAATTATAATAAAAAACAGACATGAATTAACAACCTACGTTAACGTTCGTTTCTTCTGTGTTCTGCTTTGACTACTTACCTGATTTAAAACCTAAAAATATAAACCCGGAAAACCTCAAATTTATAACGTTTGCGGTATGAAAACACCGCTTTGGTGAATAGGTTTAGGAAGTGTGTGGTCCTGTGCGTTTCCATGGCAACACGTATACGTTTGCGTCATTTTAATGATTACGGATACCGGACAGGGACAATTTACAAAACGCGAAAATGAAGGAGCTGTCATTAACCTGTAGGACCGAGAACGATGTTTGTGGTGTCTTCCAAATACATTTTTCTCGACCTTTACCTTTTCATAGTACTTTAAAGTAATTCATTATAATACTATATTGTGTATTTTCTGTTTTTTTTTCTGTAAAAATCAGGCATTTTCCCATATATATATATATTTTTTTATCAATGTATTTTTTATTATTATTTTTTTTAAATTAATTTTTAGTTCTCCAAACATGCAAAAAAATAAGACAAACACTGAGACATATACCAGAGGAATAAGCCACCATACAAGAAAAAAAAAAAAAAAAAAAAAAGGGTTCCACTGTGAAATCACAAACTTGTTGTACACAAAACACATTAACTGGACTCAAGGTGCATTGTCAGCTGTTCTACATAAGAAATGAAAGGTTGCCATTCCACCTTAAACTTCCCCATTGATTCCTTCAATGTGTATCTAATCTTTTCTATTTTTAGAAAAAAACATGACATCACATATCCATCTGCCAAAGGAGGGGGGTTTGTTATTCTTCCAATTTAAAAGGGAGGAGTAGGCCATACTATTTAATTGTGGCCTTTGTAGAGGGAGATCTGCTAATGGTACACCAAAAAGTCCGATAAAAGGGCACGGAGCAATGGTCAGACCTGAAATTATTGAATATACTTTAAACATTGAAGACCAGAATGTGGTTAGACTTGAACATGACCAGAACGTGTGAAAGAGAGTAGAAGATGCTTGTCTACATCTACCACAAACAGGATTAACTCCTGGGTAAATTTTGGATAACTTAACTTCAGACATGTGTAGTCAGTGTACAGTTTTAAACTGAATAAGACTATGCCTTGCACAAATAGAAGCAGAGTAGATTCTTTGAAGTATACGTAACCACTGATCATCAGTAATATTTGTGCCCATATCCTTCTCCCAGTTTTCTTTTGTTATTGTCAAAGAGGAACATTCCACGTCAAAAATATTTGTGTACAGTTTTGATATGGTTCCACTGATCTCAGGCTGAATTTCTAGAATTAAATCAAGGGATGATGTCTGAGGTCGCGAAGGAAATTGATTAAAGTGATTCTGTTCATTTTCCCATATTTAAATCACTTAACATGTAGTTATCCTAAAAGCCAAGAGTAAATCCAAAAGTTATTAAAGCAAACTGAGACAATGGAAACTAAAAGTGACTTTCTCAGTAAAATATATCATTAACTGAAAATAAAAACAATCATCTACAACCACTGTCATTGATCCAACTCCATGGGTTTTACTGGTGATTGATTCAATGTTGCAGAAGATGACAGTGTTTCCATGTTTGCATTAATATATAAATATTATTTCCAGGGTTCCGTTTCTGTCACAAAATATTCAGCACACACTCATGACTGTATAGCTTTATTTCCAAACTATTCCTTTCTACAAAAAAAGAACCATTGTAGCCATAAAAGTAAAATATATTATAGTCTATGATGTTAAATTATATTGACAATAACACACAATGTGAAAATAGTTTACACAGTACAAGAAAAATGTAGTATTAATTTTCAAATAACAGAACATGTGCAGTCATTTATTTAATCTGTGCGTATAGTTTTTACATGCAATACAATACAAACAGCTAAATCGAATATATAACAAAAGAATATGAAAATAACAACAATATCAAAAGACATAATCGTCTTGGTCCGATTATTCTCAGGCTAAGACCTTCGAATGATGGCGAGACTAATTTATGTGGCTCTAGATGAGTCTGTTCCTTTTAAAATCTTTTTTACAAACATTGGAATGTTTCACATATTGGTGGAAAATTCGTCTGTAACAGAGTGGGAAACACTGATCATAATGTAACACTGAAACTCCATCTCTGGGTACTTTTCCATTCTCTGTTCACATATTTCTGCAGAGAATTTTAACGGCATTCTCCCAGTAAATTAACCCATAAAGACCCAGTGTGACTGTTGTGGCAGGTCCCAAATTGAATTTTTCTCCCTATCTAACCGTCTTTATTATAATATTATCCTCTGTATTTTTCATTTTTCACTGAAAATTGTATATTTTCCTATATTTAATTTACATGTTCATGAAAATTCACAATAAATTCAAAAGTTATTATATCAAAACAGAGAAAACTGAAGAAAAAGTGACTTCTTCAGCAAAAATATCATTAACTGAACATAAACCCAGGTAAAAGAATTAACTCGTTTTCCATCTGACAAATAAGAAAAGGAAATCTGTATAAACCCAGTGTGTCCATCCACTGTCATTGATCCAACTCCATGGGTTTTACTGGTGAATCAATGTTGTAGAAGATGACAGTGTTTCCATGGTAACTACAGAGCCTCTGAACGTCCAAATGGGTCATATCTGATGACCATGAAAAGATGAAGAACTGTATTTTACTTCAATTATTGACATGAATTGATATGATTAGTGGATCAACAGGTATTAAATATTTTACATCAGTAGATGCTTTTGGTCACCAGTAGATATTTGGGTCTTTATGGGTTAAAAACAAAAGATGGAACCTAGTCCTTCACCTTTTTTTTTGTAGCTGTTAACATTTCCTTGGCTTATTCAGGACTTCCAAATATAGAGCTGATATGAAAAATGAGTATATTGTGCAATGACTTCCCAGGAGTAATCAACATAAACCCTTCACATAAATACAGGTTGGATGTTTGAACTATGGGAAAACCCCACTTCTTGTTCTTGGATCTTCTTCCTCCAGCTCTTCGTCGGAGTAGGAGCTGTAGTTTGCTGCTGCTGCTACTCCTGCGTGCCTGGTGAAGCCCACCGGACTGGGCCTCAGTACGTCTAGTTCCTCCTTGTCTTCCTCGTCTTCCGCCTCTATGTCGTCTTCATCCTCCGGGCTGGAGCCGTGAAAGTCCCCCTGATGTTGGACGCTCAGGTCGGGTCGCTCAGCGTCCGTCAGCGGCGAGGTGGGGCCGGCTTGGTCCTTCAGTTTACGACTTCGCTTCCACTTCATGCGTCTGTTCTGGAACCAGATCTTAACCTGATGGAAAACAAGAAAGACCACGACAGTTTAAGACAGAGCTGATAGTGAGTGAGTGAGAGAGAGAGAGAGAGAGAGAGAGAGAGAGAGAGAGAGAGAGAGAGAGAGAGAGAGAGAGAGATAGATAGAACGATAGATAGAACGATAGAACGATAGAACGATAGAACGATAGATAGATAGATAGATAGATAGATAGATAGATAGATAGATAGATAGATAGATAGATAGATAGATAGATAGATAGATAGATAGAACAACAGAACGATAGAACGATAGATAGATAGATAGAACGATAGATAGATAGATAGATAGATAGATAGATAGATAGATAGATAGATAGATAGATAGATAGAACGATAGATAGAACGATAGATAGATGATAGATAGATAGATAGATAGATAGATAGATAGATAGATAGATAGATAGATAGATAGATAGATAGATAGATAGATAGATAGATAGATAGATAGAACAACAGAACGATAGAACGATAGAACGATAGATAGATAGATAGATAGATAGATAGATAGATAGATAGATAGATAGATAGATAGATAGATAGATAGAATGAACAATAGAACAATAGATAGAACAACAGAACGATAGAACGATAGATAGAACGATAGATAGAACGATAGAACGATAGATAGATAGATAGATAGATAGA